>NC_044506.1:7124450-7186950 GCF_902362185.1 Chanos chanos | reverse complement strand
TTTGGTATCATTTCTATCAGGTGTAAGTAAACCTGGCTACCAGACTGCGTCATCGTAATACCAGTTTCAAAAGAACAGTTAATGTGGTCACAGGGTCTGTGTTTTATAGGTCTATGCCTTATATTTGAGAGATGATGGGTAAACATTTTTCTGTCATTACACTTGCTATGTTTGTTTTAGGGAAAACCTGCTGACCTGTCACAGCTGGACCTGAAGGTAGGAGAACCCCACGCGTCACCACATCCGAAGAGTGTTACACTGGCCAACATTTAATTAGTCAGCTGACTAATCAATCAACTGAATAACCAATCACAAAGTACATGAAACAATCAGCCAAGGAATTGGCTAAAAAAAGGAAAAAAAAATAGTACATTTCATTCAAAGACACTGAAATGTAAATAAATTCATGATTGTCTTAGACTAAATGTAACCAAACCGCACTTTTAGGGCGTGTGTAAGGACTGCCCCCCGGGTCCTGCTGGCCCCCCCGGAATGCCAGGAGCCCCAGGTGATAAAGGAGTACCGGGCTCCCCAGGGAAGAACGGCCAGGATGGCTATCAGGTGAGTCTGATTGGAACAGGGGCAACTGGATTTCGGCACTGGGATCTGTGTCATGACCACTGTGAGGGAGAGTTCCGGCATGCCTGCGTCCCAGTGGGCCCTGTTCTAATCCCAGTTCTTCTCTCTTCTCTCTTTGTGCTGTTTGTGTGAAAATTAGTGTCTGAGGTGAGAGACTCATTTGGAAGCTGTAAATTAACTATGTACAGCTTATCCCTAAAAAAAGTGTTTTAATTGGTGGCAGACAACGGCAAAGCTGAAAAAAATACTGAGAAATTCATTCATAACAATGTACCTCAGGCTCGGGGACAAAAACAAAACAAAACAAACAAAAAAACCCTAATAATCTTGTGGGTGTAATATCTTCTACTAAAATTGATTGTTTCCTGCACTTTGGAACAGCTATGTCCAGAAGCAAAGACTCCCAAAAAAATCAGTGAATCGCTCAAAACCCTGTGAATAGTTATATTTTGGGCCACGGGAGTGAAAGTCTCTGTTACACAGTTCCGTCTCTAGTTCCTAACAGCAGTGGAGCTGAACAGTCTCTGTAATAGCTTTTGTGAAGTATGAAAAGATTGCAGTCTTTCTCTGTGGGCCTAACTGTCATACAGGTATAAAAGGCTCTGGTTGCCCTCTTAACCTGCCAATGGAACAGTCTCTGAGGGGGAGTTGTGATCTAACTACAATGCTGTATACCACTCTCTCTTTGTGCTTGTTTGTGTTTGTGTGTATGTGTGTGTGTGTGAGTGTTCTAGTATGTGTGTGTGTATGCATGTGTGTGTCTGTATGTGTGCATGTGTTTGTATTGTGAGAACCGAGCTCTCTTGCAAGCACAAGAATATTGAAAAAATACCCACCTGTCACTTTCTGTTGTCAGTCCTTGGTCAAATTAAATCGAAGTCAATGGAAAGTTCTCACTTCATGCAAAAATGCTAATGTGTGTGTGTGTGTGTGTGTGTGTATGTGTGTGTGTCTCACAACAGGGTCAACCAGGGCCAACTGGACCCCCAGGACCACCTGGAGCTGACGGAGCAAAGGTTGGTCAGAACTCTTATGCACATATATCATTCTTCCTTTCCTCTGCACTCAGCTATCGTCCATAACTGAGTAACACATCACCGAAGCAAACTGAATACAAACTAAATACAAACTAAATACAAAAGAAAAAAAAAAAGATCGAACATATTGAACCAACATGACTTGGACTGATCTTTAGGCTGGGTACACTCAGTTGGCAAACTATAGAAGAGTGTCAGCTACTTGAATCATTGAATGGTGAAATCAAGTCACAGTCATAGGCCCATTTCTACTTTCCATGTTATACATTTGTCTCCATTTATTTTCCCTTCAATCCCCCCTGTCCAACCCTATCAAAACTGACCTGCCATGACAACAGCATCTGTGTATAATCCTCAAAATCAGAGGCAATGAATCAAATAAAAATGAGGACAAGAATCCTAAAATTTCCTGGGTTATATTCAGATCTTAAAGGGAAACCTTAAAGTGTCCATCTTTACCCCACCTGCTATTTGTACATCTAGCGCCCCCTATTGGAGCTCCAGAATGATCGCTAGTAGAAAGCAAGACTGGCAAAACATTGAATCTATAGCTGGTCTCTTGTTGTGACTTCCTAATGTATGTCATTTCCTCATAGGGGGTGAAAGGTGACAGAGGTCCTCAGGGGGCACCGGGGGACAAAGGTGAAAAGGTAGGTCACCTACACAAGTCAACCAATCAGTATTTTATAATTTGCTAAACAATATGTGTCAATAAATTTTCAAATATGAAATTTCTCTCTAATACTGAAGTCATTAAAACATACTGTAAACTCCAAGACGTTTTGAAAGGAAAAAAAAGGCTATCTTTTATAGTTTAATGATGCATCTCTGTCTGTCTCTAGGGTGTTCCTGGACCTCCTGGTTTCCCTGGTGCTGCAGGAGTCATGGGCCAACCTGTGAGTTTCTCCTAGGGCAATTAGCAGACTGATTTATCAACTGTTGTTCGACCATTCACTTTAGATATCTTTACTCATTTTTAGTTAGATTTCTCACTGTTTGGTATCCATCTCTTAATGGCAACTTTCTATATACACCCGCTAAACACTGACTGACAGACACTTATGGAGATCTTCTCAAAATTCCTCAGGCTTGACTCATTATTTTAGGACTGGTGAGTGCACTGTGCTTTAATCCGTATCTTTTATTTTGAAATTCACAGGGTACAGATGGTAACCCAGGACCTATGGGCCCTCCAGGACCCCCAGGAGAAAAAGTGAGAAAGTGCTCAACACCTTATATTGATGCTTTTTCCCCTTTTTTCAATGTTGTAATGTTTAGCTATTCATTTCTGTTTCTGTTCTCAAACACATCGCTAGTCTAGTCTCCAATATTTGTATATCTAATATTTATGTAACTATCTGTCATGTTTGTGCTTGTCTTTAACAGGGTAAAGAGGGTTTGAAGGGAATCCAGGGACCTCCTGGTCTTCCAGGCTTGATGGTGAGTCATAAGTAAACTTCATCATTTTTTTTTTTTTTTTGCAATCATGAACAACTAGACCAAAAAATAAAGCCAAAAGCTGACTGTTAACTCAGCCCAGCTGAACTCATATTTCTGTTTGATCCAATCTGAAGGGAGCTCCTGGTAAAACTGGCAAAGATGGACGCCCGGGAGAACCAGGAGAACCAGTAAGTATTCATATGATAGCAGTCTCTTTATCAGTGATACTGCTAACACTGATTCTGAAACACTGGAAACAATGCAGCTCCACTGACAATACACACATGTTCGCTCAGATTCAATGGGCAGTCTTTTTATTGTATGGATGAGTTAGAGTTTGGATAATGCACACCGATCTATGTGACATGAATGTGGCATGTATAATTATTACATTGGCATTAAACAAGGAACTAATTCTGACACAACTGGGTCAACTGAGGGGTATGCTTTCACCACAGTTCCTAGCATTGTAATTCAGTAGCGAAGCGCAGTTTGGCCCCTGTAAGGAGAATAGTACAACATGGACTGCTGAGACACGTAGTCCCTCGAAACAGTACATTTTGTGGGAGGCTTATGATTAATGTGGACGTTTTCTTTATTCTCAGGGTAAACAAGGTGAACCAGGACCACCAGGCAGAGATGGGCTCAGAGGACTTCCAGTAAGTAATCAAATGATAGATTCAGGGCGGAGCTCATTTGAAGCCTCCGCCCTCAAGGACTTTTCAAAGTTAGTGCTCTATATGTAGTAGTGCAAATCTGTATCTATATAAATATTGTTTTATTTAATTCAGGGTTTCAAGGGCCACAGAGGAGAGCCCGGACCACCAGGGTCAAAGGTAACTGCATATCATATCTTCAATATATTCATCATCCCGCGGTTTTCTGCATAGTCCTCTCAGTACAAAATTCTGTGTTTTGAATGAAATCAGCTGGCTGGTATTTTAATGAGAGTTATTTAACCAGTGACATCACTTCCTTTCAGGGAGAGGATGGAAAGGATGGTCCACCAGGGCGTGAGGGCAATCCCGGTAAAGATGTAAGTTATTCTACAGTCAACGCGCAAAGGATTATTCAAATGAACAGACAAAACTCTTAGTAATAAAGTTGTTTTCTTGTTCAATGCAGTCATTTTTGTTTGTTTGTTTGTTTGTTTGTTGTTTGTTTTCAGGGTATTGCTGGGCCACCAGGACCTGAGGGTATGAGGGGACCAAGAGGCGAGTCGGTGAGATGAGATGCTTGCACAGTAGTATCACTAAATTAAAACACATAAGAATTATCGCTAAATCAAGTAAAACTCTCGATGGTCTTGTAGTGGAAGCTTGTGTTTTATATATGTATATGTACATGTATATATATATATGTGTGTGTGTGTGTGTGTGTGTGTGTATACACACGTATATGTATGATATATGTGTGTGTGTGTGTGTGTGTGTATGTATATGACTGCAACTGTGGTTTTATTTGTCTATTTGTCTTTAGGGTAAACCAGGTGAGCCTGGTTCTGCAGGGAAACCAGGTGCTGCTGGCTCTCCGGTGAGTTATCTCAGACCTATAGCCATTTCTGAGGCAAGTCATTGGACCCACACACTATAAAATGGTACATTCCTGTAAACATAACCTAGAAAAGCTAGCCTCAGCCCTCCATAACCTTTTGTCAAACCTTAATTTTAATAACACAATGCTCATTACTGTGTTCAGGTCAGCTGTTAGAGATGGTGTCCAATGGCCCAGTTTAAGAGCCTTAGTTCACATTTAAGCTGCCAAAGCTAGCGACCAGCTTGTTTTTCAGCCAGAGGACTACATAGAGTGGTACACTTATTGAACATAAGGAGATAAGACTGACCTATTTTCAGATATCCTTCATACTTGTAAATATGAATAATAATCCACTGCAGCAGGTCTCTGTCTCCTTTAGTGAGCGCGATCTTTATGAGGTTTTTATACACTCCCAATAGCATGGTTCATCAGACTCTTAATGGTAATCTGACTCAATCCTCCATAATGAGTTATCCAGTCTGGATTGGGTTTAGCCATGTGAATCCCACAGTAAATGCTGTTATTTTTCCCATGTAATTCAGGGTCTTCCGGGAGTGAAGGGAGAAACAGGGAGTCCTGGATTACCAGGCTTCAGCGGTCCTAAGGGACCTCCGGTGAGTGGAGATTTCTGTTCCGTTTTTGACGTGAATGCTATCTCTAATGTTTCAGCTTCGTCTGCTTGTCTTACTCAAACAATTCAAGTCCTGCATGGCCCCTATAATCTCCCTCCCTTTGATGTCTTGTAATGTATCCTTCAATGAAAGTCAAAATCATTATTATGTTCTATTCCACTTTTTTTTGTTTACTTTTCCCAGGGTCCGCCTGGTCCTTTTGGCCCAGAAGGCAAACAAGTAAGTAACAACAACAAAAACAGACAATGTACAATACATTGGTATTACTTCAGTTTTAGTAGTTTTACAATTATTTTTCTCTTTCTCTCATAGGGTATGCCAGGACATCCCGGGGACCGTGGAGCAAAGGGAGAGAAGGTACATTCACAGACAGATTTTTTTTTTACAGGGGTCATAATGTCAGAAAATACTAAAGATATTATATTTGCCATTGGCAGTGTCATGGAGCATAAACCAGAGGAGCTGTTTCGGTTATGAAATAAATCTCACGTCTGTTCTTTTAAATAATGTAATATGCCAGACTACATTTTAGTGACTTCAAATGAAACTTTGAGTCAATTCATTTCAGGTGGTGAAGCTGCATCCATATACATACCATTTCCATACCCATATCTACTCTCCATTGCACTGGAACGGTTTAATTTTCAAAGAAGAAACAACAGAAACAGAGACCGCACACTTGACTCAGCACCCCTGAAGCAATCTAAGGCAAACAGTTCACACTTGTCTGCTCTGTACTTTTAGGGTGATAATGGAATAAAAGGAGACAAAGGTCCAACAGGAGACCCTGGGATGCCCGGGAACCCCGGACCTCCAGGACGGAAGGGCCACACAGGGATGATGGGAATGTCAGGTCCCCCAGGAGAGATAGGCCCTCCTGGACCGCCTGGAACCCCAGGTCAGCCTGGCCTCCCAGGTATAAGGGTGAGTCCTAGGAAGATAAACTGCATCTACAGTGCCATTTTCACGTACCATATGAGGTTGTCCATGCTGTAAAGTTAGATCTTAGTGCTGCATGGTTTCAGACAGCAGAAATAATAGAGGTTCCCTATTGCCTAACATGGATCCCAGTACTGTCCTACCCCATTAAATCACATTTTCACTTACACATGCTGTACTTGATGTCAGAATGGTTTAGTGGGCAAAAAAAGCGTAACACAAGTGGTAGGTGCTGGCTCTAAAGCATTTTCCTCCCCTCAGGGAGAAACCCCATCTCTGGAGCAGATGCGAAGGCTCATTCAAGAAGAGCTTGCCAAACAGTTAGATGGTGAGTATTCATCTTGAGCTATTCCACACCTCAATGTTAATACCTTCAGTCCTCTTTATATCCATCAGTTTTGTCTTTCTGTGATTTTATTCTTTCATGACTTTTTCAGCCAAAATGGCCTACCTCATGGCTCAGATTCAGCCCACTCACGTAAAGAGTACCGCTGGACGACCCGGTCCACCAGGACCTCCTGGAAAGGATGGAATGCCAGGCAGACCCGGTCCACCTGGAGAACCTGGAATACCTGGCCAGAATGGGGCAGAGGGCCCAAGAGGTCCATTGGGCCCTAAAGGTAGAAAATCCAACACCACAGCATATGACCATAGCAATACACAACATATTTTTTATATATGATATTCATAGTTTTATATTCATTTTGTATTCTGTGACTGTATGTCTACTTTTAAGAGTTTTGTGTATTTATTTCTGGGAATCTTCAAAACAATGTGTAGTGTTTAGAATATTTTCCTTTGCCTTCAGCTCTACAGCACTGCCCCAAGAGTTTGTAAGATCTTTATCTAATCTTGTCTTCAGTCTGCTATTTGTTTTATTGATTAATCTCATGCTTGTAATTTAACTCCTGTGATTATACTGTGATCTCCAGGTGAAAGAGGAGGTCGGGGAGAGAAAGGTGAAGCTGGCGTCGGACAAACCGGTCCTCCTGGTCCTCCTGGCCCCATCGGTAATACCTCCAACAGAGTGCATTATGAACCTTGTATTTTGAGTGTGTTGCAGGGCATTGAACAGGCCCTAAACACATACCCTTAAAAAACCTCAGTAGAGAGAGCACATACCATGATCTGAAGTTCTAAAACATTTTTTTTTTCAGGTAAAATTACAAACTATTGTTGCAAGAGTGAAATGCATATAACAGATGCTAAATTATGAGAAGTACAATGTGATTAGAAATTTAAAACTCAGAAAAATAGTCACGTGTTAGAAGCACTCCAGAGTTTCCAGTGCTGTATCAGCTGCGATATCAATACCATATACTACACTGCCTGGCCAAAAAAAAAAAAAAGTCGCACACTAATATTTTGTTGGACCACCTTCAGTTTTGATTACAGCACGCATTCACGGTGGCATTGTTTCAACAACCTTATGCAATGTCTCAACATTTGTTTCCGTCCAGAGTTGCATTAATTTTTGACCGAGATCTTGTATTGACGACGGGAGAGTTGAACCACTCTGTAAAGTCTTCTCCAACACATCCCAAAGATTTTTAATGATGTTAAGGTTAGGACTCTATGGTGACCAATTCATGTGTGAAAATGATTCCTCATGCTCCCTGAACCACTCTTTCACAATTTGAGCCCAATGAATCTTGGCATTGTCGTCCTGGAATACGCCTGCGCCTTCAGGGAAAAAAAATATATATATATTGATGGGAGAACCTGGTCATTCAATACATTCAGATACTCAGATAACTTCATTCTATCGCCACATAAGGTTATTGAGCCTAGATCTGAAGCAACTGAAGCAACCCCAGATCATAACACTCCTTCCAGAGGCTCAAAGTCCAAACGGTGAATTTTTGGGCCAGGCAGTGTTTATTTAAACAGTACTGTAGGAGATGTGACAGCATTCTAAAAACTGAGACTCATGCTTGGTCATTTGGTCTTTTCCACTGTACAGGTCCAGCCGGTATGCCAGGCTATGGGAAAGATGGTCTTCCCGGGTCAGCAGGTGCCCAAGGTGAGCCTGGACACCCTGGGCCCCATGGTCAACCAGGACCCCCTGGACCTCCAGGACAGTGTGACCCCTCTCAGTGTGCTTACTACGCCAGTTTGGCATCACGACCCACAAATGTCAAGGGCACTTAGGTTCTCTCTTACGGCATACCTGGGTCAGCACCTATTTATGAACTTGGAGTTTCAGTGAACCGAGAACATTTCCTTTCTAGATCAGGAGAAACCACCATAAGGAGAGGTGGATGGGTTTGTGTGTGTGTGTCCTGCCGGTCAGATTTTTTTCTGTAACTTTTTTGAGGGGGGCAGGGGGGCAGGTAGGGTGGGGACATCGTGTGGAAAGCTATAAGAGAGTGTCTTTTTTTTTTTCTCACTAGGATTTTTTTTTTTTTCTCGTTCGCAAATTTGCAAGGTTACATGTGCGACGGAACATCAACATCGCCAAGGAACAGTCTTTTATCACGTTTTGGATGAAGTCACAAAATTTATATTTGATAGGTCACAACACCCCTCCCAGCCCAGTCCTACATTTAGCTCTGCTCATCAATCAGTGGCAGGTGGAATCGATCCACTGATGGTAAGGTGTGCTGGAGTGGGCTGATTATGATCTACTCTGGGGAATTATCTGCTTGAATTGTATTGACAAGTAGAGAGGGGTGTACTGGTCCTCAGGGAAAACTGAAGGTGAGACCTAAATTTACATGTGGATAATTAGGTTTGTAGGGGGAGTACTCATGGATTTTTTTCCAACTGATTTTGTCTCGTCAGGGTTTTATAAATGATTAGGAAATCTTTACATACATGACAGCGACCATTTTTCTAGAATCAGTATAGAATTAGTACCAACAAGAAGATCATAAAGAGATCCCGTTGTTCGTAAACGACAATATGTCTATCCTACACTTACTTTTTGTTTGTTTGTTTGTTTCTCCCAAAAAAAAAAAAAAAAGATTAATTTCAACACATCCTGGCAACAGAAGCTTTCTTGAAAGAATCCAGGATTAGCTAATGAGGAACTAGCATGATCGCCTATGTCAGTAAAATCCTGGCTTCTCTTGTGGTGCATTCATCAAAAACATTCTGTCTTAGACCCTCCATCTTCGCTGTCCTCTGTGCTTGTTTTCTCATGCTCCTGACTGTGTGGTTTAAGCTCTCTCCCCTTCAATACATGAGTATGCTGGACAGCAAGACTGGGTGATCTTTTTTTTCTTTTTTAAATTTGTCGACACCAACACCAAATGAATGGCTATATTGAGCAGTCCAATCATTTGTGCTACAATAAATTGCAAGACTGTTTGATGGATCCTTCTGCTTCTTTCCATGTGAACCAATTAAAACCTTCCAGAGACAAGAAGGCAATTTCTGGATGCGCAAGAACCTGGCCGCAGCTCGGTCCCCAAGGACATCATTTCGTTTAAATTGTAAAGAACTGCAGAATGGGCATCACGGTTTGAATCAGCGATCCTGCAAAATGTTCACACCTTGTTTTGTCCTGACCTGTATGACGGACGATTAAGAAAAGAGACCCTGATTTGCTTGTTTCACAGCATGAAATAATTGGGCAGGAGAACAGTCTCACAGTCTCAATTGGCAAACATCTAAAACATGATTTAAAACAGCGACAACAAAAACAATACACATACTGCGTACATTTGTTGCCAACCTGCATGTGTTGTAATACAAGAAAAAGAGAGTGAAGAAAGTGATAGAACAAATCTTTCAATTTGATAAAAAAAGAGAGATTTATGATTTCTCCATTTGTCTATTTTGGGCCTAACCTCTGGCAACTGAGCCCTGTTTTTCTTTTCTAACTTTTTGTTTTTGTTTTTGTTTTTTTCACAATAATGAGCAAGATGAAATACTGTTGCATTTCTCTTGATCTCCGTTATGATCAGATTTTTGGGGGGTATTTCAACCATGCTATGTTTTAATAATTGTGATTTATTTCAGATGAATGATGAATGAAATTTATTCCTTCCTCGAGACAAAAAGTTCAAAAAGATAAAGAAAAAAAAAAAAAAAGAAGTTGTTCTGCCTGAATGTCTGTTGGAGTTCGGTTTGTCTTGTCCGTATCTTCAAAAGAAACTGTAACACCTTTTTTCAGGTCTTCGATGAGAAAATGTAAATGAGGGCTAATAATTCTCTGCACCAAAGTCAAAGGGATGCGTACAATTATAATGGTCTTAGTTCCCAAAAATAATCAAGTTTGACTTTTCTCCCCCTTTCATTTTTCTGCTTCATTAAAAAAAAAAAATTCTGTTGGTGCTATTAGTTCATGCAGATTATAAACTTTTGTTTGGCATTTTCCATATTTCATGAGACTGTTTTAACTACATGAAACACTTGACTGTATTTAGTTAGTTTGTTTGTTTGTTTCTTTTGATCAAGAGTTTCATTAAATTATTCTAATGAACCACCGGTACGTGCCATGTTAGACAAAGAACAAAACAAAACAAAACATAATTTATGCATGGTAAAGTCTACCTGTTTATAACTGATTATTTGGTGCTGAAATAAACAAAGTTAGGTGAATATGTATGTAATTATTGAATGGGGTATATATGATGTAATAAAGACTGAACCAATTCCATTTTATAGAAGATCCTCTCTCATTGTGAACCTTCTTGCTTGTTTTGAATTGGATTCTTGTGTGTTGCATTCTGTGGATTTTGACAGTTTTTCTGTAAGTGCAGATTGTACATAAATTCTGGTCTTATACCAAAAGTTATGGACCAAAGGAAAAAAGAAAAATCATCCAAACTTCATCAAAGATTAGTCACCTGTTTGTTGTTTTAGAATCTGTTCACATTCCAACAGAATGTTGAGTATTCAGTTTAGAATCCAACTGCCTGACCGCATTCTAACTGTGCTTAGTGCTCCACCTGTGAAGAAGATTCACACTTAAAGTACACACATACCATGAATAAGAGATGACTGCACTCTGAGTGAACTACCTACACCCCCATAATTACCACCAGCCCTCTGATCTGGGCTAGGAAAATTATTACCAAGATGTATCCTTTGGGGACACAGTAAACTTGATGATGAATTTGTTTAAAAAAAAAAGAGAGCTTTATAATTTTCATCTACAGAGGAATGCACTGGTACCATTAGCCACTTTTAAAAGGTCATATTTACAATGCAAACAAGTATTAGCCTAGAAATGGAAAGGATGTTGACTGTCGGTCTTCTGGCAATTGATATATGAAAGCATGAATAAAATTTAAAAAAAAAAAAATGTATTAGCCATGGATGCTGGTGCTACCTCTGTTCTTATTCTGCTTGATCTGAGTGCAGCATTTGACACGGTCGATCACACTATATTGTTAAAGCGCTTGGAAAACCAAATTGGCATTCGTGGCCTGGCGCTCTCTTGGTTCAAATCTTATCTCTCTGAGAGAAAGCATTGTGTCCACTATAATAATGTGATCTCTGAATACTGTGAGCTTAACTATGGTGTTCCTCAGGGATCAGTCCTTGGCCCTCTTCTATTCTCTATTTACATGCTCCCTTTGCTCTTATTAACAGATAAAATTTTACATGGGCTTGCGCCTTCCTACTTGTCTGGCTTAATTACACCCTATAACCCACCTTGCACCCTGCGCTCTCAAGATTCTGGATTATTAGTCATTCCAAGAGTTAAAAAGAAGTCCGCTGGCAACCGAGCCTTTTCCTACCGCTCTCCCTTCCTCTGGAATGGTTTACCTAAAGAAGTTAGAGAAGCAAACTCTCTCAATACCTTTAAAACAAGACTAAAGACTTATCTATTTTCTCGAATTTATGCATGATATAATTTTGATTTGACTTTGTTATAGACATGTAAAGCCCTTTGAGACTATAAATAGTGATATTGGGCTCTAGATAAATATTATTATTATTATTATTATTATTATTATCATTATTAATAAATGACAGGTCGACTAATCACAGGGGCTCAAATGAGTGTAACTGAAGATGACAGAATATGGGATTCAGATTTAGAACTTTGCCTTTTAAGTCTCATGTTAATTGTAATGATTCTGAAATAGTGGCGAATAACGGGAAATACTGTCATAAAAAAGCGACTGGTTTGGTTTTGGACTTGTCATGCATTCTTATCAGGATAAATAAGACTAAACAGGATCATGATTACATTCGTCTGGGAGAAACAGAAATGAAATTCAAAGAAAAAAACTAACTGGGGAAGGGACAAACGAGTGAACTTGCAGATGATTGTCAGTATCAATGCAAGTTTACCAAATGTTATCAAAGACGAAGGGAATAGCATTCATTCAAAACAAACTTTATCACAACTGTTTCTGTTTTTAATTTCTCTGAAGTTTTAATGTGCCAAATTAACAATGTCAAAATATGACAAACAGGTTTTTCATATTTTCAAAAATCTCAAAATTTAACAAAAAACCATCATTTGCATGATAATAAAACTAAATAACAACAACCAAAAAAAAAAAAAAAAAAATCCAACAAAAACCAAAATAAGAAAAAAAACCAAACCAAACTGCTAAACTGAACTCCATGACCTGTAACATTTTGGATTTGAGAGGTACCCAGTGGCTGATGTGGGACTGTTGGCCTAGAATTAGCTTAATTTCTGGTTCTGTGTTTGACATTGTTGTTAATCTTCACATTGCCTAAAAAGTTAATAACACATGCAAAAGGAAATGCATTGCTTTGGGTTCCTGTCTCAAAGCGGTCCATACATTGAGATACTGCAGGGTTTTTTTTGCTCATTTTTTTCTCACTCTCTTTTTGTCTCATTTTCTGCTTTTTCCTGTACAGTCTTTGATTGAGAATTCAGCTGAAAACTTGACATAACCAAATTCTCTGTGTTGATTTCCACTTCTCTACTGTATATACAAATCACAATTACCACCATCTGAAAATAAAGCATCCATGAAAATTAAAAAAAAAACCAACCAAACAAACAAAAAAACAAAAAACAAAACAACAACAACAAAAAAAAACATGATTTCACATTGGTGAAATGTCACTGTATGGATAGTTGTATCTGTTTCCCCTTGACACCTGTTGCTACGGAGACGTATGTGTTCTCCTCAGGTCCATCACAGTCAAATGGCTCCCCTCTCTTCCTGTCCGGCGACTACACTGACTCTGGTGAGGTTTACGTTAGGACGAGCTGTCTTCACGGGCCCTTGACACTGGTGCTCTTTTTCCCACTAACCAAGTAGAGAGGCTGAGGCCTTCCAAAACAGTTTGAGGGGTCACACAGCCCTGGGGCTCCAGTAGGCCCCCTTGGCCCAGGGGTTCCTGGGATGCCTGGGGACCCAGGTTCACCCCGGGCGCCATCTTTACCGTCCTTTCCAATACCGGGTATTCCAGGAGGTCCTACAAAACACACGTATTAGAGCGATATATATATATATATATATACCATATAGAAGGACAGAGCTTGTACTGCCTTAAACTATAATACAACCTACTGATGCAACTGAAAAATTCTGTCTCAAACATTCACAATTATGCTCACAGTTACACATTTTCTATACTTCATAGATCAGGTTTTTCCCAACACTGTGTAGTGGCTTGCATCCAGTATGAGTATGGTTTCTGAACACGCATACTGAGAATTGTAAAGTGTGTGTAAACTTTGATTTTCCTTTTCTGTATATCTATCCTTGGCATTAAGCCGCCACGACTGCATTAGTGAAATGATCTTCGTGTAGAGAGACTAGTCAGTATAAGTGTGCAGAAATGGGTGACAGAACCGTACCTTGGGGTCCTGGTTCTCCAGGGCTTCCGTTTATTCCAATGCCATTGTCTCCTTTTTCACCTTTCTCTCCAGGATCACCTACACACACACACACACACACACACACACTCTTGCAGTTAAACTGCCTTTTAATGGCATCTTACTTTGCTGGGGTGTAATTGTTGTTACTGGGACGATAGAAAAGCAATTACAGGAGCTGAGCAGAGAGCCTTTTCTCTCTCTCTCTCGCCTTCCTTTCCATTTCAGGCTCATTTACAAAATGCTCCTTCCCTCGACAACCCAGTGATAATTAACATCCCTTTGGACATGCTGCGTGCCATCCTTCACTTGCACAGACAAGACAGACAGTGTGGGATTCTCTGGAGTCGGAGGCTTTTTGCTGTTTGCAAACGTCTGTCACGCTTTATTGATGACCTCCGCTCATGTTTCACTAATGTTATTGTAGATTGGATTACCAAAGAGAGTCATAAAGAAACGCTTAAATGCAAAAGCTCTCGTGAAACGTTTTTTACAAAATGCACGATTTGCATGATAATTGTGCTGGATCTTTGACAAAGAGCATCTACAGCATTTGTGTGTGAGTGTGTGTGTGTGTATGTGTGTGTGTGTGTGTGTGTGTATGTGCGTGTGTGTGAGTGTGTGAGTGTGTGTGTGTGTGTGTGAGTGTGTGTACATGCGCTCTGGCTAGGCTCTGTGAGGAAACAAACTAATTAAAAAGAATCCATTTCTAGTTCTAAATGGACTCTTGGCTTACTCCGTCTTGCCAATCATGTCAGACTAAATGGCCAGTTAAATGTAATTTTCTATATAGAGCAGACAGGATGAAGATTTTGAGTTTATTTCACAAATATCAGAAATTCTGATAAAACTTTGAAATGTCTTTTACATAAGCTTGGCAAATCATAAAAGTTTTTGAAGTTTTTGGTCCATGGTAATAAGTGGTCTTTACATAAAAGCCAGACATAGACATAGATATACCTTAAAAATATCTAAATCGTTAAATTCAGGTTGGTGTAGCGCATTAACAACATGTAATGAATCACTGACTTAAAAAATAACTACACTGTACTGTACCTTTCTGGCCTGGTTTTCCTGGAATGCCATAGAACCCTGGTGGTCCCTGGGGACCCATTAGTCCCCTGGGTCCAGTCTCCCCAGCAGGGCCTGCAGGTCCCGGGGGCCCTGGAGGTCCCATCAGCCCTGGAGTTCCCGGAGCTCCAATAGGCAAGGGCTTCTTAGCCAACTCTTTCTTATAGGCTTCCAAATGTTCTGTGGAGAAATCACGAGGCAACACTCAATACACTTTAGACTCAGTCGCATTCAATACAGATCCCTTTTGACAATTTTATTTATGTATTTATTTATTTATTTATTTATTTATGTATTTATAGAGCCTTATTTCATGATGGGAAATTATCTTATAGTTCATGACTCAGCGATGACCTTACTGAATATTTTTTGAGCAAAGTTCTAACACTATCTCACCTTCAACAACAGCGGAGCAAATTTCACGGATTTTGACTTCATTCGATTTAGGACCCTGTTGACGACCCAAGGAATAAATTCAAAGACAAAGATTTGAAAAAACATCCATAAAATCCAGTGAATGATTCCACTAAAATAAGTGAACCATAATCTACTTCATAATCTCACCCTCAAACTCAGACAACATAACTGCTTACAAAATAGTCAAAACAGTCTGACAAAACAATAGAAAAGAAATTTAATAAATAATAATAAAACATTAAAAAAAAAGAAAAGCAAAATGTAATAAAATGAGAAACAGTAAAATGTTCCTCTCATGCAGCACAGAAACAAGCAGAATAGGAGTTTTTTGGTCTCTGGTACTATACTCACAGGGAGTCCTCTTGGTCCAGGAAGTCCAGGAAGACCTCTCTCTCCTTCCAGTCCTCTGGCTCCCTGGGGGCCAGTCAGACCCTCATGGCCTGGCTGTCCCGGGCGTCCATCAGCCCCGGTGGCACCTCTCTGTCCTTTCTCTCCTCGCTTATGGGGACAGAGAACAGCAGACAAGGTCAAAACAAAACAATGGACAACAACATGCGAACAACTTTTCTTACTCGAGTCGGTGAACGTGTAACATCTGTGATCAGGGATCAGGAGTTTTGTCCAAAGTCACCAAAATATTTGGGTTACCTCTCCTTTGATTCCAGGTACACCAGGAGGTCCCTGAGAAACACGTCAAAAGAAGAAAAGTCATTGGTTATGCTCAGTCATGTGGTAGTTTGAGACAGTGTCTGGGATTCACAGATATGATGTTACATCGCAATACGGTAATGTACCTGATCACCCTTAACGCCAGGATCGCCAGTCACTCCAGGTTCGCCCTGTGAGACACAGAAAATGCAAACTGAATGTGTCTCTCAAATAATAATAATAATAATAATAATAATAATAATAATAATAAGTTTATTTAAAGCCTAATATCACTATTTATAGTATCAAAGGGCTTTACATGTCTATAACAAAGTCAAATCAAAATGATATCATGCATATGTTCGAGAAAATAGATAAGTCTTTAGTCTCGTTTTAAAGGTATGGAGAGAGTTTGCCTCCCTAACTCCTGTAGATAAACCATTCCAGAGGAAGGGACAGCGGTAGGAAAAGGCTCAGTTGCCAGCGGACTTCTTTTTAACTCTTGGAACGACTAATAGTCCAGAATCTTGAGAGCGCAGGGTGTGAGGTGGGTTATAGGGCTGAATGAATTGAAAACCCATTGTATATAAATCGTCAAAGATCATGTTTTTTTAATATTTCTCGTACAAACCTCACTTCCTTTGGGACCAGTGGGACCCATGGGACCCTTGAAAAACAAACAAAAAACAAGATGACATCAGAATACAATAATCAACAGACTTTCACAAAACAAAACAGTGGGGAGGTTCTGCACCTTTAGCCCTGACTGCATACAAGGACAAGTTTACTGTTTTCTGTTTGAGGATGTACCTGGTCTCCTTTGTGCCCTGTGTGACCTTTGATCCCACGAGGACCAATAGCACCCCTGTCACCTTTTTCGCCCTGTAGAGAAGAAATGCCATAACAACATTTAAGTACAATCAAAATGCCTGATACAGAGGTAACAATGTGAACTTCTGCATTGTCTCATCAATATCACAATACAGGAATAGCACAATGTAACTGCAACAAACACTGCGTTTAAAAACATCAACACAGATGATGATATTGATGATGACGACGATGATGATGATGAAGAGGAAACATTTAAACTCACTTCGATTCCTGGAGGACCTGCAGGTCCAACTGGTCCCTGTTTCCCTGTCTCACCCTAAAAGACAAAGCGTGAATAACCAGTTACATAATATTTTATTACACTTTACTTCATGTTGACGTTGTCATAACTAAGTTAAAGGCTCATTTTAAACTGGCTTATACCACCAGTGTATGTTTCTGTTTAAAATCCATGGAATATTTGTGAGTGCTGCCATTGTGGTAAAATGTAATGACAAAAGCCTCCACTAGGTGGCAACAATACACTGATTTGATTGAACAGCTGTTATGATCCATCCTATATTTGTATGTTTATAAAAGGTATACACACTGTGGCTCCTTTTTCCCCTGGTATTCCATCCTCTCCAGCAGGTCCAGGTTCACCCTAAATAAATTGAGTTTCAGTCAAAATCAGATGTGCTAATAAGCCATCACCAGGAGATATTCAGTCATGGATGCTAATAGTGTAGACAACCCTTTTGTAAATTGTATCTCTAACTGCAGGAAAAGGATGCTGGGTACAGAAATATGAACTGATCTGGATATGCTGTTACTCACTGGTTTGCCAGGTGGGCCAAGTAAACCAGGAGCTCCATCAGCACCTGCTTCACCCTAAAATACACACACACACACAGCGCACACATTTGCATTACTTACAGTTTTTTCAGACAGTAAATCAATCTCCACTGAACATTTAAGACAATTACAATATAAGTTGAAATACGCATATATGCTTTAAGAAAACTATTGAATTATTACATAAATATTATTATTTAAATGATTGTACTTATAACTATTATCACTGAGGCTGTTTTGGATTTTTTTTCATCCATTCAGCTTGCAATCTCGTGACTTTACCTTTTGTCCGACAGCTCCTACGGGTCCTTGCTTTCCTGGCAAACCCTATAATCAAAACACACAGGCAGTGTTTAGCAAACATCATATTTAACATTTGAAGACTCTGTCCTCCATCAGATGCAGTCTGTAGGCTTTGTGTAGTAGACTGATTAGCGTCAGCGTTTGTGAATATATGGACGAGGCGTGAACAGATGCTTATTTAGAGACACGGTGAGGATAAAGAATTCAGCTGAATGGGTACTTGAGCTGAGGTACAATTTAGTCATTAGAGAAATGGATCGAAGTGGCAAAGCATTTAACCCAATCCTGCCTCGTCTCAGACTGCGCTCACCTTTGGCAATGACTCAGGGGGAGACAGCCACAAAGCTTTTTTTTTTACAGAGCTTGCTAGTTTTCTTAAATGGCATGACAGTGACGGAGAAGCTGGTAATAAGCGTCATGATCTAAGACGATATTTTTATCTCCTGAGCATTTTTTTTTCTAAATGAGCATCTTGTCCAACTTACACATGAAAAACAAAAACAAATACAAAAATTCATACTCGCACTCAAACAAAAATATACTTACTGGAATTCCCACAATGCCTCTGATCCCTGCTGCTCCGGGTGCACCAGACTCTCCCTGTTACACAGATAATTCATTATTCATCTTCAGCCTGTAACTCAAAAAAGTCTTCTCACTGCGTCAAAACATTTGATTTATCACACTGACGAGTGAATAGGCCATGTCATGAACCGAAAGACTGAAAGACCTACTTTTTCTCCAGGTGCTCCTGGAAGTCCATCAACTCCATCTTCTCCTGGCTCTCCCTGTTGACAAAATACCCATCATGCACTACAACACACTATCACTAACCAGTCCCTCATGGGGTGAGAACACACTTAATCAATATTATGAAAAGATCAAAACACCAAAAGTTTAAACTGGATTTATAATATTGTGACAACACATATGTCTGGTAGTAAATCATGTATCATACACTTCTGATGTTAGTAGTATTCTTAGGAGGCTTCAGAAAGAACATATCACTCACAGTGTCTCCTTTTGGTCCGGCTGGGCCTGTCTCTCCTGGAGGGCCAGCTGTGCCCTAAAAAAAAAAAAAATATATATATATATATATACATATATATATATACACACACACATATATTACTATGAATATTATTAGTTTGATCATACACCTTGATCAGTGTCCTCTGGAGAACTGTTTTCAGTTCAGTACTAAATTGAGTGCTGAGCTGAGTAACTCAGTCAGTACTCAGATTTCATCTGAAACTAATAATGCCTAGAGGAACTCTCCTACAAAGAACCATAGAGATGAACTAAAAAGAAAACCACTTACAGAAATTTGGATCAAAGTTCTTTAATGAGGAGTAGAAAAAGAGGAGATTCTTAAAAGACTGATTGGACAGGTCAAGAAAGTTCAAGGGAAGGTTACTGACTGGACAGGTCAAGAAAGTTCAAGGGAAGGTTACTGACCTCTTCACCTTTGGGTCCAGGGTGGCCCTGACGACCTCTTATGCCTTCCACGCCCTATCAAATGAAACACACATCAGTCCACTTACAATTACACTCCCATTTCACACTACATGGGTTTCAGTCTGACAAAAACTACAACCAGCAGTTTAGATTTCTCTACAAACCACTTGACTCAGGAAGCTTGTTCCTGCTGCCAGACTTACAACGTTCAAGAATGAAAAACACAGTGAGACACATCCCAAAGAAAGGACACCAGTCCAGAACTGAGACTGTGATATGATTGACTTGATAAATTATTGAAGGCTTACAGGAGCTCCAGGCGGTCCTGTAGGTCCAGGAATACCGTTGAAACCAGGAGGGCCCTGAAAGGAGACATGGAATGTTCAGATAACAAAAAACCTGTCACACATCCCCGTCCACTCAAATGCTTAAGCCCAATTTACACCGCTTCATAATTTACTGAATGCAATTGCATTCATCTCTCTCTCTCTCTGAGACATTGACATCTCATGAATTACAGTCACAAAACAGCTGCGATATGTTTCACTACCAATGAGCTACGAACAGAATTATGGACACGTGTCCAATACGCGTAGAGTGATGAGCTCTCGGAATCCGATGTATATTCTCCGAACAATTCCATCTCATACAACCCAGGAGATAAATAATCAAAGGCTAAATCCATGCCCAGCCCTTTAATGGAGGTTACTCATAATTCTTAGAGCGGCGGGAGGAACACAGAATCACAGAATCAATATTACAACAATGTGTTTGTCAAACATAGCATACCATCAGTGAGCCGTGGCTGCGGCCTTATCTAACGGTTTAGCCTAATCAACAAACGTTATCCGGCTGCATGTATGGAATTTTCAATAGATGCAATTATTACAAAAAACACACACACACACAGACAGACACATACACACACACATACACACACACACTGAGTGAGTAGGGTACAGAGTGCTGATTACTGCATTAAAAGCAGTTGTATGACATGCATGGTTAGTTTCCATTATGTGTTTTCTGCAGACGTTGTTTAAATGACAGTGTGGTGGCTTTCACACTTACCCTGTCGCCCTTTTCACCGTGGGGACCAGGAAAACCAATAGGACCTCTCTGACCCTAAGGAATAAAAAAAATCACATCATTCAACCAATGAAAAATTTAGTAGGATGTTTTGAAAGACAACAAGTAGGAAAATCTTAAGTGGATATTCAGTCGATGAAATATTCTGCACTCGTGTTGTTTAGGAATATATTCTATCTATAAAAAAAAAACAACATATCGACGGTTTAAAAAAGACAGTCTTACGTCATCTCCTGGGCGACCAAGATCACCGGCAGCACCAGCTGGTCCTGGCTCTCCCTTAAGGATAAAAAGAAAAACACAGAGACTCAGAATAGATAAAAATTCCTCCGTTTAGATTTGGACAGATTAACCATGTGTTTGGTCAGATTTCCTGTACTGAGTTTGGACGTTTACCTTTTCTCCTGGGGTACCTGGTTCCCCATCCACTCCGGGCAGACCTCTGTGTCCCTGCGGGTGACAGAGAAATCCAATTCAAAACCATGTGTCCACCAAACATTCATATTTACATTTATTCATCTAGCGAGCGCCTCTACCCGGAGTGACTTCCAAGACAGGCGGAAAACAGAACAAGCATATAGCCATTATGGAGCTGTCTGTGGCATAAGTGTGACTGTTAAGTTTAGTATTTGACCAGCATCAGTATAAGAGTCAGTATTAGACCAGATCATACTAACGTCAAGTATCAATTTAGAACTGTCAGACAGAAACCGTCTGTAAAGAAGTGGGAAGATATATTCAGTTCAATATTTTGCTAAAATGCAAAAACTCCTTCCTTGGCCCTTTGGAGAGATAACTTACCTTCATCCCTGGGAGCCCCGGGAGCCCCTGTGGTCCGGCGGGGCATGTCGTCTGGCATTGCTAACAAACACAGACAGACATTTCCCAATCAGCTTAGTGTCTTAGAGGAACGACCTTTCATATCGTACAGGTGCTGAGAGGGTTCTATGTGTCTCCTACTGAGCACCGCACATATGCAAAACTCTTAAAGTGCAAGCCTTGTGTGTCTGGAGGCAAATGGAATCTGTCAGGGATTTCGTCTCAGTCGCATTTTACCGCAGTCTGTCTGCGGGCTTCTGCAAAAAACGCTCAACTGTGGAATCGACTTAAGCTCAAAAACAGTTCAAGACAACTGTAATCAACATCGGTTTGATAAATTTCAAAAAGCTTTTTAGCATGATGTTTTAGAGAGGACAACACGAATGCTTGTCAGAAAAAGCTGGTTGCTTTTTTTTTTGTCCTCACTCTGGCCGTGTGCCCTGATATATTTATATGAGATCTCTGAGAGATCTGAAGATTCAGCTGCGGCTGTGCATGAATCCACAGGGGTGGGTTCCATTTGTTTCAGACCAGTGTCTTGTGCGAACGAGATGAATAAAAGCACTCACTTCCCCGCTGCCCTCAGGGTTCCCCGCCCCAGGTGGTCCCTACAAAGACAGCACAGCAACATCTAAACCATCGGCAGTGTTTAGATGTCCACAGACACACACAGAGACCAAAGCAAGCACAAGGCCCCCTCGAAGCAGAGACATTACAACTTACTTTTCTGAGAATGCTCGCAGGCAGAAAATATTAACAGAATATTGCAGAAAGCCACTGAGAGTTAAGTTACAAGGGTAATTTGGCATTTGTTTTTACTCTGCTCCCAAAGCTATTAAGCACTGATTTCAAGTCCTGTCTGTAGAGCATTTGAGTGAAGTGAGGAATCAATAAGTAATGTTACAGTTATCAGATAGTAGAGGCAAAAAAACAAAACAAACAAACAAAAAAATCCAAATAAATAACGCAGCAGAAGCTCAGTAAAGGTCAAGATTATTACAGATCATTTTAAATGAACGACACAGAATACACCGTAGCTTTTAAACCGACATAAATAACAATCATTCCAACTAAAAACTAATCCAAAACAGTCCACCAACACAGACATCATGTACTTTCCTTGTCAAAATAGCAGACATTGTAAGAGTGGAGTGTGGCATTCAATACAGTGTAATATCGAAATGTGAGAGCGTTTAAAAATTCTTACTGCGGGTCCGGCTGGACCGGGGGGACCAGGAGGTCCTGGAAGACCGATACCACCTCGTGGTCCAGGAGGGCCCTGTAAACAACAAACAAACAAGCAAACTCTGAGTCTGAACTCTATGAAAGGTGCTGAACGTTATTCAGCGTAAGAACAATGACATGACTCATAGCAACTACATTAACGTTTAGTTCGTCAAAGAGTAAAGACGAACTGGGTTGCGTGAACTACGGAGACAAGGGGGTAATGCCAAGTGCCTGTAAAAAAAAACCCCACTGACCTCAGGTCCAATGTTACCCTCATCTCCTGGGATACCTGGTTTTCCTGGAGGCCCCTTCATAGAAATAAAATGAAGAAAAAGCAATTAGTCAGCACATGCACTGAGTTGGTATTGAATAAAATGTGAGTTTATTGCAGGTTTGTTCCAATGAAACACAGAGGATTCCCTCAGTACATACAGGAGGTCCAGCAGTCTCAGGCCCCTAAGAAACACAGAGAGAAAACCAATGTCATTTCACACGCAATGTAAAGTTCTCTGAAATTCCAGAACAGAAACAGAACTCAATCATTTGATTTTATGTTGTGAATTATTAATGGATCTTCCTAGTTTATCTGCCTGCTTTCTTTATTTGTTTTGTTATGATGCACAGAGTTGCTAGGGATACGAAGACTAAATCATACTCACGGGTGAACCAGGAGGCCCAGGGAAACCAGGAAGTCCCTGTAAGTCACACACAAAGAACACATTAGAATAAAAACTCAATTCCAGATCACCTAAGTATATCACTAAGTACACACACACATATATATATATATATATATATATATATATATATATATATATATACACGCACATTAAAATATATAATCTTTACTAAAACATATTTAAAGTCATTCGTAAATAAAGTCAGATTTTGATCCTTTAAAGGTGAAACAGACTGAAACGCTATCTGCTAAGTGTAAGTGTACATATCCCATTAATCGACAGGAGGAACAGAATGGAAACATGGAATAGAAATAAATGGAATACTCACTCTTTCACCCACAGGTCCTCTAGGACCCATTGGCCCCATTGGTCCCTAATAAATTCATAGACAATATCCATCATAAGAACAACACGCAATGACAGAGATTCAATCCCAAAATCAGCTACGCTCTCGTAATCACAGTCTGTCGACAAATGTACACATTTCTCGCTGTATGCACAAATGTAAACACACAATGACCGTGAGGACCAACACACAAACAGAGAGTTCAACTGTTTAGTTCAACTGCATAGTGAAATATGTGTATAAAGACACCAGTTTAGCACTTACAGGAGGTCCTTGGAGACCAGGTAGACCTCTCTGTCCAGGGAGTCCAATCTCACCTGGCTCTCCTTTACTGCCCTGAAACAAACACAATGCAAAAGTACACACACACACACACACACACACACACACACACACACACACACACACACAAATAGCTCTATCACCATGCAGCATTGCTTGTCGTAGTTGCTTAGAAACGCTGCAGACTGCCTGGTCAATGCTAAATCAATTAGCGAGCTGCTGGTACCCACTGCATCCATTCTCATCAGGAGAGAGGCGGGGCAGCAGGCAACTCTGAGGCTTCTTTGGCCTATTTATTACTGCCTTGGTGATGGTGCCATTAAAATACCCTGTATATAGGTCCACAGATATGAGTATTAAGGACTAAACTGAAGGCCTGGGTTTGAACCAAGGCTTCTGAAGAAACTCTGAGAGGTAAATAGAGATACTTAAGTTATTCAGACAGCTGTACTTACAGGGATGCCAGGGGTTCCTGGGACACCTGGGAGACCCTATAAACCAGGACAATAAACAAGGAGTTTAAACTAAGCAGAATGAGTCTACAAACAGAGACAGGTGCAGGAAAGTGTTTATAGCTGAGACCAGTAGCAGGTATTAAAGAGACAGTTTCCTCTTAAAATCACAGTGGAGAATAATTTACCTACAGGGAAGGCAGGGGTAATTAAAGCTAAGGAAATAATGCTTCAAATGCCTTCATAATGCTCATTACTGGGTTATAATGAAACTAAATGCATAAGTCATAATGCTAACCTGCTACACTATCTGAGAGAAATTATATAATGGAGATGTAAGAAACAAGCAATAGCCACCTTGTGGCAGAATTTTGTCATGAGAATTTACCACAAACGTGGCATTTTATATCTTGAGAAGACAAAATCACAAACGTAGTTAAAGTTAAAAGGAGTGACTGAGGCTGAGCTGAGAAAACGTACATCTCTGCCGTCTCGGCCGTCCTCTCCTGAGGGCCCCCTGGGCCCCTCCGGACCCTCTGGACCAGGTGGGCCAGGCACAGGTTTGGGGTCCGGCTGGAGAAAATCAGAAGGATAGCAATGTTTAAACTGGTTGTTTTGGAAAGGCCTTCTGATAAAAAAAAAAAAATAAATAAAAATTCAACTTTCAGCTATTCACTGAACAAACAATTAATGTAATAATAATAAAAAAAAATCACATTGACTTTGTCTGATTTGTATTAATAAGCAGAGATAATATTTTGCTGGACTACAAATATTATGCACTTAATTCAATTATTTGCTGATTAACGTTTATTTCAGCTTAATTAAAGCTTGATTAATTTACTGAGCATAATTTAGAGGAAAGTAATTGCTGTTCTGAGCACACATTGTGGCCTGCAAAAAACACACTGAAGCTCTCAGTGGGTTTCTTGTAGACACTACTACTCTCTATCTGTCTCTCTCTCTCTCTCTTTGTCTGTCTGTCTGTCTGTCTGTCTGTCTCTCACTCTCTCTCTCTCTCTTTCTCTCACAGACAACTGAAAATCAATAACCCTAATAGCCAAATAGCATCTCACTGAACACCTGGGGAGTGTTCTCTCTGGAATAGGCTGTAACATTATAAAGTATAAACTCTGCATTATCTGCTCCACGGAGCTGTTTCGCGTGGCCTTTTATTTACGGGTGCTGAATGATAGCCAAGAACCTTTGTTCTGGAATGCAATTTTCACTCAATGCTACGGCTTTGTAATGAAATGTATTTTCTTCAAGCGGTAATGCTTGTAATAAATATCTTCATGCCTTTAAAAGAGCATCTTCAAGCAACGCAAAGTGATCATTTCACAGTTGTTCCCGTTCTTGTTTCTCTCCTAAAACACAATTTTCTTGCTGATAGGTTTTCTGACTGCAGTTTTAAGGTATGGTTAAGAACTCATTAGTACATGCTAATAAAATGACTATATATAGATAATGCCTTTAAGCCTCCATAAGTCATAAACATTATGATGTTGCATTCACTACTGCCTTTTCATGCTTTCTCTCCCTCACTCTTCATCTCTCTGTGATTGCAGTTGACTGTAAGTGTAGCATAGCGCAATGGGGTAAATTAAGCAACAAAGCATTGAAGTAGAATTATTAGCATTTTAAATAAATAGATTAAACATTTAACCAAAAAAAAAAGAGAGAAAATTTAAAAAGTCAAATACCTCAGCATTGACATACATCTGAAGAAGCAAGAGAGGGAGAGAGATAAGATCAAAGTAGAGTTAGTGAAAATGTCACCCAAAACCTCACCAAAAGATTCAGAGAAAGCACATCTGTACAAAACACACAGCAAGGACAGGGCAACATGCTGTCTCTGGCAAAGCCCCGTTTAGCAAACCTTACGGCTAAAACCGCCGGCAGACCCAGCACTAGAAGCAAAGTGAATACTAATAGTAAACAAAAAAAGCTAAAATCTCTCAGATATAAGCACATTTGCATTCAAGAGTGTCTTTGTGACTCTGTGTTCATTCAGATGACCTGTTTACAAGCATTGAATTATTTCTTTCATACAGATTAGCATTAGCTTCATGTCGATAGTTAGATATTAGTGACCTGTAAGAGAATATTTTGTTAGAGACAGTTCACAGGTTTGTCAATCTTAATACATTAATGATGATCCATTCATATAACTGAGACTGTAAACACTTCCCAAGGTCAAATGCTGTCAAAGGTATTGGATCATGTTTATATTAGCTCATACTAAACTAGCAACATGACCTTCAATGTGACCTTGTAGATCAATCACTATATGGCTTCTAGGCTATACATATGCTAATACATCCTACATATACAAAACATCGATATTAAATTCTTTTGAAATAACTTGAGGACGAGCTTGAATCGATTAAAAAAGGAGCAATGCTAGATTGAAACAGGGCATTGGATATTAGGCTGTTCACAACAAAATGGTTTTAAAGGTAACGGTCAAAGTTCCATGTATAACTGCTTTATTTTCATTTCAGTCTTTGCATTTGTGATCAGAGAGGCTGACCGTTTTATATATATATATATATATATAT
The DNA here is from genome assembly GCF_902362185.1 of Chanos chanos. Taxonomy (NCBI): domain Eukaryota; kingdom Metazoa; phylum Chordata; class Actinopteri; order Gonorynchiformes; family Chanidae; genus Chanos; species Chanos chanos. The sequence goes on along the minus strand of NC_044506.1, from coordinate 7,160,001 downwards.
ATATATATATATATATTTTAAGACTGCATCTCTGTTGGTTTGCTAAATATGAGGATGAATTTTTTTGGTAAAAGCATCATGGCTGGGCAGTCCGTCTGGCAGGTGTTGGCGTGTTGCCGACAGAGAGATGAAGGCAGTTATTACCTCAGTCTGGGGTAGTTCAGCACAGCTCTCCCTCTGGGCTCTTTTTGGGTCGCAGTGAATCAACATCCACTGCAACTCAAACTGAAACGCAAACCAGAATGAGAAAGAAAAAGAAAGAAAGAAAGAAAGAAGTATAGAAAGAAAAAAAAGTTCAGTCATAAGAAATTAGTTATAATTTGATCAGTTGCTGATTTGTAATGTACCCTCCACTTTCTTACACATCATGTTCTCTTTTAATTTCATGACCACGTATAGCGCAGTATTAAGGGCTGCTGTCTTTGGTAGGTGCTGTAACTTTTAAAATTGTTTTTATTTATTTATTAGCAATATTATCACTATTATTGTTATTAGTATTATTATGATTTGTGGTAGTTTGTGGTTGAGACAGGTAAGACAGTGCAGTATAGCATTTCTAAGCTCCTGAAATGTCAACTTTGTTTCTGTCGACAAGTATGTTGGTGACATAGAATGACAATATAATTTGTCAGTGGAACTGATTGTAAGCAGCCATGGCACGCCTGACAGACAAAGTGTGACATTTCTGTTTGTCACACTGAGGAAGTCGTGACATTTTAGACAGACTGTCAGAATTTTCCAGCAAACAAATAACTGGTCTCTGTGATGGGAGAAAAGGAAAACAGGAAATGTCTCGAGAGGTCTTTTTATGAGCTATTGGCAACTGATAACTCAGTAGGAATGATGAATGCGTACTCTTTAAAACCATTTCATGCATAAAAACATAAATGCACTGTGGATATTTGAGAACTATGCACTATCTAATCCCATTGTCCTACTGTACTGTTTTACAGCCTGTGTGGAGAATGGTTCTACTCAAACCCATAAGTATCTCACTCCGGTTATGCCCATAGATTTCCAAATGTTCTCACCACCACGGAAGTGTTGGGGTCAGCATCCAATCGGCCAATGAGGGTGTCCCCTTCTGTGTTGACGAATCCCTTGGTTTTGATTGGCTTCTGGTCGACGGGCTGGCAGTCTACGTACAAGGTGACCAGTTCCCTCTCCACACCAACCATGACCTTGTGCCATTTGGTGTTGAAAAGCAAAGAAAGGCCTGGGAAGGTGACCGTCTGGAGGTCTCCGTCCATGGTGGTGAGGAAGAACTCCAGGGCCTGCTGGTCACCGTTTAGCCTCATGCCCGCTTGCTTGACTCCATCCTCGTCCACAATCTGCCAGATGTTCCACACTTTGTTCACCGTGTTCTTGATCATGCGGAACGTGGTCATGAAGGAATATTCTTCGGGAAAGCCCCTTGGAAAGTTCAGGCTTTGGAAAAAACAACAACGGAGGTTCAGTTATCAGTGTGTATGCCTACGTGCAGAAAATCAGGACTGAGAAAATGTGGCTTTATCTCTGGAAATGTTCTTGCGATGAAATCAAGCATATTTTGCCTATAGTAGCACGTTACTGGATGACTTACAAATCTGTTCATTTGTAGTTTGAACTCAAAACACTAAATAGAGTAATAATTATTCACAGCCTCTCTCTTTAATATTGTCTGTCAACCATGATGGTAGGCATGTATTAATCTTCACATCCATACATTCCTTTTGAGGAAGAGAACATTCAAACTCACTGAACCTGGGGCTGTACATATTCCCTTTGCCACTGGCTCTAAAGGAACAAATGATCACTCAGCAAAGAGAGGGCTGTGCTCTATTATCAAAAGCCCCCTTCCTTCTAAAACAATGCCCTAAAGCTGCAACTCTATCTCTCTCTCTCTCTCTGTCTCTCTCTTTCTCTTGCTCTCTTTCACACACACACACACACACACACACACACACACACGAACACATACACATACACATACACACAATAACATGAATACAACATGAATCAAAAGCAAAAAGCACTTTAATCTTCAAAGCCATCATCTCCCCTTATGTTTGTGAGAGGGCAAAACACATATACACAAAACCCTGTAATTATTTCAAAGGTACCGCCCTGCCCCGGCTTTCATTGGCAGTCTTGTTACAGACCCATGGGCCCCATGTTCAGACCCAGGAGACCAGAGAATCAATTAAGCCCAGTGCCGTCCGGTTCGACCCGGGGCCTCTCCTCCGTCTGCTACTCCCTAGGAAGCTTAACAGGCCCGGTTCTCCACAGGAGGTGCTTTTATGGAGAGACTGGGCAGCCGGCATTTTACTGGGCCTATAAATGGATCAAGGCGTGGCAGTAAAAAAAGAAAAGTTTCCTGTTGGCCAATAAAGACGAAAACGAAGGCCGCCCTCTCCGCTCCGTCCTCTCAGCAAAGACCGGGGGCGTTCACACGTTTCCCTGCCCTCCAGAAACTGGGCTTTAAAGGTGGAGCCAGAGTTCTCTTAAAAAGCCTTGTTAGCCCCCCCAGCCCCCCAGCCCCCCACCTCCCCTTCCACGGCTCTTAAAACTTTCAGCGGTCATTTGGCGTGATCCTCTGAGGCTGACAGAGATGGAACCATCAACCCCACCCCCCCCACCCCCTCTCTCTCTCTTCCAGTTACATAACATACACTCCTCCAGTACCACCAGCCAAAGGACTACGATTAGAAATGTGCTTCACGCTGACCTCTATCTGTAGAACAGCACAGATCAGAGACTCATCTATAATGGATGGGTGTGATTTATAACAAAGACAAAGACCAAAACCACGCATGCATACGAGAGTGTGTATGGGACTGAAGTTAGAAAAATGGTTTCTTTTTTCAGATTTCATTTTATGTCCTTTCAAAAAAAAAAAAAAAAAGCAACCAAAGGCCTGAAAAACTTGCTGGAAAAAAAAGAAAAGAAAGAAACTGTCTGAAAACGTATTTTATGTTCATATTAATCATATCATATTTTTTTTTTACTATGACACAAAAGTCTTTTGTCTAATTGAAAAGCATCTTGTCTGGGAAACATGTGCCCCAGTGTGTGACTGAGTAATGGTTTTGGGGAAGGTTTAGCCACACACAGGGATGCACTGTACTGTTACCAATAGAGGTAACAGCTCTTCACATGAGAGACTGTTGAAGCTACAAGTGCCTGTCTCCCCTGCTTTCCAACACTGCCACCGTTTACAAGCCCAGAGCGCCGACAATTCTTCAGCCCTGAGCAATTATGTCTCTACATGTTTCTGCGAGATGTATTATAGGCTAGAGAGAGAGGATGAAATGCATGTTTCTCTCTTTCACCACATGCCAAAAGGGTCGAGGCATGTTGGTCTTTTCGTCCAATTAGAAGCCGCTTACAAGACAGCAACACCTGTCTCAGACCTGTAATAACGCAACACCTGCTATAGGATCAGGTACCACTTTTGTCAATGTATGTGTGTGTGTGTGCGTGTGTGCGTGCATGTGTGTGTGTGATGTGTTTTTTTGTGTGCGTGTCTGTGTGTGTGTGTTTGTGTGTGTGTGTGCGCGCGCGTGTGTGTGTGATGTGTTTTTTTTTTTGTGTGTGTGTGTCTGTGTGTGTGTGTGTGTGTGTGTGTGTGTGCGTGCGCGCGTGCGTGCGTGTGTGTGATGTGTTTTTTTGTGTGTGTGTCTGTGTGTGTGTGTGTGTGTGTGTGTGTGCACATGTGCGCGTGCGTGTGTGTGATGTGTTTTTGTGTGTGTGTGTCTGTGCGTGTGTGTGCGCGCGGGTGCGTGTGTGTGTGTGTGTGTGTGCGGGTAGGGCTTACCGTGTTGGAATTTGAAAATTTGCTTCCCTGTCGAGTCTGTAGGCCACCTGGAGTGGAGTGGAACCCTCCACTTTTCTGACTCCTTTTAACGGAATGACGTCCAGCTGGAACTGCGTGATCAAATCGAAGCCTTCCACAGACACACAAAAAGACTGGTTACGCCTATCTCTTTATAGAAACAGTACAATGTTTTCACTAATGTTTTTCACAGAAATTCTTTACAGTCCAAATTTGTCTTGGTTCATATTGTACTCTCTAAACAGCTGTCATGTTTTCTTCTTTCTCTGTCTCTCTCTCTTTTTTTTGGGGGGGGGGGAAATGACAAGAAATTGTTTTTATTGAGTGAGCCTTCGAAATTTGCTTATAGTGTTTCCAGTCAACACACGTGCTAATGATTTGTGGGTGTGAACCGTCGACATTTGGTGAACCTGAGACAGTGGAAACCCATTAAGTTGTTGCTGAGATAGAGGTATTCCCACTGTAAAACTTGGCAAGCTAAAGTGGAATGTTTTATTTGGCTTATTTGAGATCTAAAGATGTCTTAAAAACAAGCTTACTGACAACAACTCCACCTTTAACTGATCAAAACAAAGAGTACGGATAGTTAGTTCTAGTCTTTTTTCCCCCTATGTTGTGAGTGTTCTCAGAGGCAGAGTTTTTAGAGTTTGAATTCAGAAGTTCACAGAGTCTAATGCAATTTAAATCCATTTCTTTGATTTAGAGTTGGAATTCAGAAGTTCATAGAATTTAGTCCAATCTAAATCCCTCTCTTTGTCTGCAGCCATTCTTTGAGTATAAAACCACATCCAACCAGTAAAGGTGCTATGGTCATGTTGAAGCAGCATCATAAATATTGTAAACATGCCTGGAAAAAGTCTTTTAGCACTGATCTAAGACATTCTACAGTGTATAAGACAAAATTTGGCGTCCTTGTTAAGAATGGCTTAAATATTTATGCGCTTTCTTCTATGACATGCTAATGTCTTTCCAGCCAGGACTGCTTAACGACACAATATTCAGCCAGAGAGCTGTCACTCTAACACTAAACTTTAGATAAAATTAACATAAAGAAATAGATTGAACGGGATGAATAAAAGTTTAAATTGTCTAGGTTGAATTTTCAATCAAAATGAAATATTGAAATCAATCTAGAAATCTTGATTGCTTATAAAAAAAAGTTACTGAGTTTTTTTTTTTTTTACCTGGAAGGTCATCTTGTCCGCTTCGTATGGTAGGGCAGACGGTGTCTCCATCTAATCGGTTGAGATCCAGCTCTGAAACATTGATAAATAACGGCATTGCTCTTTTGATGGATTTCTACAGTGACATGTCACATTAGATTATTGTCCAATCAGTGACTCCGTAGACACACCCCATACATCTCACGCTGTCACCAGGGACCCCATCACTGGGGAAGGCTCCGTGCTCATTCCTCTCCAGTTTAGAAGAAAACAAATTTACTATTCCACACACTTATTCACTTATTGTGGTGCTCACAATAAAAAGACCTGACAAATGAAATGATTTCTCTGGTCTCTGGTATAAAGCCCACTGTGAAGGAGATGAGAGAGAGCAAGCTCTTCTAGGGCTGACTGAAACAGGTGTGTTCAAAGCAATCCTGATTACTCTGACCTGACTGTCTTTTCACAGATGTACATCAAATACCATATTTATCGGCTGATACATATCAAAGCAGATCCTGGAATTTGTTCTGGTCGTCAGAGTTTTCATATTCACGGGCTGTGTGCAGTTTTTTTTTTTCAGGGCAGCATTTTAGTAACATTTTAATGAGTAACTTGTGAAAGATGGAAAAGATCTGAAATCTCTGCCCAGTTTACGCTGAGTCTGCTGATCTGTTTGCTTTACTCTGAGTTAAATACAGCCAACTGCACTGCACACATACTGTTTCATCAACATCTGATTTCTGTAAACAATCTTGATACCAATTAACCAAGTTTTTATAAAAATGGAATAGAATTCTGGTTGTTTTTGCTTGTTTGTTTGTTTTTGCCTTTTAAGAAATTACTCTCATAAGAAATTTGACTCTAGTCAATTTGTCACAACTTAGTCTAAACTAAGCACATGCAAAAATAACCTGTTCTTTTCTTTTTTGGGGGGATGAATAAATTCCTCAGGACATCACCCTATCCGTATTCCTAAATGGGCCATGGGAATCTCTGAGAAGCATTAGGAGGTATTTTCTCTGGGCCTGGAGTAGTGCCTCTGCTCTCCATCTCTCTCTCTCTCTCTCTCTGTCTCTCTCTCTCTCTGTCTCTTTCTCTCTCTCTCTGTCTCTTTCTCTCTCTCTGTCTCTGTCTCTCTCTCTCTGTCTCTCTCTCTCTCTCTCTCTCTGTCTCTTTCTCTCTCTCTGTCTCTCTCTCTCTCTCTTTCTCTCTCTCTGTCTCTCTCTCTCTTTATGTCTGTCCCTCTCTCTCTCTCTCTCTCTCTGTCTCTCTCTCTCTTTCTCTGTCTCTGTCTCTCTCTCTCTCTCTCTCTCTCTCTCTGTCTCTGTCTCTGTCTCTCTCTCTCTGTCTCTGTGTGAAACTGCAGTGCTCAGAGGAAAACTGTGTGACCTAAGGAGACATGGAAGTCGTGAAATTATGACCGGGGGCGTTTTTAACATCGAACTGCTTAAGTCAGCTCATTTACAGAGCACAGCCCAAAACGAAACACACATCTGGATCCCTTTCACAGCAACACGTAAACATGGAGAGAGAGAGAGAGAGAGAGAGAGAGAGAGAGAGAGAGAGAGAGATTTTCCCTTCCACTTTACCTCTCATTACATCTCCCTGCAGACAGCAGAGCATGTGTGGTTTAAATCTTCATATCCCTACAGCACGCAGTTTTAAAGCTGCCCATTAGCACAAATCAGTAGCAAATGCGGTAGCCGCAATGCTAAACCAAACCACGTGTTAAAACCGACAGTCCTGCCTGTGCATTTCCAATAAGCTAAAGCTATAGGAATGCCCCACACACTACTGTACAAGCAGGCAGAAGCTTTGAGTAAGCACTTACGCAGCACTGAGAAAAAAGCAGCAGACATTTTTTTTTTTTTTTTTAGGACAGTTTGTGAGCGTTCCAATGCCCACATTTTTTTTTTTATTTTTTTGTTTTTTTTCTGTTTGGCACAGAATGACCTCCTAAAGACTAAAACATGGATACTTCCTCCTGAAAGTGTTATAATTGCTTCAAATATTGAGTGTTGCACTGACAAGCACAGCACTGTTAAATCAATTCCCACGCTTTCTATCAAAACACCAAAAAACACTGAATCTAAACTTATTACAGTTTAAGTTTTAGCATACTTATACTCCTTTAGCGAACTTAGCATCTCCTAAATCTTTTTGTTCTGACAAGACTGCAGCAACTGCTGGACTGGGAGTCAAAGCTTAAAGTGATTGAACCAGAACTTCAGAAACACCGTGTTGCATGTGTAACAACATTACATAAGACGCAGGTCAACCGCAAATAAGAAGTCAGCAACGAAGCATGCTGAAGGAATCATGTTTATGACCACATTATGAAGGTCTTATGAAGCCTAATGAGGAGTGGACTTACGCGCCAGAGCAGGAGCACAGAGGAGAGCGATGAGGAGCAGTCGAGTCCCACACGCCGCAGGAGGCCTGTGCCACGCCCGTCTCCTGTCAGAGAAAAGAAGACGTCGTTCATTCTTTCACTCATCTCTTCGACCTGTTTCTGTCATTCATGCATAACCAGGAGTTTGAAACTTTGTCCATTCAATACTGAGAATTTCCATTCGTGTGAGACTGGGCAAGTCTGATATGGTGAAGGTTGTTAATTTATCCTGCTGATTCAGGAGGAATTAGAGAAAGAGTCAGGAAAAACTGAGCATTTTAAACTGAGTAACAGTAAAAACATTGATATGTATCTATCATCATTACACTGCTCAATTATTAGTCTTTTATAAATACATTCTGTGTGAGAAAATATAAAGATTACGTTTTGTCATCTATTCTTGTATCACATGGAAGATGGGAACAAGAGTTAATGTATATGTATATAAATGTTTGAGTGTGTGTGTGTCTCTTGGCTTTCCTCTCTCTGGCTGCTGTAGCTCTTGTGTTAATGAGATGGGCAGTAACACTTAATACACTGAACAGGCCTCAGGACATTCTCCCTTTACTTAAACACCATCGCAACCCAGATATACACACAGCCCTCAGAAAGACACAGAGAGTTTGCGTGCGTGTGTGTGTGTGTCTGAGAGAGAGAGAGAGAGAGAGAGAGAGAGAAAATTAGAGGAATTGTTCTCCTGTTCTCTTCCACAGTCCTAGTGACACTAAACATAAGTCCCTGACAGTGGAGGGGGCGTGTCCTCAGCACTAAAGACAGGTTGTCCATTTCTCCTGACCAACCAACCATCTCCATCATCCATCAAACGCTCCTCAGGAGCAGGGGGAATGTGGCGGACAGGTCAAAGTCATCGCACATGTCACTGGCTGCACTGACGACCCCACAGCACTGCGACTGTATGTGTGTGTGTGTGTGAATGTGTGTGTGTGTGTAGCACAGGGACTCAGCAGTCACATGACTCTGTTTGTGACTCAGAGTCTATTTCAGATACACACACACACACACACACACACCATTTCTACGACCACTCGTGACAAACGAAATATCCTACGCTGCCGTTCTTCTCCACTGACATTTAGCACCAGACGACCTTTTTGCGCTGTGCGTTATCTGCTGAAAAATTCAACCAGTTTGTAATGCGGTATGTTAATAGTCTTTCTGGAAGTGATGCTTCAAGACAAGGCTGTGATTGAAGTGCATGGATTTTGTCATGTCAGCTCTTTAATCGACCCATTGAGTGCTGCTCTGCTCATTAGTCTAAAATCCCAGAGGGTCATGCGGTAGATGTGGAACTGGAGTGGGAGATATCTGAGAGTATCATGTGTATGTACGTGTGAGAGTAGATGAGAGAGACAAAAAATGCAACAATGAAATAGAGAAAGGGAGAGAGGGATGGCGAAACAGACTTAGATACACAGAGAAAGAGACTGTAAGGAAACTGTAAGCCAAATGAGGGGGAGAGAGAGAGAGAGAGAGAGAGTAAGGGAAACAAAAAGAAGAGAGAGGGGGGGGGGGGCGCTAAATGACTGCTTCACAAGCATGTCAGCAACTAACTTAATGCTCTCTTACAGGTGAGGTGTTTTTATTGCAGCCAGAGGCTTAAACACTTGTGTGTGTGTGTGTGTGTGTGTGTGTGTGTGTGTGTGTGTGGGTGTGTGTGTGTGTGTGAGAAAGAGAGAGAGAGAGAGAGCACAGAAAAAGCAGTTCCAAAGGTCATTCACCAGTATGTTGTCCTTCCAAGGATTAAGAGCCTCCTTTTTGGCTAAAAGCTTTTGAGCCATTTAATATCATCTCATCTCCATTTGTCCTCAGTTCCACCCTGATGCCGGTGCCCACGGAAAAACACCTACCCCTCAGCTCTGCCTCACAGACACTCAAGCCACAGAACGAGTTAGACTCCCCTGTCTGTCTGTCTGTCTGTCTGTCTGTCTGTCCGCCTGTCTGCCTGCCTGCCTGCCCGCCTGTCTGTTTGCCTGCCTGTGGATCTGTTTGTCTGTCTGTTTGCCTGTGGATCTGTTTGTGTGTCTGCCTATGTCTGACTGTGGAACTGTCTGTCTGTCTGCCTGTAGATCTGTTTGTGTGTCTGTCTGTCTGGATGCTAAGCAGATTTGCTGAGTCAGCTATGCTAACAAAGTTCTACACACAATAACTCAAACATTTAATCCAGAGAACTAAAACAGGAAGGCATCATGTGTGTGTGTGTGTCTGTATGTGTGTGTGTGTGTGTGTCTGTGTGTGTGCTCATGTGTATAGAGTGCGTGTGTCTGCACATGCATATCTGATTAGAATGTGCACTGTCTCTATCGCACACACACACACACACACACACACGCGCACGCACATACACACACACACACACACACACACGGCTCCTCTGAGGCTGGAGGACTGGGGCTGCGGCCAGGCCTGTTGGCAGTGTCTCAGCTCCCTCATTTGTCTTAATTAAACACACTCACACTCCGTTCTCCGACACCGTGCCCTGGTCCAGAGACACAGCCTGGCATTCCTACACACACACTTACACTGGTCATACCTTCTCTCTCTCTCACACACACACACACACACCACACACTCTCACTCACACACTTACACTGGCCATAGTGAACTGTCCTGCAGTCATCATATTTACTGTAGATTTGGGACAGAAGAGAGTGTTTAGGTACATTAAAGCCAGTGTCGGATCATATAACTGGACCCAGTTGGGTGGGTGTGTGTGTGTGTGTGTGTTTGTGGCTGTGTATGAATGCACTGGGACGTGTGTAAGGGATACAGAGGCAGAAAGAATGACAGAGACAAAGAGAGAGAGAGAGAGAGAGAGAGAGAGAGAGAGAGAGAGAGAGGGAGGGACAGAGAAAGAGAGAGAGAGAGAGAGAGGGAGAGAGAGAGAGAGAGAGAGAGAGAGAGAGAGAGGGAGGGAGAGAGAGAGAGAGAGAGCGTGAAAGAGAGTCTATTTGATCCTCCACAGCGAATCTCTCCACACAAAGCACTTAAGGAAGTGTCAAAACATGTCAGGGCATATTTCTGGATATCACAAAACCCTCCGGACACACCAAGACTTCCTCAGAGATACAATTAACTCTCCCTCACTGAAGAAACACACACACACACAGACATACACACAAGAGTTTGCATATTCAAAATCTTTCTTAATGCAACATACACAATTAAGTGAATAATCTCACTTTGTCAATCTCCCACTGAGTCAGTATGTCCGACAGGCTATGGCCAGATTAAGAGATAGTGCTATCTAAATCTGGCATTTCCACCAGTCAGCGTAATCCATGCAAAAACAAAACAAAACAAGACAAAACAAGACAAAACAAAAGGGCAAAAAGACAATAAAAATCAATCTCCACCCACAGGGTTCAGATATATAAATAACAATCCCTCTTTTTAATGTTAATGCAAAACATCAGCTTTTTTCACAGTCTCTGAGCTCTGATGCACATTCATTCTCAATGGAAATTTAATCACAGCTAAGATGAATATTTAACTAAATCGGAGTTGAAAAAACATAAGGACACATTACAACTAACACTCCACATGCCCGACTGCACAAGTCCTGCAAACTGACAGGGCTTTGAAGTAAAGAAGGGCATGTGTAGCTTTAAAATTAAACCTGGACTGATTTATGACAAACCACATTGTGATGTGCATGATTAGTTTCATAATAAAAGCATCTAAAAAACATTTGTAGAAATTTCAGATGTGTATGTGCTGCAGTTACATAATAACTGTCAATGTGTTTTCTCTCCAGCTGAAGAGTGCTTGAGAAAAAAAAAAGAAAAAAAAAGAAGAAAAAAAGAACTTTTCCACGCTTTAGAGATGCTCTATAATTACAGAGGTACTGTGTTTGTGTTGATGAAAAACACATAACCTCAGAGTGCAGTCATGTTCATCTCTATAAAAAATCATGACCTGAGAGGGAAGTCAGGGTGTTATCTAGGGACAGCGAAAACCAAACTGAACTTGAACTCCTGTAGCTACTGTGATTGACTGGCTCCTTAGCTTGGGCCAGACATCTTATGGATGCTCCATAAAAATGTCTCCTGATTTAAAAATTCAAAAAGAATGAAATGAAAAAAAAAAGAGAAGTCTTTCCTAACGCATCATCTCAACAGAAAATGTCATTTTTGATAAAGATTTTTGGATGAAGTCTTGAGGAAACTTTATCATAACCTGAAAGACTTCAAAGAACCAAAGTTATTTTCGAAGAACTCTTTCTCATTCAGCGTCAACACCTGCAAAAAGGTTCTAACAGGTCAGTGGAGCCAGGACCACGGGTCCAGAAAGAGAGGTCTTACCGTGCCGTGCTGAACCTGGGCTCCATCATGTCTCGGTCCCTCAGGGGGAAGGGTGGAAAGTGATGTTTAGGTCAGAGAAACAGACACAGAGAGAAAGAGGGAGAGAAAGAGAGAGAGAGAGAGCTGGAACAGAACGCAGGCAGAGATGTGAAACTTCCTCCCGGTGAGTGGGTCCTACTCTGTGATCATGTCCTGGACTGCCTGTGCCAACCCCAGGATGGGATGCTAAGACTTTCACCGCCGCACACGTCACATTAAAGTTTTTCGAAGGGCCAACCTCGCTTGGTCTCTCTCTTTCTATTGGCTGAGAGGGCCTGGGGAGGTGGCGACTGAAGGTTTTATTACTGATACTTAAAGGAGGTGAAAGCCCTTAAGCATTCTGTTTTTTTTGGGGTTTTTTTTTAACGGGGTCTTGTAATAACACATGTTCCCTGAGTGTAAGTCTACTAATGGTTAGCGTCACGGTGGTGTAACCTCTGCAGGCTGATGCTACACAGTTTGGGTAGTCACGTCCAAACATTCTCACTTACAGTGTGTAAAACACAGCACAAGAGTGCATGAATGTCAAAAGGAAACATGACTTAGTCAAAAAGAAACATGACTTAGTCAAAAGGAAACCTGACTTAGTCAAAAGGAAACATGACTTAGTCAAAAGGAAACATGACTTAGTCAAAAGGAAACATGACTTAGTCCAAACCCTTAGAACAGAGAGAACATGACTAAGATGTTTAGAGAGTAAGAGACAAGGCAGCTGGGTGTTACATAATTGCATAACTGCATCTTGTTGAAAGCTGTTGAGACTGAGAGTCTGTTGAAAATGATAGATAAATAAACAGATAGATAGATAGATAGATAGATAGATAGATAGATAGATAGATAGACCGACAGACAGACAGACAGACAGACAGATAGATAGATAGATAGATAGATAGATAGATAGATAGATAGATAGATAGATAGATAGATAGATAGATAGATAGATAGATAGATAGATGGAACATAGTATGGCATTATATAACTCCTCTGTATCATATAGTCACATTAAAAATAAGGAAAATACAAAAATGATTTGAAATGAACTACTGTCTCTGAGGATGAAAAAAAGCAATAGAAGTTCAATGAACGAGTGACATACGAATGAAATCTGTTGAACTCTTCATATTAAATGTGAGGCAAATTACAGACTAGAAAATGATTTAGGATACAGCTGCTTTAAAATCCTAGAGAAACACATTGTGTGTTTTGATCTTACAGAAGTACAATTACAGGGATCTCATCTTTGATTTAGTGAGACAATTCTGAAACTCAGACATTTTTCATTTTGACAATCACACAACCTAGAGCTAAGGATAGAACAGTCTTTCTTATTAAAACAGGAACATCCCAGTTGAGTTACTGTAAACTCCCCCGCAACCTTGCCTTTCATTGTTCAAATTTTCAACATATCATAAAATCTAGACCTGAGCCACATTAGCCAGGCGTCATGTCAGAGGAAGGTTAAAAAATGGTGGGGGGGGGGGGGGGGTGATAAGGAAATGTTATGAATGAGTGTATTGTTTGAGTGTGGAGGAAAGTCCTTATGTTGTTCTTATCATTCTTGGTATAGTTGTATTAGATGGCGTTCTGTGTAGAATGTGAGTGTTACTGTGGAGAGAGTCTGAGAGGGCCATGCTACTGCAGTACATGGTCTTCATACCGTGTGTCTCATTCAGGTAACTGATAACTCCTGCTTTCAATGAGGAAGTCAGCCAGAGAGAGAGAGAGGGGGAGAGAGAGAGAGAGAGAGAGAGAGAGAGAGAGAGAGAGAGAGAGGGAAGGATAGGAGAGAGCGAGAGGAAGAAAAAGGAAAGGTGAGAAAACTGTGTGTGTGTGTGTGTGTGTGTGTGCGTGCGTGTGCGCGCGTGTGCGTGTAGCTGGGGGCGGGGTTGGTAAGAGAATGAAGAGGAGAGAGGGAGAGAGCATGTGACAGCTGAAAAAGAGAGATAGAAAGAAAGCGAGAGAGCGAGAGTGAGATGTCACAAGTTAAAAAAAAAAAGAAAGAGAATGAAAACAATTGAAAACAACTTGTGATCCCTCTCTCAACCCTTGTGACTGTGAGACTCATGACACACACACACACACACACACACACACACACACACACACAGACACACACACACCAATATTATCCAATATTATTTTCTCCTCTAATGTGTCTCTGAGGTGAAGAGCATTCTGTGTTTCTCCAGTCATTGTCATCTTTATGTTTTTCCTCAGAATGACACAGCACAGAAAGCAGACTGATTACACAAACCAAACATACATGGCTCTTTGTGTCTCAACCACTCATATCACATTCATGTATTATATGCACTTTATAGTACAGGGCATTACAGTTTAGATTTCACATTCAAACATCTAGATGGGACTCTCCCTAAGGGGCACTTGCAATTGCCAGAGGTCGACAATCTCTGGTACGACCCTGAAATTCGCTGTCAAGGTCAAACTCTCGCACCCATAGTCATCCATAGACAATCATCGTGCTGAGGAATCAGTAAAACACAAGGAAACGCCATTTTTTGGACTGTTTTTTTTTTTTAACGAATCAGCCACCCTAAGCACTGGCTGTCTGATTTTGGAGGTGAATGTTTTGGCTGTCAGTTTGAGACTGGAACAGGGCCCTGGGTTAATGTACTGGTCCAGTTTGACATGTGATGGTTAGAAAACCCTTATTTCACTGTGCATGTCTGAACAGGGCACAGATAAGAGCAGGAAGTTAGTTTAGTGGGAAACAGATGGTACTGGAGTCTGACAAAAAAAAAAACAACAGCCTCTATCACACCTGCAAAAGCATGCTTTCAAACACACACACACAAACACACACACACACGCACACGCAAAAAAGGCCAAAAATCTCCCAGTCTCTCCCTCACACATATTCACACACACACACACACACACACACACACACACACACACACACACACACACACACAAGCATACACACAAAGCAAGGTTTTAAAGAGAACTATGTTGAAGTATGACGGCTGGACAACCTCCATAATTCTTCAAAGAAACACACTCAGACAAGAAAATGCTAAGGACCACACTCACATGTGCTACATGTGTGTGTGTGTGTGTGTGTGTGTGTGTGTGTATGTGTATGTGTGAGAGAGAGTCAGAGAGAGAGAGAGAGAGAGGGAGAGAGAGAGAGAGAGTATGCAGATTATATTGGCCAATAAAGCTTTGTGTTATTTAATGGGATGGCAGGCTAATATTTTGCTATACATAGCATGCCATGATTGATCCAAGTAATGTGGAGAGAATGGTCTTTGATCACCCCTTGATCACAGATTTGTCTGTTATTAATCCCGAGTGCAGATACAGCATCACCGGTTCAGGACTTTATAAGTGTTAGGAGACAGACTGCCAGAATTTAGCTTTGATAACAAAGGTTGATAGACATTGAAAACCAGATGATAATGTAAGCTACACAAAATAATTAATATCATCTCTTAGAAATTCTACAATTTGTGATCATGAAGAAATGGGATGATTCATTAAATTCCCCCATGGTGTGTGTGTGTGTGTGTGGGGGGGAGAGAGAGAGAGAGGGGGGAGGGGGGGGCGGCAGAAAAGTAACCGTGGAAACTGAAATCGTATATTTACAGTGCCTGCAGCATGTCTCTGTGGTCACAATAGTCAATATTGGAACAACAAACAGAGGTGAGCGCAAGGTGACCTGTTCCTGCACATAGCCCTACTCTAAACTTATCTTAATGTATCAGCATAATGAATGAATCTGAGAGGCCTACTGAGGTTCTGATACCACAGTCATGGATCAAATTCAGTTCTTTGTGTTACTGTTACCGTTTACTCCATAGTGCAGCTTATGGTTCACTGGCCAGCATTTTTGGAGGTCATGTCCTGTTGAAACAATTTAAACATTAAGATTTATCAGTTTGCTATTTCTTTTCTGAGAGAGAGTGAGAGAGAGAGAGAGAGAGAGAGAGAGAGAGAGACCCAGAGACACTGGAATAAACAACGAAGCTAAAAAAGTTGTCAATAAAGGTTTTTCTTTTTTTGTCCAGATTGAGTAATGTTTATATTTCACATGGCCGTGACGTCAGTTCGTTGGTTGTACGCGAACGCACAGTGCTGTGAGCATCACTGAAGTGTAAACGCTAGGCTGATCTGATTATTGTCGGTCCCTTCAAGCGATAGTTAACCGGGAAGGGTAATCGCGGAGGTAGTGGTAACTGCGCTATTGACGCAGCCAGGCAAGATTCAGGAAACCTGAACATCCTTTTTGAGACATGAGTGAACGGAAGCGCGCTGCCGTAGTGGTCCGCGCCGCAGAACGCACGGGAGCTGAATGAATAACCATGGCAACAGCAGCAGCACTGGAAGCGGTGAAGCCGCTTTATACCAGTATAAACACTGAACACTGAAGTTATACAAATAATCAAAGATTTCTAGGTTTTTGAACAACGTTTTGTCTGACGCCGAATGACCAGCTTAATGAGTAAGAAGGCGTCGAATCTAGTGAAAGGATTTGCGTAGATGGTCCTCCAGCATCGTTGATGACAGGTAAAGGCTTTTGTAATTCTGTTGTCTTCATTGTACATCATTGACAGTTAGCTGTTACTGAAATGCTAGTTGAGCTGGCCGCCGTACTGTGAAACACGAGACCGTTTAAAAGCCCGTAATATATAGTCTGTCGTCAAATAGAGAGAAGAGCCGACTTCTAATTTGAAAGCTTTAAATAGCTGGAACGACAGTCTTGGGTTACCTGGAAATGTTGTTACGACTTGTTCTACTGTGAATTTGGTATGATTGCTATACGTCTTGTCATATCTTTTAGGAGTAGTTTTAGCTGGACAAGGGGATATAATCTATTATCTTGCTTCTTTAATATGAAAATATTGGATGCGCAATCTGTCAGTTGACCGACCATCTGGCTACAACAGAATTAGACAGAGCTTCAAATCAAGCTGACAATATTTTATGAATATTAAACACCTTTCCGGATTGAAAAATAACAACAGAAAAAGTGCCGTAACCTAACGACAACAACATAAACACGAAGTCGCACCGTTAAACCTTCTCTCTACTTTCTTTCTTCTGTTGCTCTGGGGCTACGTGATAAAATCATTGTAAAACCACTCAGAGAAAATCAGGACTGCTCCGGGGGATTATGGATATTCTGTATTCAGAACAAAGTGTTCACTCCACCAGAGCCAAATGTACCAGTGCGATCGGTGTAAACAAGTGTCCTTCTGTGCCCAGTTTACCTGGTTCGTTTCTACATATATAACACGGTTAAACAATGCAAGCATGGTCGGAATAATTAACTTGCACGACAGATATGATGAAAGATTCTGACATTTTTCTCATTTAAGTTCCTAATGTTTTCTCCTGAATCTTTGGACGTTGAAGATACTGCAAAGAGTTCTTTGAACGCACGAACGTGTAGTATGCTGATTGCAGTTGTGACCGACAGATATTACATTTCTGTGAGGAATACGGAAACATGACATTGGGTCCTTTATGGATTCTGAGGTAACTGTAGCCCACTGTCTGTAGATTTGAGGCCTCTTAATTTAGCTGTGTGCTAAAGGCTGGCAGCGGACTCTGAGTGTGTGTATTTAAAAGTGCTGTGTTCTCAGGAGTAACAGTAATAAACCTACTGAGGGAGGCACTGTGACTTAGTTACGCTGGAGTCCTATCAGTATCATTACATATTGGTTTTTATTCCAGTTTCCTGTGTTTGAATGCTTTTTTTTTTACCCCGTTTCCTTCTCCTCCTGCATTCCTTCATAGATTCAGTTAGCAGTTTGGGTGAATCGACAGTCAGCCCTTATTCAGCAGCTCACAAAGCAAGCAAAAGAGTAAAGGCAAGATCAGCTGTCATAGCCAGTCATCCCTTTCCTCTAGAACCAGCTATGTGTGATATGACAAACATATTTAGTCAGACAAAATGCCTTGAGAATATAATCTAATGTAAGTAGATAATTACCACGGATCTTTGATCAGCAGTTCTTTACATAAGGCTGTGTTTGTCTGATTCAGTCCCAGAAGTCTATAGCCCAAAAAGCATGGAACTTCCACCGCTGTTCTGAGCTGACCATTTCATAAACTAGCGGTTGGTTAACTGGCTGGAACAGCTATATCAGTGTTGGACTACAACAGAAATATGTAGTCCTGCGAGTCACTCCGACCGGTAGTGGATTTCACTATTTTAAGAGTGCAATAGTGGATTAAACACAGTCGAGCATTCACGTAAATCAAATTTCATTATCTGTGAATTCAGAGCATGTCACCATTCAAGAGACATTCGGTGACTCAAACAGCGGTTTTTGAAATGATGTGATGACATGGAGTTGAAATGAATTAGTATTGACATTGGCAGTGAACCGTGTGACTCCCTTGGGACCAATTCACGCAGGAGTTATGCAACCCTGGGACGGTACAGCCAGTGTGGCATATGGACTTTCAGCACGGTGATGAAAAGGTTCCAAAATGCTCCAGATGACAGAGTCAGGCTGCCAGCATTGTCATACACACCCTCCCAGGGAAAGTAGTTAAGCCCAGGTTAGCCCAGATAAGGCCTCCTGGCTAAACTGTTGTCAGAGCACATGAGACTCAGGCACAGGCCAATGGGATCACGCTTTTCCTATTCACCGAACAAAGTATGTCATTCACAAAACATAGACTGTCCTTCGCTCGCATTCATCAGTGTGTACGCGCACACACAGCACATGAGAACGCACTGTTGGCAAACACATTTATGTCTTTGGCACCTTTGTCCAAATGCTGCGAAACGGAATGCATTTTTGCTGATATTTTGAATATGTTTTTTTCTTCTTATGTTTGTGGATCGAGCTGCGTTTTTTTTTTTTTTTTTTCTTCCTTTGGAAGCTTCTTTTTATGTTTGTTGTTTTGGCTGGAGGGATTGGCTGACTCCTCTGCCCATCTAACCTCTGAACCAGTTCAGTCCCTCCCCCTTTTATCCATTATTTCACTCCTAAAGGAGGTGGCTTAGCGGCAGTCATACGGTAACACCTTCATCTACTCCTCTTGCTTGGCGACCATTTCACCCCTGCCTGCTCAGGGAGAGTGCCCAGCAAGGCCGTGAGAGTACCCAGTGGTGAAAGGGTCAAAATGTAGTCTGAGATACAGTAATGAAAGGAAACCTTTCAAATGATCATACTTGTTGACACCCCCCCTCCACTCCCCAACTGCCCAAACAAAGAGCCCAGACCCCCCAACCACCAACCTCCCCAGATGTCCTCCTCACTAACAATGCTATTTGCGGCCTCATTCAGACACCGCCATTTTTCACCCTTATGCATACAGAATACAGAGAGGGTGGAGTCTGGTCTGTTCTTAACTCTCATCTGCTCTCTCTCTCTCTCTCTCTCTCTCTCGCTTGCCCTCTCTAATCTGTCCTCTCTATCCAATCAGTCCATCAGGGTCCAGCACATTCCATATAAATCTTTGAAGAGCTGCTATAGTCATCTGAGGTATTGCTCCCCTCTCCTGTTCCTATCTGATTACAGACAACAATGATCCAAACAAGGTGTAGTTTATATGCGTACACACACACACACACACACACACACACACACACACACACACACACACACACACTCCCCCACACACTCTCTCTCTGTCTCTCCCTCTGTCTGTTTGTCTCTTTCTCTGTCTCTGTCTCTCTCTCATGCACAAACACACACCAGTCTCTCTCTCTGTCTCTGTCTCTGTCTCTGTCTCTCTGTCTCTCTCTCTCTCTCTCTCTCTCTCTCTCTCTCAGTTGAAGGCTTTTAATGTCACTAAGACAGTGTGATATTTTTGAGAATGGATATTTCTTTGATGATAGATGGGCTTTGTGTCTCACACATTGGCTTTTTGAATCTTTAGTAATCTGCCTTCATGTAGCCCTACATGAATGTTCTTTTCTTGAGATGAATCTGCATAGCACTCTCTGCTCACCAGCACTTCCAGTGTCATGCAAGCGTTTCTCATATTGCATATTCATTCACAACTGGTATTATGCTTGCTTCAGCTGTAGTAGGAACGCTTTTTTTTAAGGCTACAAACACAATGGAGCATATCATGAATTCACTGACTGGTTTTATATCCTCCATACCGTGCTGTGATTGTAATGGAAATACATGTAAATGACACTGTGCACTCTTGTGTACCGTAAATCTAGTCATCTGGTAGTATAGATACTAATACTCAAGAGTAACACGGGAGAAACCGCACATAACTTTGTTTATTTGTATAAAGCACAGATATACTGTTTTGTTTTGTTTTGTTTGTTTGTTTGTTTGTTTGTTTGTTTGTTGTTGTTGTTGTTGTTGTTGTTTTAAGTACATTTAGCAGCTGTTGTCACCAATGAAAAATGTTTTTATTTATTTATTTATTTTAATAATTTATTTTTTTTAAATATTTTTTCTCACCTTTTTTCACTAAAATCTTTGATGTTTGAAGTTTCAGTGAGTATATCTGAGAGCTGTAGAGCACAGCTATGCTCCATGCAGTAATGGGATGCTTTTTAAACCCAGTAACAGCCAAGGTCATTGTTTTGCCCGTACTTTTATCAGTATTGTTAAAACAAACCACATGCCACCCAAACAAGTGTCCAGTGAGATTTAAAGGGCCTTTTGGCTGCGGTATTGGCATCAGTAATATGGCTAATGTCAATCGTGTAAATGATTGGGCCTGCCCTTTTCCCAGTGCTCTGGAGAGATCTCTTTAATGTAGAGTCAAAGCCATGAGCTCTGGTCTGTGTGTTATATGACAGAGATCTCTTTAATGTAGGGTCAAAGCCAGGAGCATCTGGTCTGTGCGTTATATGACAGAGATCTCTTTAATGTAGAGTCAAAGCCAGGAGCATCTTGTCTGTGTGTTATATGACAGAGATCTGTTTAATGTAGAGTCAAAGCCATGAGCTCTGGTCTGTGTGTTATATGACAGAGATCTGTTTAAAGTAGAGTCAAAGCCAGGAGCATCTGTGTGTTATATGACAGAGATCTCTTTAATGTAGAGTCAAAGCCAGGAGCATCTGGTCTGTGTGTTATATGACAGAGATCTGTTTAATGTAGAGTCAAAGCCAGGAGCTCTGGTCTGTGTGTTATATGACAGAGATCTGTTTAAAGTAGAGTCAAAGCCAGGAGCATCTGTGTGTTATATGACAGAGATTTCTTTAATGTAGAGTCAAAGCCATGAGCTCTGGTCTGTGTGTTATATGACAGAGATCTGTTTAATGTAGAGTCAAAGCCAGGAGCTCTGGTCTGTGTATTATATGACAGAGATCTGTTTAATGTAGAGTCAAAGCCGGGAGCTCTGGTCTGTGTGTTATATGACAGAGATCTGTTTAATGTAGAGTCAAAGCCAGGAGCTCTGGTCTGTGTGTTATATGACAGAAATCTGTTTAATGTAGAGTCAAAGCCAGGAGCTCTGGTCTGTGTGTTATATGACAGAGATCTGTTTAATGTAGAGTCAAAGCCAGGAGCTCTGGTCTGTGTGTTATATGACAGAGATCTGTTTAATGTAGAGTCAAAGCCGGGAGCTCTGGTCTGTGTTATATGACAGAGATCTGTTTAATGTAGAGTCAAAGCCATGAGCTCTGGTCTGTGTGTTATATGACAGAGATCTCTTTAATGTAGGGTCAAAGCCATGAGCTCTGGTCTGTGTGTTATATGACAGAGATCTCTTTAATGTAGAGTCAAAGCCGGGAGCTCTGGTCTGTGTGTTATATGAAAGAGATCTGTTTAATGTAGAGTCAAAGCCAGGAGCATCTGGTCTGTGTTATATGACAGAGATCTGTTTAATGTAGAGTCAAAGCCAGGAGCTCTGGTCTGTGTGTTATATGACAACGCCCTGAGTTGCAGGAGAGTGCACAGACCTGTTTGAGAGAAGGGCAGATTTTTATTTATTCATTCATTTATTTATTTAGTAATCATTACACTTTAATGATTTGTTTGGGGTAGTCAGCTGGGATGACGCTTTACAGTCACTCACATCTTAAGAAGAAGACAAGGCTTTGAACGAAAACTGCCGACAGATGCATATAAACAAATCAATAGTGTTTAGGTGCCTTTACATTCAGGTTAAAGTTAAAGATACAGAGAGAGAGCAAACATGGGTCACATATCCTTCTCAGATAGTCACCCGTCAGACATATGCTTTCAGAATGCCAATTAAGATCTTGCTTTTCCTGTCTTCTCGTCATGGTCCTTGCTGTACTTGTTGAGATTCACAGAGTTCATTTGGTCGGACTAAAATAGCCACAGACCTAATGTATTGCTGGTCACATGCAGACAGCAGTCGCCAAATGCTGCATTAGCTCTGCTACTCCGGGGTTCGCTGAGGATTGATGGGAAAAGAAAAGAAGGGTGAGGTTAAGGTTAGCACCTACACTGGATATTTTTAGATCTTTGGATTTTTGGCAACCCCAAGGCGTTCCACCAGTTTGTCCTCTTCCACCCACGGTAAACCAGTGGCATGGCGGTTGATTTCCTCCTGAGTGTTTATGCTGAAACAGACCAGTGTTATCACGTGACCTAGAGCTGTTGAGAACAAAAGTGAAAGTTGCTTTTCTGTAGTGCCTGACCACTGCCGATGTTACGGTGTTACATACTCTAAAACTCTAATACTCACTCTAAACACACAGATTAGATTCAAGTTGTCTGACACGGGAAGCACACGCAGAGAAATTCAGAGATTACCTACGCTGCCACAAAGCTTTAGAGAAACTGTGTCATATGCCAACATGCGTCTGTTTCATTTGCTTCCGTTCACAATAGAGTCCACTGACCCTGGCCTAGGAAGCTGTGTCCTTCCAGCCAGGTTCCTGGGCCAGTTCTGCTTTTATCACGCACCAGTGCATTGTGGGTAGTCAAGCAGGCTGATGATAAGATCAATCGTGGCTTAAAATAAAAATCCCCACAGATGCATAAACAGAGGTCAAGGAGCTAGTTCATATTTCCCATAGATTCAGTGGTTTATATAACTGTTCAGCTATAACCTGTGAAGCAAGAGCCTTTTCTGAATGTTGAGTGAGAGAGTAAATCTGAATGTGTGTGTTTGTGTGTGTGTGTGTGTGTGTGTGTGTGTGTGTGTGTGTGTGGACATAGTGAAATATGTGGCCGCAGAAGGCAGCTCAGAGAGTCATAGGCCTATGAGTCATCGAATCATTTTCACTTTTCATTCATTTATTGATCAGTTTCAGCACTGACTCACAAACACAGGAGGAGATGGTCCATGAGCGGAGTATGACTCCTTGTCTTCCCCGGCACTGTCTGACTGATGAACTGCGCACATACTGCAAACACACACACACACACACACACACACACACACACACACACTCGTACACACATGGACACACACATACACGCATGCATTCACACGCGCACACACACACACACACATACACAGGCACACACACACACACACACACACACACACGGTAGCATCTGAGTCATACGTATCCTGCAGGCTCTGGTTTTACACTCCAGAGAGAGTTTACGTGCCTGCTCCCAGAGTAAAGAGCACATCACTGAAGCAGGCCCAGGAGAGCAGAGGGCTGTGGAGGGCTGTGATGTCATAGAAGCTCTGGACCCTTTAGCTGAGAGCCAATAGAATGTCGAATTTCACAGGAGTCAGTGGAACCGTCAGCTTTCATTGGTCCACCTGGAAGCCACAGACTGTTGAACGGATCATGTGTGGAATTCTCAGAACGGTTTAATATCAGCAAGAATTTTATTATTACTAACACAGTCAGACACTAGCTTTCATTACCAGGAGCAGGAGATGGATGAATTGAAATTCTCATATAATTTTGAATCATTTCACTGAGACCAGTATCCGGTCTAATATGACCATGATCTTTTTGTCAAATAGCTAGAGGGACACTATGACTACTACTACTACTACTACTACGACTACTACTACTACTACTACTACTACTATTACTACTACTACTACTAGTATGACTACGACTACTACTACTACTACTACGGGAGAGAGATTTCCCAACTTGTGTTGTTCCTGCTTAAGATGTGAACCACCGTGATGCTAGAGGTAGATTCACTGTTGTCAAAAGCAGCCCACATCAGGGGCCCCCTGAGGGACAGACAGACAGTACAGGAGCAGCGGTCAGCAGGACAGGAACTCTCTGGAACTCTTAATAAACTCTCCCCTGTGTGGGTTGGCTGTTTACTGGCTCAGCGACCTCCCCCCTCCCACGCCCCCCCCCCCCCCCCGGCTGTCAATCACAGAGCTGTGGTGCTGCATCAGCGTGGGTGTGCAGGGACACAAACAATAACAGTGATGTGTCATTATGTGTGACAGAGAGAGAGAGCAGCCTAGAGTACACCAACAGTTTACCAGGACCTGTTCTGTTCTCTTCTTTTCTGTTCCGTTCCGTTCCGTTCCGTTCTGTTCTGTTCTGCTCATGTTCTATTTTGCAGTGTCATAACTGTTTCAATAATGTGGCTATGCACAAATAGCTTCAGCCATCAGACGTGTGCCCATAACTGTCTGTGTTGGGTGAAAAAAAAGATCTTTTTCTTGGTAAATACCTTGTATGAAGTGAGAGAGAATGAAAAAAAAAGAAAGAATGAAAGAAAGGCCAGAGTGCCACAAAAAGTACATTTCCAGAGAGGATCTGCCTCTTTCACGCGTTCACTCTGCGTACTCATAAAAATCAGTTAACCTTAGATACAGAGTTAAACAGTAACACTGCTGCTGGATGAAAAGGGCTAAGAATAGCGTTCGAGTGCTACGCTCCCTTTTTTTCTTTCTTACTCCTGCTTTTTATCTGGCCCGTGTCTGCCTGTGTCACCACACACTTCACACACACGGTGTGTGTGTCACCACACACTACACACACACGTGGCGCTCCTGTGTGTTTTAGTCTTTCACACGGTCCTCTGGGCTCATAATTAATTCAGAGTTTTAAAAGCCGGACATCTGAGCAGCTTGTTTGTTGGCACAAGAAATCCTCCAGCGTCGAATCAACTCTCAGAGTGTTTGCGTAAACCACACCGGAGAGTTTGAAGTACAGAAAGGCTTAAAGTAAACAAACTCTCGTGAGAGTAATCGGGTGTAAAATATTTCTGTAAACGAACTCCAGCGAAATCAACACCAGCAATGTTTTGCACGTTGTTGAATCATTTCACAGCATCGCCGGTTTCCAAAGGACCTGCTGACCAACCTGTGTGCCTGTCGGCCAGTGGAAGACAGTGTGTCAGGCCCTGCTCTCATCTGGGCACGTCCGCTGTCCTGGTCGTCTCTCCTGTGATTCACATACTGGAAAAGACAGAGAGTAGCGTAGCGCACGGACCTCATGTTTCTCACAACGCTGGAGTGTGTCTGGTGACTGTGGATTTGAACATAATGGGGACGTGCATTGTCTGCCTGTTCCAGTTTAGAATTCCCAGTTAAGCCCGGGGCCTGAGTCATCCATCAAACGTTTGTGTTGCTATCAGAGAAACGGGATATTAATGCGTTCCCACAGTCACACTGGAGCGTAAGAGCGTCAGAGAATCGTTTACTGTCACGTCGAACATGAATAAGATGATGAATGGAGTTTTGTTGTTTAAGATTATGTTATAGGATTATACAGAAACAACCGTTTTTTATTTTTAAACTCGCCTTGGGACAAATACTCGATTATCTGGCTGTTAAGGGTGGTAAATGGTTCTATAGTAAATAGTTCAGAAGAATGACTATAAAAATGAGCACAATTTAAACCTGCCACTAATTTAAATACTTCCACAGCCAGAGGCATAAAGTAAGATGATAGTTATGACCAAAAATTGTACTATACGACAATTGCAAAATTTGCTCATGGGTGAGAAACATTTGGAAGTTTTCATAAGCGGTGTCTTACCTTTCAAAAAGATGGCATTCCAAAATCATTTGAACATTTGCAGCACAAAAGAGAGAGAGAGAGAGAGAGAGAGAGAGAGAGAGAGAGAGAGAGCAGCGATATCAGGGCCAGAATACTGATAAGTGTGACTGAATCTCAGTCAGAATGACAAGTTGAATCTGTTTCGTTAAAACCCTGCCACACACACACACACACACACACAAAGACACACACACACACACACACACACACACACACACACACCAGCTACAGTCATACCTTTGCAGAGCCAACCAATCCACTCAATGGTAATGTCAGAGAGCTGTCTGGCTGCAGTCTAAAGAGAGCACACGCTGGGGCAGATCTGGCCTCACGCCACAACACTAATATCTGAATTGCATCAGGACACCTGAGGTGAAGACTAAGGAGGGTGAGGGGCATCAGTTTCAGAAGTTGTTTGAGATGATGAAATGGCTAGGAGGGCCATCAGAACACAGAGGGACGGCCCGGTGAATGGTTCGGGCGGGTTCTGTCTTCGCCGGTGACTGTTTGTCTCAGCGCTGTGAGCATCACGGCCGTATCCGTCGCCTTGGAGAAGGTCTTCTCAGGCGCAGCGACTTTCAAGACAAATATTTCCTCAGATGACTCATAGCTTTCTAATTAGAAGCTGAGGAGCTTTATTCTGAGGTCTCTGCACCCCCTCGCACCCCCCCCTCATCTGCCACCCTCACTCAGGTCACCGCGCCTTTTTGTTCTGGGGAGGAGAGAGGCAGCTAGGTAAACAAAGCCCTAACAATAGACAAACAATAGGATGATGATACCAATCAGCAGCCAGCCAATGAGAGAAGAGCATAATCCAACGCTGGTGACACGCTCAGGCAGAAGGTGTTCCTTATGTGTGCAAACATTGCCAGACTCCTTTAATGACTCTCTCTCTCTCTCTCTCTCTCTCTCTGCTCTCTTTCTCTGTCTGATCAGGTGATGGAATAGACCATGTCCGAGGTGCAGGGAACTGTAGAGTTTTCGGTGGAGCTGCATAAATTTCATAATGTGGATCTCTTCCAGAGAGGGTAAGTTTGCCCTTTTCTCATGCCAGGGATCTAAGAGAGGAGATGACCAAAGCTGAAAAGATTATGATCATGTGATTTCTATCCTAACTTGGCTCATCTGTCTCTTCACTCATGTGTCCTGAGCTAGGAGCGGCTCTGGCCAGCGATAAAAATTCAGTCTGAGAGATTCAGACTGGATCAGCACAGGGTCTGGTATAGACGCTAGCAGTGTTAATTTGATATCAGAAAATTAGCTGTTTAGACACATTTGCTATTTTCTCAACATTTAATATCCTCTCAACATCCTCTGGACCAAAACTGCTCCGCTCTCCTGTCCTTATGTAAGTTACTCTGAGTTGATTGGACTTTTAATGTCCTTATGCTGTTTTCTCCACAAGTCTGTTTACACTCTTAATGGCCTGCATCTCGGGAGACTCTGATTGATTGGTTAATCCCAGCCTGTCCTGGTTCCATAGTACACACTGTCTCTAGTCATCTTTCAATCAATGGGAACTACTCAGCTGGGGCCGGGACGGCTAATGTTGAAATCAAAACCTCATTACAGAAAACTAAATGACTGCTTCACAAGCATGTCAGCAAGAGACTGAACGCTCTTTTACAGGTGAGGTGGTTCTGTTATGACTGTGAACAGCCAGAAGCCTTAAACACTGAGAGAAAGAGAGAGAGAGAGAGAGAGAGAGAGGGAAAGGGGGAGAGAGAGAGAGAGAGAGAGAGAGAGAGGGGAAAGGGGGAGAGAGAGAGAGAGAGAGAGGGGGGGGGGGAGGGAGAGAGAGAGAGAAAGAGAGAGAGAGAGAGGGGGAAAGAGGGGGAGAGAGAGAGAGAGAGAGAGAGAGAGCGAGAGCACTTTTACTACACAGAACAATAACACTCTTTCTAATTCCATTACAAATGAGAATTTAGCTTCCCTTCATTCAAAGTTTTTTTTTTTTTTTTTTTTTTTAAATGTTAAAAAACGGAAAGCTGACGGGACTGAAGAGAAAATAAAGGTCAGTTTTTTCGTGCCGTGCAGAGGGAGATGTCTGTGGGAGGATTATCCATGGGCATCTGGCAAGTTTCAGGCTCGGCTGAAATGGCAGCTTTACAGAGATTTCATGTTTATTTTTATTTATTTTTTTTCTATGCTTTAATCCTCTAGGGTGATTGCACTCGCATGTTTCATTTTTTTACCCGTCGCAGTCTTCTCTTCTCTGTAGAGAGACTAGAAGAGAACTGGAATTCTCTCTTTTTCACTGTATGTGACAAGACAACAATGAGTCAGCAGTTACACCACATAGACAACACATGATGACAGTGTGTTACGCTAGCATGACGCACTGATGAAATGTTAAAGTATTATTATGTTTTATAATGTAGCATAATTCCTTTAAGCCTGGTCCCTATGATCTTTTGTAAGTCTCTTTGAACAGGAGCATCTGCAAAATGAGTACATTTAAATGTAACTTTGAAATTCATTTAAAATGTGGTGTGTGTGTGTGTGTGTGTGTGTGTGTGTGTGTGTATGGCCAAAAAAGATGAAATGTTTCTGTTTATGGGTTTGTAAAGGAAGTACTAGTTGTGGTTTGGAGTGATTTTGTTTTCCGCTTCACTGGAGACAAACTGAGGGAGAGAAATGGACAGACCGAGAGGGCGAGAGGAATAGAGAAAGAGAGAGAGAGAGAGAGGGGGGGGGTCAATCAGTATCATTGATTGGAGATGAAGATGCAGCAGACAAAGCAGAAAGCTCATCTTTGGGCCAGATAAGCATAAATGTATGATTAGCTCTTCCATTGGGTCCCGTCTGGAGGAGGACGTGGTGGCCCATCACCCCCCCGGCAGACCTTTCTCTGTTTGCCTTAATGGATTCCAGGTTAGCCATATCTCCTTAGATGTTCTTAGTGATAGCTTCTAACGCGACTGATGTCTTGGCTTCCATTCTCGTCAGAAGCTGGTCTTTTGTAAGTGTGATGTTTAGAGACACACACAGCTGAGTGCTTTGATGTTACGGAGCCCCCAGTGAGATGACCGTACACATCACGTCTTTGATGTCAGTGGTTCAGTGGTCAGAGAACAAGACAGTCATTTCCAGCTGAAACTGACAGCGTCACTGTGGTTATGGTAACACATAGCAAACAGTCATACGCACACACCTTATTCCAATATCTGTCATGAAAGTCCAATTAAAACATGAACAACACGGTTCATTTGATTCAATTTTGATTAAGACGATTAAACTACTTTTCAGATCATCTATTTTCAGCTCGTCCCTCTTATCTAAATCTATACCGGTGCTTGTGTCTGTGAACATGAGCACCGGTCAATGAATGCACCGCCTTTTCTCTAAAGTCCTTCTCAGCCTTACAGCTTATCTTTCATTTTCATGAGGTCCTGCTGTTGTTGCATTGTTGTTCATGCCAAACTGTTTACAGAACAGGAGTGTGACCAGGCAAAGGCCACCTTAGCCGGGATTCTCCGCGCGTTTAAACGGCGCCCGGCGGATCTTCATTAAACACAGGCTTTCTTGTGAATAGCCCTGACCTTAGCACGGGCCGCTCCGGGACTGTTCCGGTATTCACGCTTTCCGTCTGTGGGAAGAGTACCGCGGCACGTTTTAATTTTCACAACAATATGCAGGAGCGATAACCAGGCGGGCGTTTCTGCTCTGCTCTCTGGGGGAGTCGGTGGGGAGCAGAGCAAGAATGCTCTTACCATGGAATTGCATTTGCTTCACTAGTCAAGGTGACCTTTAAAAAAAAAAAAAAAAAAAAAGCGCCCAGATTTGTGCAGCTTTAAAACAGAGAGAGAAAATAGAAAACCAGAGAGAGAGAGAAGGGAAGAGAGAGAGAGAGTAAGGGAGAAGGAAAGAAGAGAGAGAGAGAGAGAGAGAGAGAGAGAGAGAGATGTTTTGGACAGTACATGATATTGTTCTGTTGATGCTCTAACACATGTTACCTCCTGACTTTCGTGTTCTTCGCTTACTTCGCACACTCTTCCTCCTCTTCCTCTTCCTCAGAAAGGGCTAAGGATGGATGTGCATTAAATCATATTATTCATTATTTATTGCCATTTTGTCCTGTCCAGATGAATAATTCAGGTTACAGTTGTACCATTCTCAGCTGCACATCACTGTCCTGTGGACTTGGGGTGTGTGTGTGTGTGTGTGTGTGTGTGAGTGTGTGTGTGTGTGTGTGTGTGTGTGTGTGTGTGCATATGTGATTGTATGTGATTGTATGCGTGTGTGTGTGTGTGTGTGTGTGTGCATATGTGATTGTATGTCTGTGTATGTATGTGTGTGTGTGTGTGTGTGTGTGCATATGTGATTGTATGTGATTGTATGCGTGTGTGAGTGTGTGTGTGTGTGTGCTTATGTGATTGTAGGTCTGTGTATGTATGTGTGTGTGTGTGTGTGTGTGTGCGTGCGTGTGTGTGTGTGATTACATAACGTCAGGCTTTAGGCCAGTCAGTGGACATTGGTGTGATGGGGCCATTCTGTGTGTGTGCAGGTTTTACCAGGTGCGGGCCTCTCTGCGTGTGTCGCCACGTGTGCCTCACAGACTCATCGTCACAACACCCGGTAACACAGGTAAGAACACGCCTCATAGACAGGTCCATGTGCTGTGTGTGTGTGTGTGTGTGTGTGCATGTGTGTGTGTGTGTGTGTGTGTGCTGTGTGTGTGTGCTGCGTGTGTGTGTGTGTGTGTTACATTTGTCTGTTTTTAATTCTTATTTATAGCAGCATTTCTGTGCTGTCTTTAAGTGTAAATAACAATTGCTTGCAAAACGATCACTCCTCATTTTAAGGCTTTAGAGACATGTGTTTTTCTATCTGAGCATGTTAGGCAACAGTCAAGGAAAGAGTTCAGGAAAAGATTGCTATCATTGTTAAATTACCCAAATTATTGTTTTGTTAGTATGAAGTTGAGAGTGCTTCAATAGAAACAGCCCAACTGCCCAGTGAGAGGTGGTCATGTGACATCATGCTGAGAGGAGTCATGTGACCAACTGCATCATAATGCTCTTTGAAAAGGACATTTCTTAGGATACAATCAGAGTTAATTAAATATGCAGCGCTGACTCTCTCATCTCTGCCACCTTTATGACTCACACCTTTAAATGGAGCGTAAGAGCAACATTTTGGCTGGCTTTGGCTGGTCCAGTTCTCTGACTGGGTCCAGTCATACTGGGAAAGTCACAAGGCTGCTTAGTTCTTTCTGACCATGAAGACAGCGAATAGTATTTGTGTACATACATGTTTGCACACATACACGCATAGCATGTGATCCCTTGTTTGGTGCTACATGCTGTGAACTGTCTGCATGGCCTGTTAGACTGTGGGAAGATTTTTTCTCTCTCTCTCTCTCTCTCTCTCACACACACACACACACACACACACACACACACACACACACACACACACACACACATGCACGCACGCAAAACACACAGTCCATCCTTATAATTTACCTCATGTTTGTTTGTGAGGCTTTTCAGCAGGTAGCCAGCATAGTTCTCATGTTCTTTACAAAGTCTGTGAGGGTAAACACAGTCATCTGGAAGCTTCTGGATGTTTTGGTTTTACGACTTGAGCGGCTGACGTTCGGAAGGTGGGAATCCGGGTTAGGAGACGGACTAGGCCTGAGACAGGTGCTCCAAGTCGTTTTGGGTGAAAACAGGAGTTGCTGTTTTTTTACTGGATTCCCTGGAATCTGAAAAGCCTTTTTTGTTCTGTCTCTGTCCCTCACACACACTCACACACATACTTGTAGTGTAACCTATATTATTCTAGGTCTTTTTCACCATTAGACACCTGTTTGCAGTGGGTTCAAGATGTCTACAAATTACCAGGTTTGGGACCTGCCTACCGCAATCCAGTGGAGGCTGAGTTTGGGGCCGTGTTTTCTTTTCTCTGTGAAAAGTTAGTGAGGTTAGTGATGAAACCTTTAGGTAGTTTGACTGAAAACCTTAATCGGGTGATCGACTGAAAACCTTTTGAAAACCATTCATTCTTCGTGATTCTTCTCGAATACACGCTTTGGCCTTCCATTCAAAACATGTGGGAATATCAGAGGGTAAGAGCTTCAGTCACACCAGAGAATCTGAATTCTTCTTCAGAAAGAAGCTAATAAGCAGTGAGAAAGTGTGGAGAAAGATCCTGTTATTTCATGTCAGTGGCAAATGAAAGAGGCTGGAGTTAGTGTACTTAGACACAAAAGCACATGTCTGCTCCAGCTGAGGGACATTAAAGCCTTGTCATTTTAGTTTAGTGGTCTTTGCACTAAATACGCTGAGCTTAAATGTTTTTTTTTTTTCTTCTCTTTCTTTCTTCTTTTCTTTCTTTCTTCCGTTTTTTTTTCTTTTTATTGAGCTGTCGTCTGCTAATTCTAAATGACTTGTCACTTTCGCTTTGATGTAATGTAAGGGGTCTTGATGGGAAGAGATGCGTACTCTTTTGCAATGTTCTTTTTTTCTTACCTTTTTTTTTATTTATTTATTGGAAAATTAAGAGAACAAGTCTGTGAAAAACCTATCCTCACTGAATCACAATAATGCAGTCCACAGTGATTAAGACTGGATTGAACTGAATCGGCAAAACTTTAATATAAATATATGAACAGACAAGTTTTCTTTGTGAAGTCTTTTCACTATTTTATGAGACCCAGTGAATTCTCAGTGCGTGTGTGTGTGCGTGTGTGTGTGTGTGTGTGTGTGTGTGTGTGTGTGCGTGTGTGTGTGCATGTGTGCGTGTGTGTGTGCATGTGTGTATGTGTGTGTGTGTGTGTGTGTGTGTGTGTGTGTGTGCGTGCATATGCGTTTGTGTCTGTGTGTGTGAGCATGCGTGTGTATCCGTGGCATTTGTCTCTGGAGCATGTCTTCAGGCCATGACTGAGGCCTGACACCACAGTTTTCACTGCGCACTGTCTGTGAACGCATCAGAACCAAACAGAGCGATAAAAGCTGACAGCTGAAGGACAGAGCGATTCCATCCATCAGAGCGCTCATTTTGGCTCCATTCGTGCTCCATCTTGGCTCAGTGAAGCTTGTGCTGTTTCAGTATCACACTCAAAGCTGAATCACCCCATACCAAGGTCATCGTATGGCCCATCTGCCTAAGGCACATTCATCGGCCTATAGGTCCATCCACAGTAACCAGGCTCCAGAAATAAACTCTAGACAGGAAAGAGCAATGCAGCCTGTGTGAGGATGACAAAGGTCAGCGCAGTGATCAAAGCCATATACTCTACTGTATGCCAGTGTGCTGATGTATTGATACACCATTGATTTTTTTGGGCTCAGGAAAGTGAAGTGAAATGCTTGCGTAGGCATGTGATTTCACTGCATGACTGAAGCCCGCTGTGCTGCGTTTTAAACCAGCAGTCTGAAATAAGAGTTTGGTCCAGATATAACCGTACAGAATAAAAAACCCTTCCCAGGCTGGGAGGCTGCAGCCTGGTGTTTTTCCGGCGTGGGGAGAAAGAGCTGGAAGAATACTGTTGCATGGTTCTGAATGCTGCAGTGCTGTAAAGCAAATTTGACAGGTATAATGTTGAAGAGCTCAGAGCTGGATACGTATTGGTTTTCACGACAGGCTTGTTTGTTTGTGACTCCTGTAACTCGCGAACAGACGGTCCTGTCAGTGGATTGGTCTGTTTTCCTCTCCCTTTCTCACTATAGTACAGCACAGAGCGTATGGTGCAGTAGCATAAGAAAAAAAAACCCAAAACAAAATACATCCATATTCTAATTGGATATCGGAACAGCAGCCCAACCCCCCCCCCCCCCCATCTCCTCCTCCTCCTCCTACAAGGTCAGGTACTGAGTCTGTGGCAGCAGACAGTGTGTGTGTGTGTCTGTGTGTGTGTGCTGTGTGTATGCGTGTGTGTATGCGTACGTGTGTGTGTGTGTGTGTGTGTGTCTGTGTGTGTCTGTGTGTGTATATGTGTGTGTGTGTGCCGTAAATTCTGTCGGCTTGGCCTGGCTGCAGCAGCAGTCTGAGTGGAAAAACACATTTATCAGGTGCAGGCATGAGGAGTAATCCCTGATCCTCACAGAAAGGGAATGTTTGACATTTCCATTATCTGTGCCCTCTGCAAGAATGAAATATATGGGGTGCCCCCCCCCCCCCCCCCCCCAAAAAAAAAAACCCCACCTAAAATAAAACAAAACAAAACACCCCTACAGGGAAATGTAAGGGTTTGAGATTAATATTAGATTCATTTGATCATCAGTCATCTCTCTTCTCACTCTTAAAAGGTAGTTGTGTGGTGTGTGGGTGTGTATCTCTGCGTGTGTTTTTCTGTGCCTGTGAGTGCACACATGTATATGTGGTCTCTGTGTGTGTTAATATCTGTGTGAATGTGTGTGTGTGAATGACTGTAAGCAGATTACTATCTGGGACAGAGGAGCTGCAGTGTGAGGTTTAGGGTTAGACTTTATGCATCCCATGACTCTGTGCTGTTCTTTACCCGGCATGCTCTACGGCACAAGAAACAATACACCCGGCATGTGATTAAAAAGAGCTATTATTATTATTGTTATTATTATTATTATTAATAATAACAATAATAATAATAAACTACAGTTAATCAAAATTGATTGTAGTTTTTGATATCATATCTATATCTGTATGTGTGTGTATCTGTTCTAATAGGTCTGTTAATCTCCATTCAGCTCTTCCTCTCCTCCACATTCTGACCCACAATTCATATGTGTGAAAGTTCCACACAAAGCCAAACAGATTTTTAAATGTTAATGTTCCCAACCAAAAGCAATTTTTTTAAATCTTCTCTGTTCTCTGGCATGATAGTGGAGAACTATGCTGAAGATTTTACAGAGAGTTTGTGTGTCAAGGTCATTTCTCATTTATAATCACCTTGAGGAAAGACCAGAGACTAGTGGTGAAGATTCACATATCCGATGGCATTTACTCCTTTAGCAAGCTTGCCGTTAATATTCCAGAATTCCAGCCATATAGAACAACTACTGGACATGTTTTAAATAGCCATATAATAGCCTGCATTTAAAAAACAGTAAAGCACAAATGCACAAATGCTATGATCCAACAAATGTATTTTATTAAAAGTAGTCAGCACGAATGAACTCTTTGCAACTCTTCACAAACTTTGTGAAAATAGGCTAAATGAAGAAGCAATTAGGCTGGTCTGAAACCGCGTTTGTCAAGTTCCCGCTTGGTTTTTTTAAAAACAATGGCCGAAGGATGTCTGCTTTGACATTTCGGAGTCGAGCCAAAGCGCTGGGCTGTTGATATGGAATGTGTGAGACGCAGACTTTTGCATAATACATGTTTATATTTAAGTTATCTTGGCAACATATTTTATAGGTCACACAATATTAGGCTATTTAATATCCTATTAATGAATTTATTTATGTGGCATGTTTCTCACTGGATGTTTTGGCCGTTGATATTTTCATCTGCCGGACGACTACACGTGATGTCGGCCAATGTAAACCCTGGTTCCGACTGACTTAGGAAAAGCAATTAGGGCCACTCGCAGAGTACTTTAGCGTGTTCCGAGCATGCCTGCATCAAACATGTTGATCAGCCTCTAGCTGTGTTCCCTGTTCTTGACAAAGTTTCAGATTACTACAAGCACCAAAACATGCATTCTGAGTCAGAGGCTTGGCTAAAGCCCTGCGTGGCCTCTGAACAGCCTGTGAGTGGAGTCGTATGATGCTCGCAGGGTCTGTGTGTGACGGAGGGTGTTCCCACTGAGAGACAGAGAGATGGACCTCAGCAGGCATCAGTCTTCAAGGACCCCTGACTGATTAAACCCAGCCCCTGCTGCTGTCTCATCTCCACCACAGACAAAGAGAGAGAGAGAGAGAGACAGAGAGAGAGAGAGAGAGAGAGAGAGAGAGAGAGAAAGAGAGGCAGAGTGAGAGAGAGGCAGAAAGAGAGAGAGCACATCTCTCACAACAGATGTTG
>NC_044506.1:7116950-7119450 GCF_902362185.1 Chanos chanos | reverse complement strand
CCAACATTCTAACTATCCAACATTCCAATGACCCCAACATACCAGTCACCCCAACATTCTAATAGTCCAAGATTCCAGTCACTCCAACATTCTAACACCTACTAATGTCAGTATTTCAGTCAGAATTACTGATATTCTAAAGTTTGTGGTTGGATATAAAAAGATTGAAGATTTGACTGCCAAATAAACTGTCCAAAAGATAGAACTGACTGAACCTATACCCATTTTTTGTCTGCAAAAGCCAATTCTGTCGTATAGAATTATGTTTGAAAACGTGGAAGAACTATAAATGAACCAACTGGAAATCAGTTAAATCATTTCCCAGCATGCGTAAGTTGAAATTCAGTTGTCCCCTCTAACTGTACCATACAAGTGTATCAGACCAAACAAAGGAGATTCTTGTGTGCTGTACAGACTGTAGGGCCCTTTAATGTTAACAACACATGGCCCAGCTCCTCAGGGAAACAGTTTCCCCAGAACCACTTCAATCAGCTCAACTGCCAATCTACTGCTCAGACAGCCTGTTAACCAACTCCACACAAATCACTGATCTAGGTAATCTCTCTCTCCCTCTCCCTCTCTCTCTCTCTCTCTCTCTCTCTCTCTCTCTCTCTCTGTCTCACACACACACACTCTCTCTTTCTCTCTCTCTGCCTCTCTCTCTCTCTCTGTCCCTCTCTCTCTCTGTTGGTCTGTTCAGTTTTGCACGTACAGGAAGAGGAGTGTGGCTGGGAAGGACTTCTCCAGAGAGTGAGAGTCAGGCGTCACTCATATCTGTGGAGAATCTGATGTTTGGGGCTGGATACTGTAAACCTGTCCTGACTGAGGTATGTCCCCCTCTGTCTTACACACATGCACGCACACGCACATGCACACATGCACACGCACGCACACACAGACACACACAGACACACACACACTTATACATACACACACACACACACTCATACATACACACACACATACACACACACACACACACACACACTTATACACCCACACACACACACGCACACACACACACTCACTCTTTCCGAGGCTCTGGGCCGACCGTGGCTTGTTTCAGCAACAGGGCCGAGATCTAATTTCCTAAATTCATTAAAGCAATCTATAACACTTCTGTTTAATTAAAACCTGCAGACTTGTGATACAGATTGTTTTTGCCTATAAATTACAATCGCTAATGAACAGTCTAAGAGCTTTCACTGACTGAGGGAGAGAGAGAGAGAGTGAGAGATAGAGAGAGAGAGCGAGAGCGAGAGAGATAGAGACAGAGAGAGAGAGAGAGAGAGAGAGGATCTAGTTGTCTTTAGTCCAGAGCAGTAAGACAGTACCTGTTCCATTCACAGTAAAGCCCAGTGAAGGCAGCCCAGCAGACCAGAGCTGGGACTGTGTAGAGGAATCACAGCCCGATTCCCATGTCCTGTGTTCACTACACCACAAAGAGCCTGGCTCATTAACATTCATTTACTCAGGTACCTCACTCCAGTCTGCCAAAGCTCTTTAAGCTTCCTGACAGAGACACCTCACTTCATTTGCCTGTTAATGCAGATCAGAGAGAACGCGACATCGCGTCACTGGTGAGAGAGGAGCAGGACACGGAGAGCAATGGACACAGCCAGATGAGCATATAAGCAAATGCCAGCGCTCTCTCGGGGTCTTTCTGGAGTTTAGCATTCAATCTTATGAGGTGGCGTGTGTGTGTGTGTGTGTGTGTGTGTGTGTGTGTCTTTCTTACAGGAAGCTTGAGTGAAAACAGTAAATTTTAATCGGCAGGGCGGCTTTTACTCTCAACTCTTTCTCCCTCCCGCTCCTCTGCTTTATACTGCCCCCTGCTGGGGGAGTTTAATAAGCGCAGCGTATGGCCAGGCGGGGTGCCCTCGTTTGATCACACGGTAATGAGTTCTCTCCCTCTTTTTTCACCACAGCCCTGCCTGCAGGTGAGACCCACCCTCCCCCTCTGCGCACCTCTGTTTTTCTCTCTTTTTTCTCTCTTTCTTTCTTTTTTTTTTTAATAAGAGCCACTACCCAGGACTCAGTCCTTCCCTCAGCATGTTTTTTTTATTTTTTATTTTTTTAACCATTTTATGGTTAAGCTCGTTTACCGTACTGTGTGTTTTTCTGCTCAGTTCTTTAAAAGAGAAGGGCTGGTCTTCAAGGTCTTTAAAACCTGTACCATGCTGAGGAATCAACGTCCAATCTGGATCAGATGAATTTTGTTAGATAATGATTTGTACACAGCAGAAAATAAACTTAGACTTTTGCCTGTTTTTGGTAAACTCCCTCACCTTGTCTGGAAACATTTAGTTGGAGAAAACCCTTCAAAGAATGTTCTGGATGACAAACTTCAGGCTTTAAACCTTAAGTACAGAAAAAGCAAACAAACAAAAAAAACCCTTTTCCCTGGGATCTTGGCTGTGCGACTTGGCTTTTGGCCGAGCTACTGGACTGGCTGACTCCTGTGAGGGAGAAATGTCACTGAAGTGACGGCCGGCATCTC
>NC_044506.1:7104450-7109450 GCF_902362185.1 Chanos chanos | reverse complement strand
TAAACCTGCTGGACCCTCAGTCTGAAGAGACTGTGGTAGTAAGTTCAGAACAGACCTCCAGCTCAGGTCTTACGTACATCGCTGTCAGGCCCAGTGACACCAACCCATACCAAGGAGAGGCTGTGTTGCTTGTCCAGTCTAACATCACTGAGCTTTCTAACCAGACTGACTTAAACAGACAAGACCTGGCTTGCAAAGAACACACACATGAAAATGATATAGATACACAACCTCACATTGTGAGCCAAGAGGCTGATGGAACCACCAGAGTACTGGACAGCAGTTACATAGAAACCTCTCTGATACAGGCAAAGGATCATGAGAGTGAAGACACGTTCCTCACCACCTCATCTCTGTCACAGACTCCTCCAACCGATCTGATGACCTCGTCCTTTTCACATATCAATGCTCTTAGAGACGGCCGCGCTTTGTCGCTTTCAGAGACCACGCCCAGGGCCGGCTTTCTTGGAGGGTCTAAGATCATGAATCGCTCTGCCTCTGTAATTTCTGACTCGGGGATTGAGAGTGAACCGAGCTCCATGGCATGGGCTCTGGAGGGGCGTGGCGGTGGGCGGGAGATCCTGCAGCACCTGGGAAGACGTCGGACAGCTCATCGAAGTTCTTTGGAGGGTCTGCAGACGGAAAGTCACGGCAGTTTACCCAGCGGTACCCAAGCCTCCCTGGCGTCCATCAGCTCACTGCCATATGAAGAGGACGAACAAAGACAGCTCAGCACCCTCACCAAGTCTGCCTCTGCCCCACAGATCAGCAGCCCTGAAGACACGGAGGAGGACCAGGACACGCCCAATCAAGAGAGGCCAAACCAAGAGGGAGCCAATCAGGAGAGACAGAACCAAGAGGGAGACACCGAGAAGCTTACTAGTAATCCTAATCAAGACGATACAGGAACGCGCAACCAAGAGGGAACCAATCAGTTAACAACCAGAAGAGAAAGCAGTCAGTATTTAGCAAATGAGGTACCAGAACTGTTGCTTTTTGAACAGTTTGTGACAGAAAATGGTACTCAGAAAGGTATTTCAACCAATCAGGTAGCAGATGAAGAATATTATGGAAGTAGACATAGCCTACATACAGAGAATGGAGCTCTTTTTGATGGGGTCATTGAACAATGTAACAGTGAGACAGATTACTGTGAACACGATGGGTCTGGGGATATAAACAAACATCCAACAACCAAAGGAGATGTCGATTGTGACCATGATGATGATGATGATGATGAGGATGAGGCTGATGATGATGTTGATGTTGATGATGAAGATGACATAAGCTTCCATCAAATCCATCTGAGTGAAACGGGAGACCAGACGAAGCCCCTCCCCCACCTAACCAATGAACAAGAGAGCCATGACCTCACCGACCACCCAGCCAATGAGAAAGAGAGACATAGTAACCTGATTGGGATGATAACCAATGAGAAGGAGAAAGAGGGCAAAGGATCGAAGGGACCCAGTTCTGGCCTGGCTTTCATGAATAAAAAGGTGGTGGAAGTTGTGAATTTGTCTGTATCCTGTGCCCCAACCTGCTTGCCCTTCTCTTCGGGTTTACGAGACTCACCTTCCGTCAGTGGACTCTCAGCGCGTCAAGCCACCTCCCCCATTACCCATCAGCCCCTGGGCTCCTTTGGCATCATCTCACCATCCTCCTCTTTTATCTGTGCAGATCAGGAGACCAATGAAAGAATGATCAAGTGAGTGACGTCATAGTTCAAGTACATTTGTTTTTTTTTTTTTAATGAAGATTTAGGAGAGTGTAAAACTGTAAGCAGAGCCTTTGCATGAACCATTCATATATCATTTGTTTGAGCAGCATATTATGTAAATAACACGATAAATAATACTAATCATCTCATTATGTGGATGAACACATGATGTGAGATGCTTTGTAAGCTATGGAAGAGCTGTCCTTCAGTGAAAATATTCTGAAGACAGTATTAAGCCACAGCTGTGTTCAAGTTTCATAGTCAGGCAGTTTTATTCTTAAATTTAGCCAACAAGACACTAGTCAACTGTTGTACTGCGTGTATTGAATATTTTATGCTTATTACTCCAACTATAAGAAAATTCACCGTACAGCAACGCTCAATAATAATACAGAGGTAGCCAGTGAACCAATTGTGTTGCCTGAATTTTAAGTAAACAAATATTATATTATATTATGTTATATTATATTATATTATATTATATTATATTATATTATATTATATTATATTATATTATATTATCATTAATGGCATAGTATATGTTTGTAAAGTCTTTATTTATAGACTTACTAGTAAATTGGTACCGCTGTGTTAGATGGGTAAAACCAGCAGTACAGTGAGGCTCAAAACTAAGCCCTTGTTGTGTTGTAGTTTCTATAAGGCTAAAGAGAGCCTGCTAAAAGACCTGGTCTTCAGGGCTAGCCTGTACAGCGACCTGCCCCTGCTGGCCTCCGAACTGCCCTACTTCCCCCCCGAGGAGGACGACGAGGAGTTTGAAGACGGTATTCATCTGGTGGTGTGTGTCCATGGCCTTGATGGTAAGAGCTGACTAACGCAGCATTTCATAAAACATCAGAAAAAAAAAAAATACACACACACACACACACACACACGTATATATATATATATATATACATAATTATCATTTAGAGAAACTCAAGACCTGAAACTGAGGATAACACAGAATCAAAAACAGTGTGATCAAAGTTAAAGTATAACACAACCGATGAAAAAGAAAAAAAAATCTAACAAACATTACCTTTGGATTGTGTGGTGTGTTTTCTCTTAGGAAACAGTGCGGATTTACGTCTGGTAAAAACTTTTATAGAACTGGGTTTGCCCGGATCCAGACTGGACTTCCTCATGTCTGAACGCAACCAGGTATGAATCCAAATTTACAATCAGCACAAAATCCTATGAAATCCTAAACATCAGTCAGCTCCTTCTGTATAATTACACACTACCAAAAACTCTTACTGTGAGAACCCCAAACAACCAGTGAAATCACAGTAAATGATCATACAACCAATCAGCTCTCATGGTGTGATCATTGTATAATGTCAGTGTCCCAGCAAGCAACCAATTCAAACTAAATGACTGATATGTCAGCTCATGCTTTATAATCAGAAGCAACCAATAAACCTAAACTATGTGACTCTAATAGCCAATCACATCACTGTCTATAATTCCCAGCAACCAATCAGTACATAGTGTACGATACTAGTCTCTGCCGAACACGGAACATCTCATCCACCAATGAGCTTTTTATGAACTCAACAACCTACATGTGATCCTAACTAACCAACCAGTACCATCTCATACAACCTCACATGCAGCCAGCTAGATCATCTGTTAAAACACATGCACATATTTATGTCATGCTTACAAAAGCATAGTTAGTCTGTTTTAAAACTCAGGATCTCTATGTTTCTTCAGCTCGTACAAATGACCCGTGATCTGTGATCTCTGATTGTTCTCTTTCTGTTGCTCTCCTCTCTGCAGACAGATACATTTGCAGACTTTGACACCATGACAGACAGACTGCTGGATGAGATCATTCAGCACATTCAGCTCTACAACCTCACTGTTGGCAGAATAAGGTGAGAATAACGCTATTTAATGGCTTACACACACGCACACACACACATACACACACACACACACACACACATTACAATTCTGCAGCTGCACTGTTGGCAGAATAAGGTGAGAAGAACTGTTTAACTAATCACACTCACACACACACTCACACACACACACACACACAAACACACACACGCACGCATTAGAGCTGTACAACCTCTCTGCCCAGAGGACAAGACCAGAAGAACACACACACACACACACACACACTCACACACTGCACCTCAAAGTCAGCAGAGTAAGGTCAAAGTTAACTCAATGTAAGCGATTAAATATTCATAGCATTATATAATTACACTACCAACAGGATAAAATTAGAATAATATAATTTATATAGAGATTAGAACTGTATGAAATTGCTGTCAGCAGGATAATAACTCCTGTTAAATAATTAAATATTCATAGTATTGTAAGACCTCACTTTCAGCAGGGTAAAGTTAGCCTCCTGAGTCTAGCCTTTAATTCAGTGGAGTACATTTTCATTCCTGCAGGTGGCAGTGTTTCCATAGGCTTACAGCCTTACACTAACAAACCACTGCTAGGAGTGGCAGGCTGTCAGGGAACTGACACACTGAAAGGCTGCTTGAGAATCATTAACGAAAACAGATTCTCAATTTCAACACTGGTTGCCACTGCCAATGTAATTCTGCTAGTCTAACACTAGGTGACAGTATTGTATAGGAATATCACCAAAAAAAAAAAAAAAAAATCTACAGAGAATCATTTTGAAGCTTACAGAATGACACACTGCTACTAAATTAGACTATGAAAGTGAGTGGCATGCATGCTGGGAAAAAAAAGAGGAAAAATATGTGTTTTCAAGTCTCTATGAAGTTATAAACAGGGTTTGTGCTAAGCATGAAAGACATGAAGTCCGAGGCAGCCAGTCAGAACGGCTGACGTCTCGGTTAGGGCTGACACAAGCAAGGAGCCAGCTTCAACAGCTAGTTTTATTTTTATGAAAAATTAAAAAACCATGCATAGTGTTAGTGGACATTTTTAAGTTTTTAAACCAAACAATCTAAAGCATGTATTGAGTTATGTAGAAGGGCGTAGGTCTCTTATAAACATGAGCTGAATAAAATTCTGCTGGTTTATTTATTTGTTTGTTTGTGTTTCAGCTTTATTGGACACTCTCTGGGAAATGTCATAATTCGTTCAGTGCTAACACGGCCACGATTCCGCTGTTACCTCAGCAAACTTCACACCTTCCTATCTCTGTCTGGACCTCACCTGGGCACACTGTACAACAACAGTCCACTGGTCAGCACAGGTATAAACACATCACCAACCACACAGACACACACACACACACACACACACACACACACCTTCCTATCTCTGTCTGGACCTCACC
>NC_044506.1:7051950-7099450 GCF_902362185.1 Chanos chanos | reverse complement strand
ATGTGTTTTAATGCCCAAATAGCATTTGGGGACTATTTTATGGTAGCCAAAATAAACTTTCTCTGTGTGAGAAAACAGAAATATATATATTTTATTTTTTACTAAGAACATACTTTGCGTTTGACATCTACAAGCAAGCCAAATCAGTAGGATGTACTTGTATGTGTGTAATCTATGTCTCTAGTGAGTGTCTGTAAATCTGCTGTTTTTGGTGTGCGTTAGACAAAACTAATCTGTATGATTTCTTTATAGTTTCTCTCGTTCACCATTAATTGCCTTAATTGTTAAAATGGCTTGACATTCTTTATATTAATTTAATAATTTATTATCAAAAGAACTGATCTAACTTACACGTATTTATTAACAACTGAAATAAGTTATTGTGATTACTAATACTACTGAGTGTTGTTGCAAACTTTTTTTTTTTCCATTTACCCATGAATGTAACTTCACCATCACTTTATTTTGTTTTGCTGTTTGTTGTTCTTGTTGTTGTTGGTGGTGGTGTTGTCGCCAGTTTGTTTGTAATTTACGTATTTATGACGTGGGGTGTTACTGTTGTGTTGTTAGTTTATTTGATTTGATGCGCACGAGTCATTGAGCAGCAGTTCTGACCTGAGACTCGTGACATGTGTAATAGCCCATGTCACCACTGTGTGGCAGAGGAGAGCAGACTCTTACAAAGGTACGAACATATTTATACTGTGGTACATTCAGTCCCTTACAATGTTTACATCCTTACAGGACAGGAGCGGGGTCGTCGTGGTAACAGTATAAGTTCATTTGATACACTTTTGGGAGTCATGGCAGAGTAATTCCCTGAACCGTCTTAATGGATTTTCAGTGTTATTCATTCTTTCATCTGGTAAAGTAGAAATACTGACACTGATATTTCTGTTGTTGTTGAAATTCTTTCCCTCTCTCTGTCTCTCTCTCTCTCCTGTTTTTACTGGTATACTGTTTTCTTGCAGAGGCCTTGGTCTCAGTGTGTCGGCTTGCGGAATATTGAATTTCATTTAATCCTAATTTAATGTTGCCACTGGGCTGGTTTAACACAGATTTCAGCCACTGGAATGAGACTGGGGATTCTATTGTTTCTGTGCAGGACTGAGAAGGACCGCTCTGAAACAGGATAAGA
This sequence comes from Chanos chanos, assembly GCF_902362185.1. NCBI lineage: Eukaryota > Metazoa > Chordata > Actinopteri > Gonorynchiformes > Chanidae > Chanos > Chanos chanos. The sequence continues at coordinate 7,098,312 of NC_044506.1, read as the reverse complement.
AGGCAGGTCTGGGTTAAGGGGAAGCCCGTGTGTCTGACTCATCCCCGGGTGTAAAACCTGTGGAAAACCTCAGTCCACAGCTCCCTTTTTCTGTGGTTTATTCGCCCGTCAACAGGCTGGGGAAATCACTCCTTTTTTTTTTCTTTTCTGTCCTTGAAGCGAGCGTAGTTAACCCTCCCTGAAACGTGCCAGTGCCCCCTCTCTTCATCACCTCCGTCTTGCCTTTCTCTCTCTCTCTTTCTTTCTCTCTTTTTTCTTTCTTTCTTTTTTCTTTGTTTGCACAGGAAACAAACTGTCAGAGTGATTGACTCTAATTAAAACTGGTCTCCCCTGGACGGGCAAAAGTGGAGTCACAGATAGCTACCGCTGTGCTAGCTATGAGCCGCCAAACGCACCATTTCCCAAAGCACCCCAGCCAACACCAAACCACCCCCCCACCCCTCCTCGCAGCTGCACCCTCCCCTGTTTGCTTTCACCCACTGTGTCGGGGAAGCGTGTGTTTACCTACACGGTCAAGCATAGCGATGAGGAGAGGGAGAGAAAGGGAAAAAGAGAGAGAGAGAAAGAGAGAGAGAGAGAGAGAGAGAGAGAGAGTGCACAGGTCATCAGAATTCACATTCGCTGAGGGCAAGGACAGTGTTTTTCATGTGTAAGCATTTGAAGGTTACAGTGTTTAGTGAGCTGCTTTGGCCAGCTGAGATTACGCTTTGCCGTGGGCAGACACATATTTGGGGTTTTATATTAAAGCCGTGAGAGCGCAGTATTACCACCTTCAATTATTTAAAGTGTAAATAAGATTGCACAGTCCTTCAACTCTGTGAGGTATATCAGCTAATCCATTTTCCTCACAGGACAGGTCATAATGGAAAAAAAGGTTATGACACAATCGGTCACTCACACACACACACACACACACACAGAGAGATGATGGCTGGACTTACCTCAGTATCCGTAGCACTGGGACACAGGAAAGTACAGTATGGACGGCTGGGGGGGGGGGGGGGGGGGGGTTGCAGGACAGACAAAACACAGACTCTCTGTCCCCTCGTGACAGTCATGTGCTTCAGTACTGACTCTGGTAAAGAAATTGTTTGAGAATTTCAAAACAAATCAACTGTTTTAGAACCCTCTATGTAAATCATGAGAATATTAATACTGCAAGTGGCTGAGTTCATTTTCAAACGTTGGGAACTCGTGGTCGTGTGTGTGTGTGTGAGTGTGTGTGTGTGTTTCAAAATGCGGGTCTAGCTTTGAATCATAGGAAAAATGGAACTGTTTGTCTAAAATCACCTCCTCTGTACCATACAACCTGTCTGTCTGTCATTTACAACCTGTCTGTCTGTATCATACAACCTGTCTGTCTGTCATTTACAACCTGTCTGTCTGTACCATACTACATGTCTGTCTGTCATTTACAACATGTCCATCAGCAACAGCAACACAGTTTTATGTACAAAGTCATGAATGTAAAAATAAAATGAAGACACACATATGTATTCACTGTGAGACGACTGTGAGGAATTACTTTGAACTGAATCTGTTGGAAAAACTACTCTCCCATTACAACTTCATCTGTGCCAATATTATCATGGTATTCTAACATTTTTCTATATGGGCTTATTGCATGTGGTCCTTGTAGTGGCTTGTGCCCCCATGTATAAATATAAATATATAAAATTATATTTATATATGTGTGTGTGTGTGTGTGTGTGTGTGTGTGTGTATATATATATATATATATATATATATACACACACACACACACACATATACATATAAATATATATATATATATATATAACAAAGTAAAATGATGAACAATATCATTACAATAAAATTATGTTATCATTACAATAAAAGTACTCTCCTTTTGAATTTTGTCATCTCTTTGTATGATGTCTCTTCATTGTCTACAATACACAGTACGCTGCTATAACAATGCATCCCATATCATATTTATAAAGATGCACATGAAAGAGCGCACACGACAAAAGTATGTTTAGGCTGGCTCTGTCTGATTTCCCGCTCAACTTCCCGCTCAAATCCGTATTTAGGCCCGAGAAAAATCTGAAATGCGAGCAGCGCGTTCATAACGGAATGAATCCATTAGTTGTGTATTTAATAGCCTGCCGTGGCGAAAACGCAGCGTTGTGAAGTCGACTTCCTATTGGGAGGTCAATAAGCAGATCAATGGCGTAAGGTAGGCATGGAGCGACATCCCGTCGACAGCTAAAGGTCTGAGGGAAATAGAGCCCTTTTAATGCCCTTTTGACATGCAACCCTTTAGATTCAATTACAGGGCAACCAATGTGGACAAACAATCACTCACAGCGCGTGGTCTAAGTATCCAGGAAAGACAACAGCTGCGTCACACTAATCCACAACAGAGTTCAGATCAAGCCGTCATGATATCCCGTTCAAGGCTAAGACTGTAATAATTGACGGAAAAGGACATTTAAAGGTGAGCAGAGACGCTAAATAATTAAAGAGATCTTTTTTTTTCTTAACTAATCAAAGAAAAGCAACCATGGGGCTGGGACCTGTTGATTTCACTGAAAGTTTTCCAGGCGTTGGAGCGTCATGGAGATTCTATGGAAGGCCACAAGAGCGTTTAACCAACAGCTGTGAAGTTCATAAGACGTGCAGACTTGACACGGAACTCGTTCCAGACTGCTTGTTTTTTTTTCCTTACAAACACAGAGCGGTATTTCGTCTGCTGGAAACATATGTCACAATGCGTCACTTTTCTCAGCCCTCAAATCAGTAATGCTGCTTCCTTCGAGAGTTGTGGAGCTTCAGCGTTCTGTGACAGACGGCAAGCATGGTGTGTACACGAATACGATAACTCTTTCGTTTGTTTCTCTCCTGACGTCTCGTTCACTTACCATCAGAGTAAGAGGAAAATTAGATGAGTGTAGGAGAACTGCGTCTCTTGTACGCCCCCGATCTGACTAACTAGATTTACGGCGAAAAACAACGGCCGTCCTGCGGGACAAGCTGTGCTTCGTGCTCATGTCGTTGCTGTTCCGCCTTGCCGAGCGAGCAAGACGAAAAATTATTTCTGTCATTAGATCCATCATTTCACTCTGATTGAAAGTGTATTCATTCTTGTGTTTGCTCTGGGAGGCGTCCGACCATTGCGCCCAGAGTGATATTTCCAGAAAGGCATCGTCAATGTGAAAAGAAAAAAAAGAAAGAAAGAAAGAAAAAAACCTCGCGGGAGTAATTAGAGATACATGAATCTGTCGCGTGCGGCGTAATACGATCTCACACAGCCTCATTAGAATAACAGACAGCACCAAGGTGAAGCATTGACTACAGCGAGACGAAACCCGCAGATTTACACGAAGAAATCCGGGCAGTAATGCCGAACCTGAGACACACTGCAGTCAGATAGCACACCTTAACTGTCAGTATGTTGAAAGAGTACAAATAAGAAAACGTTGTTTTGTTTGTCTTTCGTTTGTGTATTTATTTGTGTAAGTGCGTAGTTATGTATGCACTTATATATTAATTAATCTATTAACCATATCGTGCCCTCAGCGAAACAAGCTTTTCTTCACTCTGACTCCTTGTAGCTTGGGGCTATGTGTTGTGTAACGTTTCAGATTGGTTTGTATGTAATTACGTGCTACAAATACAAGGGTAGAGACAGCAAATAAATAAATAAACAATATGTGCCTTGTCGTTAGCATGTAATAACGTGTAATTAGTCTGTTATAACACACATATGCTCCTGTCTATAGCCATCATTGAAACAAAGGTAATTTCATTGGTTTGATCATGTCCTCTAGTCAAGAGGTCATCAGAGGTTAGTGATTGTCCACGTGAATATGCATTAACAGTGATACACTGTATCATTTCTTATGTAAAATAAAATGAAAAAAAAAAGCCTTGGGCTGCTCAAATGAAAGACCTTGTGCATATTAACTGTCCTTCTCCTGGCTTGAGCTCATTCATTTGACAGTAGTTTATGCTGTCTGACTTCTTTACAGTTTTCATTGCCTGTATCTCAACCGCTCAACATAAAAGAGGATTTATTCAGTATATTTATATTTATTTAATATATTTATATTTATATTTATTCAGTTTATTCAGTATTCATAAAACACCATGTGCAGTTACAGCTCTTACACACACACACACACACACACACACACACACACAGTCCTGCAATATATTCTATTACTGAATTGTATGGCACAGTGGTCCTGATTCCTCTTAAGCCCATACAGTAGTGGTAGTAGGCCTTAGTAGTAGGCCTTACTTTAATAACCTATTATGGTTATATATATATGTTATATATATGTTTTATATGTGTGTGTGTGTGTGTGTGTGTGTGTTATGATTCTATCTGACAATCCACCACCACTAGAAACACTGACACAAGCTATCTAAATGTTAGCTGTGCCTGCTAACCCATCACAGTCTGCATGTACGTGCATCAATCCTCAAACTGCTGAAATATCAATGGTTTGTTTCTCTTTCTCTGAGTCTCTGCAGACTGAGTCAGAGAGGGTTTGGAAAGCTGAGCTGGGCTTCCCAAGTCTTTCATTATCTGTTGCCTAACATACAGAACAAGGTACCATGGGTTTAAAAAGCCCTGTCACCAGCACACGCATGCACACACACAGCACATCCTTTCTCCTCAGGTGACGTCTGACACGTGTGATGGATGAGAAAAGGGCCGGGAGGGAGGGATAAAAAGACAATAGCCCTGTCCAGAGACCATTAGACACAGAGAGAGAGAGAGAGAGAGAGAGAGAGAGAGAGAGAGAGAGACGCTGAGCTGTACTGGAGTCTGGAAACAGATCCAGAACAGGAGGTCTCCCCATCGATCCTCACAAACACGGACTCATTTACACATCTGAAAGGCACTGTGAACATCCTCCACTCAAAACAAAGACAGTTTGGAAGTTAGATCCTTGACTGCAGTCAGAAACCACATCAGACCGAGAGATGGTGAATAAATATGTCATTTTCTCTACAAACCTGTACCTAGGACTATACATTACTCTTCTGTTTCCTGCTGTAAAAATGTAAAGAGTTGAGGATATATTTTGTATAGAGTCAGCAGTGGGTTTGAGTAATGGGAAATGGAAGAGCTGGCTAGATAAAGCCTGTGGTTTGCTCGGAGCTTTTACAAGAGTTGTGACAATCCTGTAATCTGGCAAATTAAACATTTTGATCAGGTCATACCAGGGTGACCAGAATGAAAAGCTGAACGGAACAGAATGAAAAAGTGAGGTGATGTTAAAAAAAAGTCATTATACAGGTAGAGTATTTGTAAATAATCTCCAACTGAGAACTGTCAATATATATATATATATATATATATATATACATATATTATTATTACTTGTGCTATTTTCAGCAGAATCACACTGGGAGCTGAGTCTGTGTGAGCAAAGAGAAATAGAAAATGACCAGCAGATGGCGCTCAATCCTGCTTTTCTTTTCCCAGTTTTCCCCTGTCCGCTCTGTAGTCATTCTGTCTTTAGTGGTCAGACATTAGCAGACGGTCGGCCAGAGAGAAAAGCCCGGGCATTCTGGCTAAGGAGCAGGGAGAACAGATCCATACCAGGAGCCTGAGAATTCCTGAATCCTCAATCCTGAATCCTCAATCCTGAGGATGTTTCAGTTCCTGAGAGCCTCAGGTTCTCATGGTCCCGTCTGTCCTCTGACTGTCAGTCTTGTCTTCTCAATCAGAGGGCTGGCGCCCCCACCCTTACCCCCAACCTCTCCCTCCACCCCACCCCTCCCAAATAACACCAGGGCCACTACCGAACAAGGCAATCATGTCCCCTCTGCTCCCCGTACCCCGGCATGGCAGGTTTTGAAGGAGGAACATGTTTATCTAGTGACCACCAGTATCGTGGTAAAACAGAAAAAACACCCCGGGTTGCAGGCATATGTTTGCAAGTTCAAACAGCTATATTATTATCACGACTTTTTTATTTATTTTTTTTTTTCGTGACGGCAATATTTTGTAATCAGAGATGAACAGTTCTCTAGGATGCGAATTAGACTTATGGGTCAGAGAGATGCTAGCTCACTGACACCAGTAATGAGAGCTGAACAGAGATCCACACACACACACACACACACACACACACACACACACACACACACACACACAGCAGAGCAGAGTAGAGGAGAGAAGAGGAGAGAAGAGGAGAGCAGAGGAGAGAAGAGGAGAGGAGAGTGGAGGAGGCACAGAAATCGATCCACAGGCATTTAACATTTTCCACTGAATCCTCACAGGCAGTGGTATAGATGCTCTCCAGTGTACCTGTCCATCAAATTAGAGCTCAGACACAGGTGGAAACCAAATTTACAGCCCAAATCTGCTGCTGGTGGGCTGACAAACAAGCGGGGAAGACCAGTAATAAGCACAGCCGCGACGATTACGGAAAGATGGAAAACGCCAATCGTTCTGTTAAAAAATCGTGTTAAGTGTTCGCGAGGCGTACGTGTGGAACTCGCCGTGCTTCGTTTTTGGCGTTTTAAAAAAGCATACCTCGGCGATCTGCCCGAGCTGTCTTACGTCGTGCTTAATGGGCCAGATGTCCGGCATTTTCCGAAGGACGATTTGCGGAGATGCGGGGTGCTAATTGAGATTTTTTTTTGAGGTTCCTATCCATGTCTCTCACCTTAACCATATTCTCAAGGTGAAGTGTGGCGTCAAATGGCTCTGAATTGGAGGCAGATAACCTCCTGACTACCGCAATCATTTCAGACCCACCCACCAATCAGCTGTAAGTGCATTTGGCTGAGTCCACATTGCTCCTCCTTTTGTGTGGTCTAACAGTAGAGGTTAATGCATTCTCAAAAGCAAAAACACCACGCCTGGAGGACTGAGGGGAGAGAGAGAGAGAGAGAGAGAGAGAGAGATTTTTACTCCAAAGTTTGACCTAAATATTACAGCTCAATTTTCCCCAAAGTTTCAGAAGATTCAGTTGCTAATGGAGATTTGAGTGGTATCTAACATCTGACTCGTTTTCCTTTTAAATTGAATTCACCCTTTTCTCTTGTTCTTTTATTTGTCCGGGCCCATCTATCTCGGACACACGGAGAAAAACAGGAAACGGGTCACACGCAGCTGTAAACCAGTACGCCACTGCTTAATGCAAACAGTTTCGATTTCCCTCCTGTCAGATACCAGTGCACTGGAAGAGAGGACAAATATACAAAAAGACCTGAGAGCTGCTCCACAGCATGGATTTCACCCACCTGTGTGTTCAGCTTTCAGTCAGTGGCCAGGGTCTTTAGCTTGCTTTCTGAGGACTGGTGTTCCTGACATAACAGAAACGATTTATGCCGGCCAGCCTACCGGATTGACATTTGTGACAGTTATTAAACTTGACTTTACTTGCTCTTCCTATGGGTTAAAAGAAATAAAAAAAAAAAAAAAACTTCTAGGGAGTACAGTGTGTGCTGCTGATGATGGCCAGCGATTCACCAAAGCTCAATCACAGCAGTTTACGTTAGTTTGGATTGCATTTTTTTTTTTTTTGCTCTGTTTATCGTGATATTTGTTTGTTAATGGGAGTTTAGGGCCCACAGTTAACCATCCAATCAGCTTCTGCTTTGTAGACTATAAGTGGCTTTAACTTTCACTTTGCCTGACAATCTTGATCAAATCAACAAGGCCATAACTGAATCATGCCCTAAAATGTGTTCCTTTTTTTTTTCTTTCTCAGTATGAAAATTTATATCCTGACAAAATGAGAACATACATAACTTCAGTTGTACTAAAATCCCTCAGATAATCTCTTTTAAGTCAAGCATTATGTAGGACGTTTATGTCTCATGATCGTCTCGTTTATCTCAGGGCACACGTAATCTCTGATAACTCAAACAGTATGTAGGATACTCACGTCACTGAGTATATTATCACGCCAGTGAAATCACAGTCAGAGAATAAAACAGCGAGACTTGTGCAGTTTAACACCGGTTCGCTTGAAATGTGTTTTCACCCTTTGCATTTCTGTCTGAGGAGTTAGAACAGAGAACTTTCGAAACGTTTTCTGTTTGGATTTACAGAACTACACAGAACATGAGCGAATGTCAGGATTTTGTTTTTAACTTGAATTTATGTCCTCGGAGAAAGATGTGTGTCGGTTCTTGGAATAATATCCCTTGTTTTCTTTGCTTTACGTACAAAAGTCGTACTTGGATTTGAAAATCTGCTGCAGCGATTTTAAATATGAAGTTGTGTAATCTCCCGCTAATCCAGTGAGATTAGAGCATGAGGAGAAGACATAATCCCATGTAATGATTGCTGACCCAGGCTGAGGCTCCATGCTATATCATAAAAAAATACACATGGCAACTGGACCACATAAAGATCTAAGAATTTAGCGCTTACACTAAATCCAGACTGCCAAACAGGGTCAGAAAGCTAGACACATGTGGATAAAAAGTCATGGCTTTCTCTCATTAAAAAAATGACCAATATGCTGGTGGGCAAAGGCTGAACTGTCGTGAGAGGACACGAAAAATTTGTTAGGATAATTTTCCTTTTTTTTTTTTTTTTTTCCCCTGGGGAAGAAAATATCCCATTTTAAGGTGGATTAACTATGATCCAGGATATCTGGGGATAATCTGACCCCTGACAAGTACATATGGTGTATTGGTGAAACTCATCCTTTTGGTAAACATGTTTCTTTTTTTCCCTCTCTCTCTCTCTCTCTTTCTCTCGGCCTGCATGCATTATCAGTAAAACAGGCTCAGAGAGAGAGAATTTTTTTTCCCCTTGTGTAGCTGAACAGGTGAGATAAGCGTTGGGTGGGGGGTGGGGGTGGGGGGGGGGGCAGGAAGCAGGGATGAGGGTGGATGAGACCCTGAGTGAATTACACAGAAGATTTTGAAACAAGATTGCAAGCTTTTTTTTCCTCCCTCTCTCTCTCTCTCTCTCTCTCTCTCTCTCTCTCTCTTTTTTTCTTTTTTTGTGATTTGCACAATGTTTTCTCATACATTTGATAAAGAAACTTCTTTCGCTAAGGGTAAAGTTTGTGTAACATAAGACAAACATCAACTTAGTATGAAATCCTTTCTTTTATCTATTTATTTATTTATTTATTGAATGCACAAACAACGAATAAAAACCGGTGACGATGGGTCCTTTATCTGTGGAGAAGATACTATGCTTGCCTCTTTTAACCTGGGATTGTGTTGACAGTGTTTTTTTTTTTCTTTACTTTTGTCTCTTACAGTAAGACTAATACTCCTGTCAGCAGCCCAGTGAAAACAAAGGAACACAAAGAAAGGGATCTCATTTATTCTCTCTGAGGAAGAAGAGGAGGAAGAAGGAGAAGAAGAAAAAGCAAAAAGAAACAGATGAATAAATCTCACCTGTGAGAGGCAATGTATGAAAAAAAGTGTTGAATTTCCTTCCTGTTTTCCCTCCATAATGTCACATTCTCCTCCTGATCCATCCCTCACTTATTATTCACTTATTCCTCTATTTTCGCTATCACTCTGGTTGTGTCTCTCTTTCTTTCCCTCCTTCCCTCCCTCTCTCTCTCTCTCTCTCTCCCTCTCTCTCTCTCTCTCTGTGGAAGTTCTGTGGTGGAGTGGAGTCACTGTGAGGTGGCCGCGCTCCTGCTCCTCCTTCACCTCCCTCACCTCCTTCACCTCCACCCGTGAAGCCTGTCCCAAAGTGTGAGGGGAGCTCCAGGCAAAGCTGGGACCCACACTAACATTCACTATCTCTCAGGGTGTATGCGGCAGAGCAGGGTCGGATTAAGTGTTTAAATGTCTGAGACCTGTCCCGGTTCTCTCCCGTGCTCTGTCTCTCTCTGTCCCTCCTCTCCTAATCAAATGGATAAATCTCGGTTTTGATGAAGACTCCGTGAGGTATTAACGAGGTATGCGTCTGACGGCACGTCGGCACATTCGGTTCTTTTAGACTCTCGGTAACTAGGACACAAGTTAAAGGAACTGTGTAAGACTTTTGGGACGTGCCCCAGACATACCAGCTGCTTAAAAAAAAACACTCATTTGACACAGGTCTGGTTTCTAAGCACACCACTGAGTGACAGATGAGGTATAATGATCTGAAAACAGGAAGTACTAAAAGGAGCTTCCATTTTGACAAAATTCAGGCCATTCATACAATTCAAACAACCAGCCTTGGAATCTGCTGGTTGATGAAAAGATTTACATAAAACCGTCTGAGATAAAGTCAGATAAAGCCATGCAATGGGAGAATGTCGGACCCTTGTATTGCATAAAGGATTTAGACATGTGTTTATCATTGGAAGAGTCTCATAAGGTTTGATAAATCAGGCATTCAGCTACTATTTATAAGCAACACACTCTTAGACTCTGACAGCGGCTTTTCTCCAGTGATTCAACCTAATGTGTGATTCTGTTCTTCAGTGTGTGTGTGTGTGTGTGTGTGTGTGTGTGTGTATGAATCAGAGTATTCAGAGGTTGAACTGGTAAATGTCCCATCCAATTAGCTTGCTGTACACACTTCAAAGTTAATTAACTTATCTATAAATTAAAGTAAAGCTCAGACGAGTTCCGTCTCCTTCATTAATAAATCCTGGGAGCAGAACTGAAAACACTATTAATTCTTAACACAGAAAAATCCATCGTCAGAAAAGTTAATTAGACTAAATTGAAGTATGTTCAGTAAATGAATGTATTGAAAAATAGGTTATTCATTCAAAAGAGATTCACACCTCCCAACTGACACTGAGGGATCCATCAAATGATATGATTTATGACTTTCTCTTAAATTTAATCCATTTAAATTACTGCTCTTATGAATCAATACTTCATTAATTCATTTTTAGCATCAAGTTAAATGATATTTCTGATTTGCAGAGATGATCTGTAAGTTGCTTTATATATGCTCTTGTGTTCACATTTCAAATACACTGAGCCTGATTGATTTCTGATGTTAAAAAGAAAAAAAAAAATCCTGCGCAAGCTCAGTGACAAAACCACTAAAAATGATTAGGATATTCAACACGTCAGTGATTTATAAATGCAGTGATTGATAAGAGGGCAAATGTTTTTGGAGAAAAGACTCAATGTACAACTTAGTTCGTTGGATCTCCAATTGAGATGGATGGAGATTATAAGAAACAAATGGAAGGAAAGATGAAAAGAGAGAGAGAAAAAATCCAACGCAGTTTGGGCTCTGTCTCCAGAACATCAGTTCTCTGAAAAGAACAGAAAACCTCTACACCACACACAGAGATCTGTAGATCTGTACCTTCACACACACACACACACACACACAACGCACACACACACACATCTTTTTCTCATCTTTTTTTCACTTTCACTTTTAAAGAACAGAGTATTGTGATATGCAGGAGGTCTGCACATCCTGTGTACAAAAAACACAGGGAAAACCCCCCAGCAGGGAGACCAGCCCCCACACAGTACGCCATTGACTTTATTATTCCTCCACCACCAATCCCCCCCGCCCCCCCCCCCCCAGGGCAGACACATTGTGAAGTGAGTGAGACAGTGGATGAGAGGCTGGTGAAGACAACCACACGAACCCCGCGAGGCTGGCTAATGATGAACGCTACACGCTGCAATGTGATGAGAGAGAAGGTTCCGGTAAGATCCGGAATGCGATGAGGTCCGACAGGGAAGGGGCAGGTAGTCGGCTTTAATTGGGGAAAATGTCTGGCTGGGTGGACGGCAGAGCCGCGGAGCTCTTTGATGCTGACGTTCAGCTGATAAATGAATAAAACAGCAAACCTGGTTCAGCAGAGAGAACGAAGAAGAGAAATCAAAGAAAAGATGCATTTTTTAGATATCATATATCATTTACAATTTTCAATACTCACCGCAGTGGTGATATTTCATTAAGCGTCTCATTAGTTAACAGTAAGATATATGTTTTTATGCAGGACTTTGATGTGGACTGCAGAATATAACACCAGTACACAGAGAATGGTCTTGTTGTAGCATCAACAATGAGTTTGGAACAATGGAGTACAAAAGAGCAGATTAAAACAAAGTCTAAATATAGACTGGAACAGAACAGAGCAGAACAGAACAGAACACAACAAAGTAGAGCAGAACAGCACAGAACGGAACGGAACGGAACACAACACAACACAACACAACACAACACAACACAACACAACACAACACAACACAGCAAAGTAGAACAGAGCAGAGCAGAGCAGAACACAACACAACAAAGTAGAACAGAACAGAGTATAACGGAACAGAACAGAACCCAACTCAACAAAGCAGAACAGAACAGAACAGATTAGAACAGAACAGAATATAAAATATCTCACCTGTTAAACACTATGTGGTTTTGTGGACACTAAATAAAGTATTATGGTGTAATGACACACCTGCTGGGAGTAAGATTTATCATTCCCAGATGTCCTTTATCTGCAGAAAAAAAAGCCCTCATGACATCATCACCATCATCATCATCATCATTATCATCATCATCATTGTCATAATCAGCGTCATCTGGTTATAGCCGTAAGACTGTGCTGCTGAGCTGAGAGCCACCTAGATAAGGGCTTGCTGGGGAGCTGGGACTTGTTAATATAATTCAGAGTGCCTGGGGCCATAACCTGATCTACTGTGATGAGAAAATCAATCTGCTGAGGTCTAATGCCCGTATACACGGCTACACGTTTCAGTGAGGTGAGCGCCGAGAGATTAACGGCAAAACTGACCGACGTCGTTTACCCAGCTGGACCAGCACGGAAGCAGACCCGTTAGAGACAGTAGGCCAAGACCAGCACCTGTTTGACTCCACTGAGGAGAAATGCATTAAGTGAGATGCGGAGGAAGAGATTTAATTAATATTTGAAAGGGACGGCAGCTCCGACCATATGGATAAGAGTGTTTTCGCCATATGCTTGTCGTTTGAGAAAGTCTCGAGAAAACAGATGCGTTCTCCGAGAGTGTGCAGCAACGCTCTTCCGCAAACACATGGCAGACACTCTTTCCACTCTTTCATTCTTTCCCTCCTGCTGCTCTTCTTCCTTTGTTTCGACACCCCCCCCTCCCCCCAAACCCCCCCGACCACCCAGCCCCTCTTCAAACACACGGGAAGCCAAAATAGACCCCGTGTGTCACTGTTGTCGCAAAGTCGTTAAAGATCATGAATCCCCTCGGGGCGGCGTGTAATCTGTGCGAACTGCGGACTACGTAACCGTGGTAACGTATGTCGTTCAGCACGTCAGCGACACATCACGTCAGTCCAGTAGCGCTAATTTAGCGGCATATTGTCAAGCCTCCTGCTGGTTAAAGATCTGAGTGCTAAGAGTGGTCTGGGAGCTGGGGCCGCGCGGAGTGTCATGACATTCTGTTTCTTTCGCTTCCAAGGGCCGACTCCAGCTGAGCGAGAAGATGAACAAGGCTTTTAAAAGGCTAGAGCGGATTCAGGGGGCCACTTACGGTGAATGGTGATTAGTCAAGATTTCGTTATTGCAAATCAGCAGGAAAGAATGACTGACAGCAAACTCGTAGCTAAGAAAGGGGGGGGGGGGGGGATGATTTAGCACAGGAAATTTCAGAGTTCTGAGTTCGATACAAACGGTGATGGTTATTGGCTTTTCACAAAAGGCAGCAACTCTTTACAGGCTGGTTTGGCAGCTGTTAAACCTTGCAGCAAAGCAGCTGTTTTGTAAACGAAATTTAGCAAACACTCTTAAAAAGGTAAAAAAAAAAACGTAGCACATTCAGTTGGACGCTCGTAGTTTTTTTGTCATTATGTTACCGCATCCAACATCCAGTAACTAAGCTGATGGCAGAACAATGACTGCTGAAAGTTACACGCGGATAGCCGTGTTTGCTTAGTTAGTCAAAATCTCTTTCGCCGTATGGTTGCTGTGTAGTTTGTCTCCCCAGGGCTTTGTGTTGAATTCAAGGATGACAACCACAGTGGGCAAAAACGTTTTGGAGACAGATCTAGTTTCAGAACATTTCTGCTGGTGTTTCATTGACAGTTGTACAGCAAGGAAAAAAAAAAAAAAACCCAGTTGAGCTATGACTTACAAGGTTACAAACACGTTTAAAGTGGCATTTAACTAAAAGTTTCCTTTCTCTTGCTACAATTCTGTGCCTTTTAAAATCTTTATTTTTTTTCTGATAACCACCAGAAAGCAAAAGAGAGAGAGAGAGAGAGAGAAAGAGAGAGAGAGAGAGAGAGAGACATTCAACCCACAAAGTGTGTTGGCCTTTTAACGGGTATTTCTGTAGAAAAGGGTCGCTCAGATATTTTCTGAGACCTTCTCAAAGGCCTGCCTTTTGATGAATGTGACTGAATTGAATTCCATTATCTAATGAGTTACTGCTTTTCAATATAAACATGGTACAAAACAACCCAAGAGCTATATTCGGCAATATTCTGCAAAAACAAATATTCTGCAGCTTACACAAAATGATTTTTGAGTTTGAGTTTTGATCATTCAGATATTTTACATTAACATCTAGAATGTGGGATTTGAATAGTGTGTTTGCATGCCAATGAGCGTGTGTTTTGTGTGAGTGTGCGTGTGCGTTAGAGAGAGAGAGAGAGAGAGAGAGAGAGAGAGAGAGAGAGAGAGAGAGAGAGACGTACAGTGTAGCACTCTCTACTCAGTCAAACTTCGAAGGAAAACATATTCGTGTAAATGCACCGTGGCGCTGTAGCCTGCTGTGTGGTGATGTAATGAAACATTATCTTCTCTGTGACAGGTTTTAATGATTGTCACTAAAATTAGTTTTCAGGCAAAGACAAAAAAAAAAAAAAAAGGTGTCTTTATCCAAGTCTTTAAGTTATTTCCAACCAGTTCTCTACATCTTACCCTGTCTTCCATAAACAATAAGAACTAAAATGCAAATGTGTAAAAGTAAATGTGAAATACGTCTGTGAGGTTCACGGAGTGCATCATTGAGTTGATTTGGTTTATCTCCTGTTTTAATTACTCATATACATCGCCTCTTCGCCCCGGTGTATATCAATTAACTCTGTCCAAACGGAGTGCTATAAATTCATTTTTACATTTCCAATTAATTGCGTGTAGCTCTACAGCTCAGCCTAGCCAGGGGAACACAATTACTATGCTTTCAGACAGACCTGCACTGTGAGCAAATAATCACCAATTATGTATCCTGAATAATTCATTGTCATAAATAATGTTTAAAAAAATTCTCGTTCTGTTACCCTCACCTCTCTCTCTGCTGTGTTTCTAAACAGCGTTAAGGTGTAAAAGGCAGATGACAGAACCTGGCGGTAAACGGCCGCGCTGGGGTCTGGCGCTCCATCCACGAGCCGAAAGGAGCTGCGTGTTCTTGGTTTTCATTAGCTAATGCGTGGTGATTGGTATGAAATTACCTCGCCCTATCCACTGGCTGTCCATTACCGCGCTAATCAACAGCATCTGACTGTCAGAGAGAAAAAATCCCTGGGTAAACAACTTGCTCCCAAAGCAATTCTTCATCTCCAAATACAATTCTTCATTTTTTTTTTTTTTTTTCATAATGAGTGCCAATGGAGAGCAATGTTTGCTTGTAATTAAAATACGTTTATTGATAAAGGAGCCGTGGCAGAACACCTGGTCCGTCTGGAGCGGGTTCCGTCTGTAATCAGAACCTGAGGCATGAGAGGAGTGGGGGGGGGGGGGGGGGGGGGGTGCGCTGCTTAAAGTTTACACTGAGTAAAATGGGGTTGGGGGGTTTCCTGGAAATTCAGAGAGAAGGTTGCAAAAACAAGAAGTTTGTAAAAGTGTGTGTGTGTGTGTGTGTGTGTTTGTGTTAATAAGGTTACACTATACAGTGATCACAATAAATTTCCTATGGTGTCACATTGGCTGAGTTAAATGAAGTCAGCAATAAGACAACAGCGTTCTTTAGTGCTTAAATAGGACTTGACGTATTAATTATACAATTATACATACATACACACACACACACACACACACACACATATATATATATGACATACACTGTGTTTGGGACAGTAAGCAATGCAATGTTGTGTAATGTTTGAATCTCAGTAACAACAGTAATGACACATGTGGATTATTATGGTATGATTTTGCGTGACATATTTTTGTGACATTTTTACAGCATGGGGCATTGTGAGTGTACATGCGAAGGTGATCTCAGTGGGCCTTGTAATGTGATTAGGCTGTGTAATAAAGGCAGCGAAAGCCAGTAGACTCCACAAATGACAGGCCTAACAAGGACCCTGTGCTCACCAGAGTCTCCTCTGTGCCGTATACTGCCCGAATAAGTACCGTTATTCATCTATGTCAAAGACCCCCCCCCCCCCCCCCCCCCCCCCCCCCCCCCCCAACCCCTCCTCACCCAGGATAAGGTCAACAGGAAATGTCAAATGTGTTTACCTTTCACAAGCCTCTGTAGATTCAGGCAGAATTTATCATAAACATGCCAGGGTCTCCATTACAGAAAACAATTGATCTTACAAACTCTCTCTCTCTCTCTCTCACACACACACACACACAAAGCACATGGGCACACACACATAAAAATACACGCATATTCAAATATATGCATACACACACACACACACACATACACACACTTACACTCACACATGTGTGCCACACACACACACACACACACACATACACACACACACACACACATGCACTCACACACACGCACCTAAGCATTCATAAGGCCCCCAGCATGGATTTAATTAAGCCAATATAAGCTGTTACCCTGCTCTAATCTGTGTGCATGCATGTGCTGTGGTGTGTGTGCCTGTGTGGTGTGGTGTGTGTGTGTGAGAGAGAGAGAGAGGGAGAGAGAGAGGGAGAGAGAGAGAGAAAAAGATATAAAGAGAGACTCTATGGATGGTTAAGGTGATTGCTCTTTTAACCGATAACCCTTTGTACCGTAACTGTAGTGTTGAGATATTATTAAGTCAGAAAAATTGGTTAAAATACTGTATATACGACGCTTGCCGCCTGTCGCATGCGAATACAACGTCCTCTTCTAACATTACCGAGCTCATTGCAGCGGAGAGGAAAAGTGCTCGCCCGCTAATGCTTTCATACTAATAACTGGGCATTCTGCCTGTCCAAACAGCCACACAGTCAGAACAAACCAGGCACACTGCCACACTCATATACCAGCATTCGAGCGCCCGCGTTCTCATATGGGAGTAGTGTGTGTGTGTGTGTGTGTGTGGTGTGGAGGGTAGGGGGATGGCATAAAAAGATCGCATCCACACATGTTTACTAGCGCTGGATGAGTGTGTGAGATGTGAACTGCCCGAGAACGCGCTTGGCAAAAAAAATGTTTCAGCCCGTGCAAATTTAACAGGAATGCTTTTCTCCAGTTCTTCCAACAATATATGCAGAAAATACGAGATCATTAAAACATTGTTTACACCTGTTATGCACATGACTTTTCTATTTTGTGAAGAATGAAATCGATTTCTTAATTTGTCTTTCAGTCAGCCGGAGAGAAAATTGGAGAGAGAGGGAAAGAGAGTGTGTATGTGTATGTGTATGTGTGTGTGTGTGTGTGCATGCACGCGCGTATGTGTGAGTGGCCTAAGTGAAATGGATTCTCCTGTAACTCAGGCCAATTTTAGCTGGGACGACGCGGCGATGCTCTTTTAGCTGGGACCACGCATTTGTCATCACAGCGTATGAAGAAGAAGAGCTGTTTTTTTTTTTTTTTTTTTTTTGTCATCTGGCAGAATAATGAATTCTCAGAGAGGTGACCCCTTCCCCTCTGACATACAGAGGAACAAGTAGCACATTACTTACTTAATAAAAAGTGACTTTAAACAGAACCAAGTGCCACCTTCACCGTACCCATTTATCAACACACAGTGCAAGTGTAAAACTACGCTGGATCAATACTGCAGGAGTTAGGAGTGAGAAGGGAGCAGTGTGTGTCATCGTTTTAATGAAATATAGATTTGAGACTATTAAACAGCTGGGCAGCATCGTATGAATTGCTCGCTCTTTCGTTACTAAACAAAGCTATCCATTAAACTGAGGAGAAATCGATGAAAAGAGGTCGGAACCGAAAACCCACCTCTGGAATATGATCACAGTTATGGTCAGAGCAGGTTAATCTATCAAAGCGACCAAGGATACCGCCTGTAGCTGGTTCAAATGTAATAAAAAATTGACAGCGCTTGGAGACAGAGAGATTTAGAATGTTCGGCAAACCCGTGGTCGGAATTCGTGGAATGCTTGAAGCGTTCCAACCTCTGTGCTCTAACGAGCGTGCCGAATGTCTTAGGGACAGCCAGTGAGAATGTTGTATTGTTTCTTTGTTTGTTTGTTTGTTTCATTTGACTTTTGTTTTGTTTTGTTTTTTTGGGGCAGGGGGCAGTGTGTTTTCAAACTGTTGCTCCGAAACCCGTTTTCACACAGAGGAAAAATTGGGAGGCAGTGGTGGCTTTGAGGCAGAATGATATTACAAAGAAAGAAAACCACTGCCAACCCACTGTAATTTAGTCAGCTGGTGATCGTTTAGACGGTAACTATCGTACTGCTGCAGTAGAAAACTTTATTTAGGTGTATTATACATGGAATGAAAGGAACTTATTTAGATTCTTACACACACACACACACACACACACACATACATATACATATACATATATATATATATATATATATATATATATATATATATATATATATATAGTGGACCACTGATTCAAGTGAGGTCGTGTTTCTCGAGCGACTGTGTTGGTCAGGGTTGGTCTGGTGTGGTCGTCTGATTGCTCATTCGCGGTCACGCTTAAACACTCACATTGTTACATTTTTGGTGTTAAGCGTGAACAGCATGGTCGATGCCAGAACATTTACAGACTGAACAGCTGTAGTTTTCTGACTTTACGTATGTCAGTGAAAGAGTGCACACCAGTCTCCTTTACCCTGACTGAGGGGGCTGTTGGGTGAAAAGGACAGCTACAAGAGGTCATATGTCATTGGGCACATTAAATTCCAGAAAAAAACAATGGGCGTTAATTTATGAATAAATCCACAAAGGGCACAGTTTTCCAAATGCAATTATAATTTCATAATGTCCTTCAGCCATGGGTAACAGTCAAACTGGTCCATGAAACGGCATGCAAAACAAGTGCACCACATGTCTGTAATTTCCTGTTCACGTCCGTAATGACTGTGTGTCTCTGACAGTGCAAACCAGGATTGAGCATTAATCATGATATTCAATCACAGCAGAGCCTATTACATGTCAAAACCAGCTCAGGAACAAGCTGACTGCAAACATGTCATTGGCTTTCAGGCTAGGCCCTGTTAGACAGAGACAGGCAGAGAGAGAGACAGGCAGAGAGAGAGAGAGAGAGAGAGAGAGAGAGAGAGAGAGAGAGAGAGAGAGAGAGAGCAGGTTGGAGGCATTGTATGACAGTATGACCCTCTTAAAGGTGAGTAACTGACCCGTAAAAGTGACAAGAGTGTTTAAGTGCCATAAATTGCTTGGTAAAAGCCATCCAGGATCTCTTTACCAATCCGCTCCTGTCATGAAAAACCATCACAACCTATCACGTTGCTTCGCTTCTCGCCTGGGCCACGCCCACTGAAAGCGTGTATTTATCCTCCTCGTTCCCTTCTTCTTCTTCTTCTTCTCCTCGCCTCTCGCTCTCTGCCCTCGCTCTCCCGCGGCGGGCGAAAATCATAACTCAATCCTTTCCTCTCCCTCTCATCACACTGTCTCAGTGGCTCATGACTTGGAGGTATTAATCAGCTCGTAAAGAAGTAGAGGGCTTTGTCTGTCATTTTCGGTGGTGACGGGGGATGGGCGATGCTAAAAACCATCTGGGGAGCCCTTGGAAAACTGCCTGGCATCGAGTAAATGATGAAGAGATTGGGGTGCAATGTCAGTAGTAATAACATGACTGTTTTAAAAGCGTTGGATAGAGGGAGAGCGAGGCATAATTAGAGTGTGCAGGAAAAACGCCCGCGGGCCCTTGATGTCTGTGGTATGTAAAGCAATCAGACTCAGTACAGGTCATCAGAGAAAGCAATGTGATTCCCTCTCTCTTTCTCTCTCTCTCTCTCTCTCTCTCTCTCTCTCTCTATTATATCTGTTGTAATCTCTTTATTTTGGCAGACGGACGGATGGAGGGAGGCATTTCATAGCGGCGTGTGAATGACTGCGGCAGTGCTACCGCCCGTAATCAGTCACAGCCAAAAGAGTTGGCAAAACACACGCGCTGTCGAGGCTGAGAGGAAAACCTGCTCTCTTCTCACATACAGTCAACGTCCGAATGCCGGCGACAATCTAAACGCAATTTGTGTGCTTATTGGAGCCCTGTTTCTGTTAGCGTTCACACAGAGCCCTGGGCTTGGAGATGATATTTGACTTCGGGTCGTCTGTAACGGCTGTACCACGATTAATGACCTGTTAGTCACAGCGGGGAGATGATGAGACGCGGCATCATTTCGGTTCGGCTTGAATATGACTCATGCGCCCAACTTGACACATTAATTGATAAGGAGCGTTTGCCTCCGAGCTGGTAATGTTTGTCAGGTATAAACACACGCACAGCTTTGACCTCTTTATGACCACCAGTGTTTTAGACCATTCTGGGCTATTTATTTCTTTGTCTGTTTGTTTTCCACAGAATGCTAGTCCCTACTCGATAATGACCATATTTTCATAGATTCATCTGAGAGAGACAGAGAGAGGTTGGGAAGAGGGGGCAGAAAAAAAGAGAGAGAGAGAGACAGAGCGAGAGAGAGGGAGAGAGAGAGAGAGAGAGAGAGAGGGGGTGAAATCTGGTCTTGTCCTGCGGGTCTTACCTGAGAACTCAGAGCTGAGTTTGGGTGATTAGAGAAAGGGGAAAATCATAAACACCATAAAAAAAAAAAATAAAATAAATAAAAATAAATAATTAAAAAAAAAAGAACAGCTGCAGGTAAGGCCAGAAAATAATACGTGTTCTCAGAGAGTTGATAACCTTTCAAACCATTATTCCAATTAAAGGCCACAGCTGGCGGAGAAAAGGATTTGAGCGGCTGGCTGTTCTGTCTGTTTGTTCTCCAAGGCGAGTAAATGAAGGTGTGTCAACAGAGAAGGGAAAGAAGAGTGTACTCAGAGATTAACGAATGGCAGCTGATCCAGATAAAGCCTCTCTAATGGTCAACAACGCTCCTGTGCTAGGCATGGGGCCATAATTAAACAGCGTACCATGTTCTGGAACGGGCGAAGATATCGGCAAAGGTTTTGATGATAGAGAAACATTGGAGCTAATGAATAAATCATGGGTCTACTATAAGACTTGTGCTTGTGGGTATTGATACAGGCTTTTTCTCAAGAGAAGAAAATAAGGAGAAAACATTTTGTAAACATTTTGTTTTGTGATGGATTTGTAATCGAAAACAAACAAAACAGGCAGATAAAAAATGGGCACTTAGATTATTCATTTCCGCAAAGTGCCATGGGAAAAAAAAAAAAAAAAAAAGAAACAGCTTCAGAATTATGGCTATGGGCATTTTACTGCTATACCAGTAAAAAGAAAAAAAAATAAGAATAAAACATAGAAATGAAGAGGGGGGAAGGAGGATGATGTCGGTGTCATTTTGAACCAATAGGAGTTCACACACCTGTCAGGTATGAGAACTGTGTCAGGTATGAGAACTCCATCAGGTATGAGAACTGCATTAGGTATGAGAACTCCATCAGGTATGAGAGCTGTGTAGGTTATAGGCGCTTTCAGACTGGAAGAAATTTTTCATAGCTCTTAGAATTGTTGTAGGTGGTACAATTCTTTTCTGTGTGTCTGCGCTGCGGAACTGAGGATGATCATAGCTTTTGAGGGACTTTTTTTAGCTCCCACTTCCGGGTAGGTACTCTCTGCTAGGATTTTTTCTTGGTGTCCGGAAAAAAAAAAAAAAAAAAAAAATACCCGACAAATTTACCGGTATGGTCATGTTTAAATAACAGTCTATAGCCCCTTTCAGACATGCACCGCAACACTAAGTTTATCTAGACTCTACCCAGAGGAGCCGTAAGTGAGAGCTGTATGTGAGAATCAGTCAGACCGGACATTAAACAGACTTTGCTCTACCAGCTCCCTAGTACAAAGGGGCGTGGGCGTGTTGATACCGCTTTTATCATGCAACTGGTGCGAAGCAGGAAGAATACAAACATCCAAGGGTGAAGAAGAAGGGTCATTTACGCAAACACACGCTGTCCTGTTTAGGGATAGCCTTTGTTATAGCTACGTTTTGTACGAGAATTATTACTGGACACTTTGACCAGCAAGTTTTTAATTGATCATTTTTTTTTAATAAATTCTACAAAAACCTGTATGCAACCGCCATTTTTAACAATCCGTGTAAAAAGTGACTTCAGCGTTCCTACTGGAGGTGTGAAAGCAAACAGAAAAAAAAGCCCTTGAAGATATGTAGTTCTTGGGGGAGTTCCCCAGTGGGTAGTTTCTCTCAATGAGTCCTTAGAACTGTTTGGTCCAGCAGCGCCTTATGAGAACTGTGTCATGTATGAGAACTCTTTCAGGTATGAGAACTCTGTGTCCTTGACGACGAGTTTCTGAGCACCTCCATGGTGCAGTGATGGAATCTAACTGTAGCGTGTGTTTTGTGGTGAGTCTTAAATCCATCTCTGACGTCTGATGCAACCTGCTGAAGGTCCGGGAGTCTGGCCTGCAGTTACCCAGGAAATCGCTAATGCCTTTGATTGGTTTGGGGGGAAATATCTGATGAATTATTCAAACATCTGAAGTGTAGTTATATATTTTTTTATATATACTAATTTGTAATTTGTGTGTTCAGCTCCTCCTTGCGATGTTGAAGGTGTTTGTGTTTGGGGGGAAAAAAAAAAAAACGCAAAGAGAAATGAATGGAGAAGAAAACATGTTTAATTCAAGAGAACACTCAAGGTGAAAGGTGATTGTTCAGTTTGTGAATTTGTGAAAATCAAGCATCAGAATGAGTCTATTACGTTAGGAAAGGTGTGAATTTAATGGGTCATCTTGTTACTAAGATGTTCACACTGCATGGAATATTGTCACTGCCTGCCTTATTGCCACAAAAAAACTCTGTTTTAAAAGTAACTACATGAAATTAATGCTCATGTCTACGTTTAATACCCAAGAAGATAATAGAATGCATGTATCAAAGATTTCCAGAAGCGCTCCTTTATTAACAAGGACTAAAACTATTAAAGTACAATTCATTAGTAATTAACCCAAAGGTAATTCATAATTAACTCACAGCCTGCCTAGCAAAGGAGAAAAATAAACAAACAAACAAACAAACAAAAAAAACACCATCTCAGTTCATTGCGCAATTCAACTTTTGCTTCCCTAGTTCTAGAATCTTGATTTGCGATTAGTTGAGAAATACAAAAAAAAAAAAAAAAAAAAAAAGACGTGCCTCTTTGAAAATCATGGATTTTACCATCCATAACAAATGAATATAGCCAGCATTACTGCACACTTGGCATCTATATGGCTCCATGCTTCTACAGATCATGAGTACGAAACTCCACACAGACCAGACTAGTTTACTTCACCATTTCCAACTTTTTTTTCTTTTTTGTTCTTTTTTTTGTGTGTGTGTGTGTGTGTGTGTGTGGGTGTGGTACTGTTGGTTTCCATTCAAACCAGTGTAATTCCCCTGTTGGGTTGAGTCTGTTCCACATGAGGTGGTTGCCTAATAGCCATTCTACACCTCCCAGTGAAAAACCCATTAACTTCCACTCATGCATACTTGATTGAACAGCTCATGTGGTCTTGCAGCTATGAGTTGGAGAATACTGCATTACTCAAAGTTACAGATCTTTTTTCTCCGCTCCGAAGAATACTCCACTCTGAATACTGCACCTCTGATCTCCACCTCATGTTGCTCTCCAGCTGAGCGAACAGACACCTCTTGGCCTGCAAAGCCATCGTGATATGAGGAGGGAAAAACACTGAGCGAATCGCTTTGTGATTCATCAAAAATGGAAAGATATCTGATCTAATTTACTAACCCAACAATTTAAAGCTTAATCTTATTAATATTCTGAAATCATTTCTCGAAAGGATCACCATTACCTTTGAGTTTTGGTTTTTTTTCCAGAGCACAAACTGAGATAAACATACCTGCTTTATACGCAAAAGCTCTTAAGTTTGCATTTGCCAGTGAGGTCTCTCAGTCTGATTTCATCAATCCAGCCGAAAGATTACAAGCGAGAGCTTCTGGGAAAAAAAAAAAAAAAAAATTCCCTCAGAAACTTTTGCCAAAAAAAAAAAATTCCGACTCCGAGGTTTCAAGAGCATCTTCGGCTTTGACTCCTCCTTCTCCTTCTCCTTCTCCTTTCTCTCCCCCAGCAGCTTGCGTTCGTTCAGCCCCATTACCTTTCACGCCGAAACCCATATCTCTCCCGCCAACCTGCACACGTAGCGGGGGGGGGGGGGGGGGGGGGTAGGACCAAGGACAGCAGCACCCTACGATACAATGCAGTCGAGTGGAAAATCACCTCGCTGCCGCTTTCAAAGGCCTTACATGGATTTTTAATGATGAGCCCGTATCTTTTATATGCCAAATATACTCAATGACTCCATTCTTTTTAATGCATATTTAAAGACAGGGAGGGAAGTGAGTGGGACCATAATAAGATTAATGGCGTACGCATGCGAAAATTCTGTCTGTCGCTCAATACGGAATCCTGCTCCGCTTGCAACGTGGAGGGACTCTTACCTTCTTAAACGAAGCTTTCGGGTTGGCTCGGACGCGTTGAGGTATGGGTCGAGCACGTGATCTGTTAGGCCAACAGCAATAGAGTCGTTGAAAATGATTTGTGTTGTTTGGGCGGTTTCCCTGTACGCACTCGGCAGGCCGGGAAAGCAAGGAGGTACTTGAAATCAATAGCTGAGACCAAAACCTGAGATCAATAGCTGAGACCAAAACCTGAGATCAATAGCTGACCAAGGTTTTGAGAGTATAGCCAAATTAGAGACAAATGCGAATGCCATAACCAAAAAATGCTTTTGTTGGCTGTAGGTTTAAACGCAAAACTGTTAAAAAAAAAAAAAAAAAAAAAAAACCCAAAAAAACACCAACCAACCAAACAAACAAACAAAATAGTTGAGTAAGGTGACGTTGAAAATGAAGATGTCACAGGTTTAATCAGTCTAATTTTCTAGAATTTTCTGTTGTGGTGGAGGCTTGACTCTAGTGAGAATGAGAGAGGGAGATTGAGAGAGAGAGAGAGAGAGAGAGATGCAATGAAAAGTTTCCAGAGATCGCCTGGAAGGAAATGGCAATTGCGCTCGCAATGAAATTTCAGCCGGAGTGTCGCGCATACTCCCATCTGTTTGCCAACTCTGAGAGCCTCTCTGTGAACATATGGTAACTTAGCCTCGGGGAACACAAAGGGGAGGCCCAGTCACATAAATCGCTCCGTCTAAAGACTGTGGGACTTACTCTGCGTGAGACACATCGTGCATTTGCAATCAATGCCACCAGCCGCTAACGGAGGTGCTGACAAGTTCATGATTATCTTAAGGACTGATGGTGTCGCATTGTTAGCTTTTGCACGCTGGTCAGAGCTACCAATTGTTGGTAATTAGCGGCTCCAAGGGACCAAAGCTATGTTGGCGTTGTTGTTTTTTCGCTGCTGAAAAATTACAGTAAAAAGGTTTTTTTTTGAAAAGGTGGAATTGTGGGATCCCTGCAGGAGTAGCGTGGTATGGGCTCTTTCTCGGATCTTTTGTGGTGACTGTTTGAATGAGTGCTATGCAGAAAGAATGAAGCAGAAACAGCGTCCAGACAAAAGCACAATGGAAATAAATGGACAAAAAGCTGCCCATTTCTTTCACGTCAGGGTTTTTTTTTTTTTTTATTCCAGTGTTCAGCGGCAATCTTGTATGATTAGCCTCTCGCCTCTGTCCCCGGTATTCTATTTACCGCGGTCCTGATTACTCAATAGCAGTTCTTTAATGGGCATTTTGATAAACCGGCCCTGCTGGATTACTAAGGCCAGCCCTTTCATCAGAGGGCGGAACCCAGCAATTACAGGGATACTGGAAAGCCAGAGTGGGCCTCCTTGTATTACTGGTATATATTGGAGGTGGGATAACTGCTGAGGATATATTAAATTAACATCATGTCTTTTCAGCCCTTATTGACAGTCTCAGTGCTTTTGTGTTGGATGTGGGATGGTAGGCGGGAGCCTTAAACAAGAAGAAGTGCTGATAGGTATGGCAGTGCGCCAGTCAAGGATTCAGTGATGCTATTGGCAATTGTCATAGTTCCTTTGTCGGATTAAGGTTTGTCAGCAGCGCAATGAAAGATGGGAAATCTTGTACAAATGTGACATTCATTGGCCTGGATCCCATTAATGATCACTTCAGGATCATCGCTGTGATCCATTTTCAACTGGCTGTTCACCTCACAGTGTGTGTCAAAAGTGGCAACGAGTGCCCCCTCTCACACGTGACGTTTCTCATCAGCATTTCAGACAAAAACAACAACAACAACAACAACAAAAATAAGTCAGTAGAATGAAAATAGAAACAAAAAAAAAAGAAAAAAGATGGGAAAGTCGCCCACAGTGACAGATCTGCGGTGCGGTTCTGAGTGGTAATGAAACAATTCATCTGAGTATCACAGGAAGAAGCGTTCTTTAAGGACCGGTTCAACAGCGCCATTGGATGAATTTCCTCCACGTGTTTCTCACCCCAAAGTTTAGAACCTTTTTTTTCTTTTTTTTCTTTTGAGCAATTCTGCGATCTAATACCAAATACTAAAGCGATACAATTCTCGTTTCTAAGTTACAGCATGCGCGTTGTTTTAAATGTGAGTATATTTCTTGCAAACCATGTTAAATTTAGCATAACCTCAAGATTCTCTGTACAAAAAAAAAAAAACAAAAAACAAACAAACAAACAAAAAAAACTTTCTTTACCACTCACCCACCGTGCCCTCACAAATGCATTACTCTTCACTGACTTAGATTTTCTCTCTGAGAATATTACAAAGATGTCATGTTTATTCTGGGATTAAGTGCTGTGCTATTCTGATAATATGTTTATTAATAAGCTAATGCAGTGAGACGGATGTTTCCGAGGGAGACTTTTGGGGGAGAGCATGGTGTTGTACATTTCGTTTCAGGCCTAATGTATCTTAGCGCCCCGCCTTACTCTCGTCCCCGCCGACGCTGACAGGAAAAAACCATTAAAACTCACCACGGCCAAGATTAGATTTCACTGTCCCAAACCATACAACATTATACCTGGCTCTGCTTAGAGATTTAAAATGTTATGCATCCAAATGTTTCGATTTTGAAAGACATGAGACGTCCTAAAATGACACCATTGTGGTCAGCTGCATAAGGCCGTTATGGTTTTAATGGTCTTACAAATGCATCCCTATATGAGGCACAAAAGCTATATATTTCTGGTAATTTAATGTCTTACCTCTTAAAGGTCGAGTCAATAGGGTATGATTTTTCTGTTTTTTTTCCTTTTGCAGAATCAAATAAATGCATATGCAAAATGTGTAGTCAGCCCATTTCAAGGCCCATTGTTGGTATGCTGAACGCCGGAAGAGAAACACCATTCTGCACTAAATTACACGAACAGACTGACTGATTATGTTTGGCAGTCGTGAGCTTGTGGAAGGAAAAAAGGCTAAACACCGGCCATATTCTGCACAGTAAGCACATGCTATATCAGAAAAGCAATACGGAGGAATAAGGGAACAATAAGATATGAACTAAAAAAGGAAAACAACGCATTGCCACATTCCATTAACCACACATAATACTCTTGTTTCGCTGTGGCTGAATATGATTTACATGGTCGCAAAACAACATTTTAATATGTGGCACTGTCACAAACGTTTCCGGTCCAGACGATGTGTAGATCCCTATCGCACATCGAGGTCGGAGGAATTGTGTCCCATTCTTCTTCCTGCTCCATCTCTGCTGTCATTCCATTCAATTTCAGTTTGTGTTGGGTGTGTGAGAGCTTGTGTTACAGTTTGGGTGTGTGCGTGTGTGTGTGTGTGTGTATGTGTATGTGTGTTTGCGTGTGTCTGTATGCGTATATTTGTGTGTGTGTATGTGTACGCGTGTGTGTGTGTGTGTATGTGTGTGTATGTGTATGTGTTTGTGTGTGTGTGTGTGTGTGTGTGTGTGTGTGTGTACGTGTGTGTCTGTGTGCGTATATTTGTGTGTGTATGTGTGTGTGTGTGTGTTCGCGTGTGTCTGTGTGCATATATTTGTGTGTGTGTGTGTGTGTGTGTGTACGTGTGTGTATGTGTTTGTGTGTGTGTGTGTGTGTGTGTGTGTTTACGTGTGTGTGCGGGCGCACGCATGCGTGTTTGTGTTTGTGTTAAGTGGCCAGTTGACAAGGTTATTTGTCATGGAATTCCAGTCAGTCTAGACTTTTCTCCAGACCGACGCTGTCCCCACCACCCACTCTCCGCCGTCAGACCTGTCATAGCCGTTTTTCACAGTCCCGTTCTCAAAGCTGATTGGCCGAGACCGCGGTGCCCTCTCTCACGATCGTCTGCCAGGAACAACCAGCGCCTCTCCCTCCACCTCTTAATCAAATTATCCACCGCCTGTAACATTTTCCCCCCTTTTC
Organism: Chanos chanos; assembly: GCF_902362185.1. Classification (NCBI taxonomy): domain Eukaryota; kingdom Metazoa; phylum Chordata; class Actinopteri; order Gonorynchiformes; family Chanidae; genus Chanos; species Chanos chanos. The sequence continues at coordinate 7,069,760 of NC_044506.1, read as the reverse complement.
ACCTCTCTGCAAAGAAAAGAAACGAGACAAGGAATGGTCCGCTACGCCAGCCGTGACGGCGACGCGACTGACGGGGTCAGGGCGCGAAGTTACATCTTAACAGAGACGTGGGCCGACATTTCAAAGTGTTCTCAAAAAAAAAAAAAACCTCCCTAAATGCTTTACTGTTAAATCATGTCAGACTTTACCTTTCTGTAATGCAATATGTTGGATGCTTCAGACAAGACATGCTTCAGAATTGAGAGTCGAAATCCAGAGATGAAAAAGTCACAGGCTTGGACAAAATAAGGTATGCTGTTTCTCAGTTACCAGCCTGATGTCGGGGAGAATCAAATGGAATAACAGTGGACCATAGTTAAAATTTGCTAGATTAGAATTAATAAATAAATAAATATAACAGTGGCTATAAAGATGGCCGGAGAAGCCATCTCAGCAGGTTTACAGATTACAGGTTTACAGATGTATGGGATAAAGTAAGTTTAATATTGACAAACAAATCAAGTCCTCAGTTGCATCATTTGAGCTGTTGTGGATGTAATCGACCCTCCCTCTGTTGCCCACATAACCCAAAGCGAATGTTATTCTCTGTGGAACAGACTTCAGAGCTGTGCTTAAAAGAACAAACTTTGCATAAAAAAAGTAAAAAAACAAACAAACTCTAGACATCTCACCTTCCGGCAGATAGACAAATAGATTTCAAAGTGAGCAGACGTCTTTCCGTTGAATCTCTTCTGTCGATGACTCATCAGAAATGCAAAGCTCAGTGGGTAACTTTCCGTCGAAAAGAAAAGAATCGTTGCTTCTTAAACATAGCTCTAGATCCTGGGACGAAACATGCAGTAAAGGACAAATACCATCATTACAGTTCACATTCTTGTCACAGTTCAGAGAGCGCAGAGCAGAAGTGTCACATCTGGACTTGGATTAAGGCTGTCTCCCAACGCAACATGGTCTCTGCGAAAGAGGAATGTCAGTTTGTTCAGCAGAATAAACTGTGGTGTAATCGAATGAATCTTAGTTATGACTTAACCAAATTAATAAATATCCATTAATACATAACGCAATGAAGGTCAGTTATGGTCAGTAACCAAACGAGAGTCAACCATGTTGTAACCAAATGAAACAACGACCCCTTGAGGTCATAAACCACCTAAAACAGCATTAACATCTGAATGTCCTTGTTAAACATGACATGAAGTGGGGGCATCTGCGTGTAACAGGGTTGACATGAGTTACGCTATGTCCAAAGGTATTGTAAATATTATCAATGTACTGCAAGCCTGATGTTCTCTGAATGAACAACAGGCCGTCACAAACAATACCCCCTCAAGGTTTTATTGGGTTGCAGTCTTGCATAGATGGGTAGCATGTCCGATGCTCATGAAACATAATAATCAGGTTATGCGTTCCTATAATCGTTAATAATAAATCAGGACTGCAGGTTTTAAGTAAAATGCTTCCAAACATCTCGTAGTAGTTGCACACTTACAGAGGAATTCATAAAATATTCCCTTTGAAATTAAAAACCACTTTCCCAATGTCAAACTGAGAGCAATCCATCCCGTTGCCCACATTTAAGACATCAGATATGTGAAGGTACATTTTATTTATGAGACATAAGATATGCCATCATTTATTTAGAGAAGGGCTTTTTCTTTTTTTTTTGATTCAGTGACCCACTGCAGTCAGTTTTAAGAGAGTGTTTCAGTTGACTGGACCGTTGACTGGGCTAAGTTTTTTTTTTTTGTTATGATGTCATCCTCTTAGAACATGGATTTCCGATGTCATTCTCCCATTGGTTGGTGTGAGTGATGCAGTCAGCCGATTGGTGGAGAAGGTCAGTGATGTCATAAAAGAATCCATAGGACCTTCACACAGGAGACAAGAGAATGTTCAGACCCATGTCTCTGCTTTGACACACACAGAATGTGGGCTACATGTGGACTGGGAAAATGGCAGAGGCACACGCCCATTGGGACTTTACACAGAAAAACATGTAACAGAGACAGAATCCTCCATCTGTATATCCTCTACAAAACATCTTAATCAGCATCAAACTATCTATCTATCTATCTATCTATCTATCTATCTATCTATCTATCTATCTGTCTATGCATTGCTGTCTTATAAAGTATTGACTTTCCTCCAACAGCCTTCAAAACACTTATGAGCCTCACTTAACCATTAATCGCTACAAGTAGGTTTATTATAATTAAAAACTTTCTTTCTTTCTTTCTTTCTTTCTTTCTTTCTTTTTCTTTCTTTCTTTTTCTCTTTCTTTCTTTTCTTTCTCTCTTTCTTTCTCTCTTTCTTTCTTTCTTTCTTTCTTTCATGATGCTCTAATCTGATTTTAAAAGATTTAAAAAAAACCCCCTCCCAATAAGTGCCGCGAGTGCACTCTCTATATAACTGAGTATAAAAACCTACGACACTGAAGTGCGTTCTGTGTGACTGCACAAATTCTGCGCTACAGACCTAATTACACCACATGATGCTGAGGGCAGGCATCTGGGGTCTTTTCAGTGAGGCTGTGTATGGGGACAATTTTAATGGCCTGGAATGAGCTAAATAATACACATAAGAGAGAGAACCAAAGAGAACAGGGAGTGAAAACGAGAGCAGAAAAGTTATTGTGATCCTGCCCAAGTATTTGAAATCAGCGCCCTACAAAGGTAAAAAAAAAAAAAATTAAAAAAGGAGTACTGCACACACTGTATACACAAACCAACAGACATATGAAGGAGATTAAAAACAAACAGAATTTAAAAAGGAGCTGTAGAAAGACAACAAAAGAGTCAAGCTGCACAATTGTCAGTGATCACAAAGTGCCCATTTCAGCAAACAGAACCCAAGACCCGAGACCAGAAACCCCGAAAGGGACGGAAATTACAACAGGGTTACATTAGTCAGTTGCAGATGAATTGTTCTTGACAGTGAAAGTTGAATTCGGAATTCTCAGTTCACTTGTTTAAATGGAAAATAATACATTAAATCTACGTGAACAGAGTAGGACTCACAACACATTAAAACTATGTGAACAGAGTAGGACTCATAACACATTAAAACTACGTGAACAGAGTAGGACTCACAACACATTAAAACTATGTGAACAGAGTAGGACTCATAACACATTAAAACTACGTGAACAGAGTAGGACTCATAACACATTAAAACTATGTGAACAGAGTAGGACTCAGAACACATTAAAACTACGTGAACAGAGTAGGACTCAGAACACATTAAAACTATGTGAACAGAGTAGGAGTCATAACACATTAAAACTACGTGAACAGAGTAGGACTCACAACACATTACAACTACGTGAACAGAGTAGGACTCATAACACATTAAAACTACATGAACAGAGTAAGACTCATAACACATTAAAACTTCGTGAACAGAGTAGGACTCAGAACACATTAAAACTACGTGAACAGAGTAGGACTCAGAACACATTAAAACTACGTGAACAGAGTAGGACTCAGAACACATTAAAACTACGTGAACAGAGTAGGACTCACAACACATTAAAACTACGTGAACAGAATAGAACTCATAACACATTAAAACTACATGAACAGAGTAGGACTCAGAACACATTAAAACTACGTGAGCAGAGTAGGACTCATGGTCTTTGGTTCTTGCCTTGGCTCAGAAAGAGCAGGTGCCAAAGAAGAGGACCTGACATCACCTGCAAATTGTTACAGGTTATTTGTCTGCAAAATTTTGTTAAAATCCACAAATGGACAGACAGGTTATGGCACTTTAATGACACTTTTATGCTAAAAAGAAGAAAAAAAAAAAAACAAATCGAGAAATCAATTAGCATGGCATGATTTTTTCACAGAACATGCCATTAAGCTTTGATCCATTAATGCTTTTGTGCTGAAAAATATATGCACAGACAAAAATATATGCACAGACAAAAATATATGCACAGACAAACACACACACACTCACGCACGCATTCAAGCACGCACGCACGCACACACACTTAACGGAATATGTGTTGTGTTACGCATGTCTGTTTGCGGAAAACAGAATTTGATGTGCTTTCAACCACGTCAATGGAAGAACGCTGCCGTCCCCCCGAATGCTGGGCGTCCAGAAAGGAATAGGTGGGAGTGTAATAGAGAGAAAACAAGAGGAGAAATGAAGACCTTAATGTTTACCACGAAAAAAGGCAAGACAAGTCCTGGTTTCACTGAAGGCCTAATACACCCTGCAGCAATGAACGGCATGACAACGCGTGGGTTGGCGAACAAATTCACATTGTCCACTGTTCCATTCCAGCTATAATTATGAGATAGGCCTGCTCAAGAAAAGAAGAAAAATCTCTGTGTTGCTTTTATAGTTGAACGTGTCTGAAAAGACGCAGGCAGTCTGGGTGAAATTACATATTCAAACTTCCCTTTTGAGTGTAAAACACAACAGATAAACCAACCACGAAAAAAAAAACAACAAAAAGCAAAAAACAGAGTAGATGATTCTAGAAGGGTCATGAATTTAAAAATGACAATACATGATGTTTACAGGCATTAAAACAAAATGTTTATTTAATTTTTTTTTTAAATTTAATCAGTGAAAGAAATGGTAGAAAACAATTTTTCTTCAGTATAAATATATGAATAAATGATTTTTTCACTCAGGACAGCAAGGCCTGTGTTTCAAGATGACATGATCAGTCCACATAGAGAGAGAGAGAGAGAGAGAGAGAGAGAGAAAGGAGGGAGGGAGTATAAAATAGAAAGCCAGAGAGAGAAAATGAGCCAGAGAGAGAGAGAGAAAGAGAGAGAGAGAGAGAGAAAGAAGGGGAGGACGGAGAGAAATAAGAAGCAGAAGAAAAGCAGTAGTCTTCCGACACACACCATTGCTCGGGCTAATCGCTACACTTCTCCAGAGGCCAGAGACGGACAGAGAACTGGAGTGCGTGGGGGTGGGGGTAGGGGTGGGGGTGGGGGGGTTTGCATTTGTGCTGCTGACATTTTTATCATAATTTAGATGATCCCAGGGCCCATATAAAGAAAGACAGAGACCTGGCAGAAAAATGGAAGCAGAACTCAAACTGTGTTTGTCCTACAGGCAAAATCTGAGTGGGTCAAATCTGCTCCCATTCCTGTTTTCTCACTCTTAATCTGATATTCACCACCACAGTTAAGGTGATATTAATACAGCAATGTGGTATATCACTATGTACCCACACGCATGCATGTACACATGCACACGCGCACACACACACACACACACACACACACACACACACAGACACAGACACGCATACACACACACATGCACACACGTACACACTCACAAACATACACACACGTGCGTGCACAGACATGCACTCACACGCACACATACACATGCACACACATATACAGACACACAAACACACACACACACACAAGGACACACATACACATACACAGACACACATGCACACACATACACACACACACACACACACACACACTCACACACACATACATACATTCAGAGAGAGAGAGAGAGAGAGAGAGAGAGAGAGAGAGAGAGAGACAGGGAAACGGAGAAGGAAATGAAGAAAACCCAATTCCTGACTAAAATCCATTTTCCTGCAGGGACAACGATGACCTTTTGTCAGTTGAAATACAAACTGGCAATACTGAGTAGAGATGGCACTGCTAACCTTAGTGACATAAACATATCAATAATTTTATTACTCATCTGCTGTTTTCATCCTGAACCACTCAGTGAAATACGAGTAGACATTTTTGACATTAAACAATAAGAACTAACCAATAAAATATAAAAAATATGGCATGACAGAACATATGACACAATTTCTTTGATATAAAAGTGGGCCTGGTGATTTTTTTTTTTCCCCAGCTGTCACTGCGGGAGAAGGTTGTTGTAGATCTGGGCAGTGAGATGCAGTGAAAAATAACTCTTTATGTCACATAGCAAAGCACAGGGACCCACTAACAGTCATAGCCCTTTCAAGAGGGCTTCCTTTAATGTGTGTGTGTGTGTATGTGTGTGTGTGCGCGCTCGTGTGTGTGTATGTGTGTGTCTGTGTGTGTGCATGTGCGTGTGTGCGCGCACGTGTGTTTGTCTGTGTATGAGTGTGTATGTGTGCGTGTGTGTGCGTGTGTGTGTGCCTGTGTATGCGTGTGTGTGCGCCTGTGTATGAGTGTGTATGTGTGTGTATGAGTAAGTGTGTGTATGTGTGTGTATGAGTAAGAGTGTGTGTGTTTGTGCGCGCGTGTGTGTGTGCGTGTGTGTGTGTCTGTGTATGGGTGTGTATGTGTGTGTATGAGTAAGAGTGTGTGTGTTTGTGCGCGTGCGTGTGTGTATGTGTGTGTCTGTGTGTGTGTGCGTGTGTGTGTGTCTGTGTATGAGTGTGTATGTGTGTGTGTGTGTGTGTGTATGCGTGTGTATGAGTAAGAGTGTGTGTGTTTGTGCGCGTGCGTGTGTGTATGTGTGTGTCTGTGTGTGTGTGCGTGTGTGTGTGTCTGTGTATGAGTGTGTATGTGTGTGTGTGTGTGCAGGATGAGGGTAGGAGGTCTTTAACGTGGCTGGGCGTGTTCTAAAAGCATGGTATGACATCCAGTACTAACCTGAAGCATTTGGAGTGCAGACATGCTAATTAACTCAAGACCTTTTGATCTAATTGGTTGTTCAATAAAACATGAGGAAGGCTATTAAAGAGCTGGAATGATCTTCAGTGAAGTGTTGATTACATTGTGTCAATTAATTCACTCACTTATGTCTAACAGTTTAGTACCGCAGAGCAACTCTCAGTTTGTGAATATGCATGTGTATATGCGTGATATAGAGAGAGACAGAGAGAGAGAGAGAGAGAGAGAGAGAGAGAATGTGTGTGGGTGTGTGCACACATAGGTGAGAGAGAGAGAGAGAGAGGGTATATGTATGTACTTTTGAAACATGAGAATATAGCATTGAAAGTGAACTCAGACGACTGTACGTCTTCTGAACAGATGTGACTCAGTGACACACGTGTCAGTCCCAACCCATGAGGGAGGTAACTCCACTGGATTAATCTGGTTATGAGTCTGCATTGGCAACCTCATCAGATTTTACTGCCCTTCTGCCCCGGCACCCCCTCCTCTCCCACAACCGCCCACTCTGAGTAGTCTGACCACCCCCGAGAGCGCCCACGCCGGAAAACACCACCCGTGTTTATTAGGCAAACCGGCTCTCGACAGAGTGGGAGCACCTTGGAGAGCGTGTCACGCTAAAGGAGTTTTAACAGAGCTCAATCTATTTACACTGAAGGGTTTTTTTTTTCCTTTCTTTCCTTTTTTCTTTTTTTTTTTTTTGGAGTCACAGACCGGCCATGTACACGGTGAGTAATACAGCAACGGGGGGGGGGGGGGGGGGGGGGGGGCAGTCGGTACTAAGCTCTTCCGCTTGGAGATCATAAAAGAAAAAGAAAAAGGAAAAAAAAAAAGTTGAGGATATGGAGAAAGTATTTATAATTCATGGTGTTGTCTGCTGATATTGATTACATTCTTTCCAAGGGAGATTCTTCAGACATGAAAGTCAACGGAATTTCATTTAAAATTGAAGAGGGCAAGGGCTGGAGTAATGATTCCATCTGTGAGTTCTATTCGTGGCTGCGAGGTCGCCGCCATTGAAATCCTTCCTTATTTTTTTTTTTTCCCTTACTCTCCTGCCTTTGAATAAGTAAAATCCTGTAATAACTCTCTCTTTTCCTCTTATAGCACTCATGGAAATGAGTCCCTGTCTAACTTTACCGAAGAAATAATTAACAAAAAAAAAAAAGGAAAAAAAGCTGTTGAAGGAAATAGGATTGTCTAAGTTTATTTCCCCAGTCACCCTCGCTCAGATCACTGAAATATCCTGAAAAAAATATCGTCGTTTTTTATCACAGACAAACAGATCTCTCATAAGATTTCATAAGATCTACTGAAACACTGCGGTCAGGTCAAGTGAGGAGGTAATGTTTAAAAAAAAAAAAGAGAAAAAAAAGAAAAAAAGAAAAGAGGTATAACACCGATATGTCTTTTTGTCTTTTCTTGTACTTTGTCCATGTAACAAATGATTTTAATCTCTCCCACCTGGACTTTTCCGGAGCGTGCGTAAATCATTCCCAGCCCATGAGCGACTGCTCCCTCTCGGAATCTCTCCCCGAATCGTACGGAAAAGGAAGGGAAAAAGGGCAAGGCTAAATTTCTCTCGGGCCCAATCGGCCCCGAGCGCGTGTTTCGATATTGATTACAGCCTCGGCCCTGGTCTCCGTGGAGATGAGCTAAATTGCCCTCTCCTTAATTGGAGAGTTATGCTTTGGTCAAACTGCACAGTGTGAGAGAAGATTTAAAATTCCATTAGCGCCCGTGACAGAGGCTCCTTCCGCTCGAGACAGGGCTCGTCTGATCTACATCCAAAACGTTCAAGGTAATTGATGGTAAAAAATGGGGTCTGCCACCAGACTAATGATTGATGCCTGGTGACTGTCTAATTACACACAGACTCTCAGCTCTTACTGAATCTCTGTTAGTCACCTGCCTGGGAGAAAACGTCGAAGCTTTTCCACGCAGAGAAGTGGAAATGACAACATGTTGTCATTTTCTGCTAACACTGACTTTGAGATTCTTGAATAATGTTTTTTTCTTTTTTTTTTGTCAGTCCCCATAACAAACACCCCCCCCCCCCCCCCAAAAAAAAAGCTGCTTAAAGATTTAATCTCCACCAAGCAAGCTAATTTTCATTTTCATCCACTCTATTAAAGTAAAAGACACTGAGTTGCACAACAGCAGTTTGTGTGAATTGAAGAATAAAAAAAAGAAAAAGAAAAAAAAAATCTTTGTGAACCTGACAACACAGAAAGAGATTTTCACACCAAGGCAAGTTCATGGTAAATGCATTCTCTCCAAATGATCAAATTTATTCAGGGACGAAGCAAATCATCATACTCTCTAAGAAAAACGAGGAGAAAGCTGTCTTCAAAAAAAAAAAAAAAAAAAAGTACGAAAACTGAAGTTAGACATTCTTTAAGTGTTAATCACAATTACAAATGGACTGACATAGAGTCTTTTTTTTCTGGAATGTGTTTTTATACTTAAGAGAAGTAAAATATAATCTCATCACATTTGTGAGTAAATCAAAAGCCAGAGTGTTAATTGTTCCAAAAAGGAAACGGTTTCACCCTCAAACCATTATGCAAATCTAGTTATTGGATATAACTTTGATTCAAAAATATACATAAGTCTTTCCAGATATGTCTCACAGATATAAGACATTTCGGTTTGGAAACCCTTGGCGAAACCCTTTACAAAAACAAGTGTTACCCTCTCCCGTGAAACTGTCTTTCATCTTAAAGACACAATAAACAATGGATGAAACCCAAGGCAGATTTTTACAGGTTCACCAATAAAACGTCACATCTGCAAAGCCTGATTCCTTTTTAATGGCCTGTGTAATTACAGCATCATAAAACCTGCAATAACTCACTGCAACCCTCTTAAAAACTCAGATCCACTCAATCTTCTCCAGTAATCATACTCCAGAAAAACACCGGTCCCCTGGCATACATATAGTATGGTAATAATGGCTTATTACAATGTAATTGTGTAATTATAACATATAAATAGAGCAGAAACGTATTATGTATGTGGTAGCAACAGGTTAAATGGCACAGGGAAAGAGAGGCTGTGTATTTTATCTGTGTGTATTTAGAGATGGAGGCACAGAGGTTTGGTAAGGTTAAGTGTGAGTACCAGTTCATTAGTATTAGTGAAAACAGGTGCCACTCACCAGGCTTACTGTCTGACAGATGTACTCACTGTCTGGTAACTGACCAAAAACTCTGTTGCTTTTTGACAGCAACAGCAATAAATAAATAAATAAATAAATCAATCAATGCATAAATAAATAAAAACATGCAAACCTTTTCATTATCAGCAAAGCAGTGAAAGAAAAACAGGGTAAATGTACTCAAGGGTCACTCTGTTGCCTAGCAATGTATACTTAATGAAAGCTGAGTGGTGTGTGTTTGTTTGTGTGTGTGTGTCTGTGTGTGTGTGTGTGTGTGTGTGATAATGCATAGCGCAAGTTTTGTGTCAGTTTGTGAAAGATGGACAGATAGATGGAGAGAGAGAGAGAGAGAGAGAGAGAGCAACGTGTGTTAATGTGTGAGTGTGTGTATGTCTTTGTGTGTGTGTGTGTGTGTGTGTGTGTGTGTGTGTGTGTGTGTGTGTGTGTGTGTGTGTGTATGCATGTGAGTGTGAGAGAGAGAGAGAGAGAGACAGCAACATGTGTTAACGTGTGAGTGTGTACATATCTTTGTGTGTGTGTATGTGTGTGTGTGTGTGAGAGAGAGAGAGAGAGAGTGTTTTTTAGGGGGTTTTATGTTCATAAAACAACAATGTTGTTCAACAACAATGGCTCTTTGTTGTATGCGGCATCAATCATTTCTACCATGCTTTTCCTCCCTGATGATTCACCTAATGCCACACATAAACAGAGGCGTGTTAAGCTCCCCAGTGGAACCGGTTCCTTGTTCAAAATACATAATATGTAAGGCCAGTGCCCAAAGCCGCTCGTTAAAGATTATTCCCTGCGTGATCACATTCACTTGTTTCACACATTAATGGGTTTGTAGTTTGTGTAAATACATGTTAACTTAACACTCAGGGGAAGTTACAATGTAGAACTCACTGTTTGTCTTCAAACTGCAGTTCCATGTATATCTCTTATTATGACTAATCAGTCCATTACCACGCACACTCAGTCAGGTCTGGTTGTTTTTCTTTTTGTTCTAAGCCATGTTTATGACGAACTTCATCTCTAATATCAAAATTGACAGTTATACGCTAAGCATATCATAAATGGAAGAGGGGTGAAATGAATAAACTGAAAAATCATGTTTTTCTTTTTTTCTTCCCTTCTGAGTGTACAATGAAATCTCTCCTCAGCTTTTCTCTCACTAACATGAGCTTTGGGTTTCCCTTCTCTTTTCTTTCTCTTTTCTCTCTTTTTCTAAAAGCACCACTTTTTTTTTTTTTTTTGGTCTTGTCCTTGGTTCACTTTAAACATTACTCTGGCAATTGGAGCTCATCAAAGAGGCGAGATTGTCTTCATTTCATATTAGTAATGTATAAATCTGTCCAGCCCTGTAGAACTAGGGGCTTAATCTCCCTTATGCCGGTGCTGGATTGGAACACTGATATTTTACACTCCATTACTCCCCGTCCTCCTCCTAACCGGGGCTTACGGCTCATCCCGCTCGTTGATTGGCTGGAGAAACATTATGCAAATGCGACCACGGTCTGGGAGGCAGGGGTGGAGGAAAGAGCACATTTTTACCGCTCTGAGATTGTGATAGAAAATGCTTCTCTTCTTTCACGACACGCCGCGCGCCCTCAGAAGGGCAAAGCCGAAACGACGACGGCACGGGAATAATGGGATGAGTTTTTTTTCTTTCTTTCCTTGTTGCTGTTTTTTTTTTTTTTTTTGCAGATTATCAACAAGATGCATCAACGGCATAAACCATTCCGGTGTCGTCTAATTGGGCCCATTTTACAACTGCCTGCGCTCCGGGGTTTCATTTTACACTCTGACAACGTAAAGTCTGCATTGTCTTTCCCTCAGAGGGAGAAATGGACATGCTCAGTTCAGCCCACTTAAAGTGGCATAATGGAGGCTTTCTCACGTCACGGCTTTGGTGCCTCGTCAGGGAAAAAGGAAAGTTCACTTTAGCTGACTGCGTGGAGGATGACAAGAGCCAAAAGGGGCATCAGAACCACCTTTGATTAAAGATTAATCCTGTTTTTTTTCCCCACAGAAAAAAGAAAAACATTATGGTGACCATAAATACAGGCTGGTGTGGGGTTGGGGGGGGGGGGGGGGGGGGGGGGGGGGGCTGAATGTTTTAAGTGATGACCTTCAGTTCACCCCAATACCGCATGCTCCTTTTCTTACTGAATCCAAGGCTACCCCCCCTCTAATCCCTTTCCGTCAATAAAACACACACACACACATATAAACAAACTTGTGCAAACACACACACACACAGACACAGATGCACATGCACACACACATGCACACACATGCACGTGCGCGCACACACTCACACTCACACACACACACACACACACACACACACACACACACACACACACACACACACACAGAGTACAGAAAGTCGGGTCCACACGTTCTAAAATATTCATGAATGCCCACCCTCCTTACCCCAACACACGCTAATAGCCTTAGCAGAATGCCACGACCAAGTCTAATGAGTTTGAAAGGGATTTTTACACCTGTCTTTCTGCATTTGGAGCCAGCCTCTCTCCCATTGTCAAACCCTCTTTGAGAGAGTGCTTTCCTGTGTAGTCTCCTCTCCTGCCTGTCTTAGCCTCTGATGGGTCTAGCACCTTAAGCTTAACACTCACAGACACACAGACGACTCATTACGGGAGCCGTGTTAGAGGTTTCCAACCTATCAAAGGTTTCCTCTGACAAAGCTCCTGTTCCAGCAGCTTTGGAAGAATGCTTCACAGAACAGAACAGAACAGAACGGAGTCCTAACAAACTAAGAGAGTCTGAAGCGAAAGGGGAGAAAGACAATCTGTGGTTTTCAAAGGTGAGTAAACACCGCTGAGCGGGCCGAACTTGCTATCGATTTCTTTCTGTCTTCCTTTCTCTCATCCTCTTGTTTTTATCCATCGTGGAACGACCACGCGCTGAAGCTCTGTTCACTCTCTCTGATGTGATGGACAGGCCCGAAGAGAGTAACATGTTTGGAGGAGACTGCTCCTCACTCTTAGTGCCATAAGCACATCCGTGAGAGTGACCGAAGTAAACATAAAGCCTTGAAAACTGTCATCCAGTCGTGTGAAGGACGAAGACCCTTAAGGCCACGCCCACTCGTGGGCCTGAAGACCACACCCACCTGTGGGCCTGAGAGGCCGGACGTGAGAACCCACAAACCCTATCCCTACAGAGCTAAACTTCAAACCCTGATTTAAACTCTTCTGACGTCTATATCTGTCCCCTCATCAATAGATCATGTGATAGACAGGAGAAAGGAGGGAGTCAGAGCTTCACTGACATCATCTCAAAGTCAGTGGCAAAGGGTTTGCTGTGACTTCTTTTTCTCTTTTCTTTTCTTTCTTCTTTCTTTTTTTTTTTTTTTTTGGTTTGAAACCATGGCGACGGCGGTGGTTGCGGTTTCGCTGGCGTCTCGAAATATAGCTTTTCGCCCCGACTGAAAGGCGAGGCTGTCGTTAGAGACGGATCCGCAGGGGTAGGGGGTGAAGTGGAAAGAGAGGTGTCGTCAAACGACAGCTGCCGCTTTGACGGACAAACGGTAAGTTATGAGGCGGTTGCCACGGAAACGCGAGCGGGGGACTTCAGGAGCGATGGTGTATACACTGTGTAAAAGGGTGCACATGAAGCTGAGAGATGCAGTCTTAGAGACTGTCAGTGAAAAGGCTCAGACTCTGTGTTTTCTCGGCATGAAACTGGCTGATGGCCTTAAAACCCTCTGTTTTAATATTTAATATCCTGCCACAAATGTGCCTGTGGCTTCGACCGTGACGTCACTGTAGACAGCTTCTTCTTTTCTTTTTTCTTTTCTTTTTTTTTTTTCTTTCTTTGTTCTTTGACTGGACCCATGAATACACTGATATGCTGCAGTCTAAACTGGACCCGTGAATACATTGACATGCTGCAGTCTAAACTGGACCGGTGAATACATTGACATGCTGCAGTCTAAACTGACTGTACTCAGAGAAAAGAGAGGGCTGCTATTCCTATTATTCATTATCCAGGAAAACATACACACTGCATTTTATTTTCAGTCTTTTGTCCTCCAGAAAGGAGTAACTGTCCCTACAAAGAAAGAAAGAAAGAAAGAAAGAAAGAAAGAAAGAAAGAAAGAAAGAAAGAAAGAAAGAACTATCTACGTACATGAGTAAAGACCATTTCAGATTGAATTCAGTTCCTCTCTGAAGTTTGTAATTCAGTTTTTTCTTATTACCTTTCTGTGTAGAGGCCTTTTACAATGCATTAATGTGACGGTTGATGTCAGTTAAACAGTTCCTTTCTTTCTTTCTTTCTTTCTTTCTTTCTTTCTTTCTTTCTTTCTTTCTTTCTTTCTTTTTCATTGTTGTTTTTTTTTTCCCTTTAGTGAGTTTGGACTGACATGCCAAGACCCAGCCAAGACTCTGATGGACATTAGCGCACAGGAAACGAGTCTAAATTGAATCGAGGCTTTGATTGACAGGTGCATTAGGGAACCTGTGGGGGAGGCGGGGTCTGGCACCTGTCAGGAAGAGGAAATAATAGATCAGAAAATAGAAGTCAATACTTCAGAGCCATTAGGGAAAGCCTCACACGGAACTTTCTGGAAACCACAGGCGGATATCAGAGCTGGGGCTCTTTGTGAGCACAAAGACAAACATGTCTTGATCTCATCTTGGCAGGACATTAGTGAAAAACCCCACACGCGCACGACCTTTAAACAGCTGTAACACTTATCTCGCTACACTGACCACAGAGCGGGATGTCTGCTTAGAATCTCAACCTACAGAAACATGGCAAATGTCTCAAAATGCCAGTTATAAAAGGCCTGGTAAAATCACTCACTGCTTCAGGGAGAGCATTGCTAACTACAGTATCAATATATAGTTGGTGAGGGGATTATTTGATCCAAAAAAAAAAAAAGAAAGAAGTAACCACCCCCCCCCCCCTCCAAACAAGCAAACAAACAAAGAAGCTGAGGACATGACATGAAAGGTCATCTGTTATTTCATTTGTCCCTAAAGCAGGAAGCTGCCAAATTCAGACCGCACCTCTCTGTTTAATTGCTCTCACCTCTTCGTTAGACCGTCGTGGTGTCAGCTCAGATCGGGCGGCTTTCTCCCAGTGTTTTCCTCAGCCCTCCACATCCTGTCATCATCAATAAACACATCACAGCTTAACTCATTAAAAGCCAGGACATGACAAGCCAACACGCTTTCACACATCCCAAATAAATAGATACCGCTGTGGGTTGTGTGTGTGTGTGTGTGTGTTTGTCACTGTGTGTGTGTTTGTCACTGTGTGTGTGAGTGTGCGTATGATAAGGCCATTGAGTTTTAACATTCCTTAAATGTCATCTTACTAAAAGCGTAATGAGGAAATGCTCCTAAAACACGTAAAGGCTTGGGGGGGGGGGGGGGGTGATGGTGGGAAGGAGAGGGGGGGGGGGGGGGGGGTGTTAGTGCCAAAACTGAAGAACTGCCTCCGGACATGTGACCAGAACAAGGATTTTACATCATCATTCAAAACAGTTCATCACATTTTGTTTTTTAATTTCATCCCTTCTTTGCAATGTGCCAACCGAAAAAACAAACAAACAAAAAAACACCAACAAAATTAAAGTTCCTGAACTACACACATTAAAAATTGCATTCAAGCCTTCTGATATTCTCATTTCTCTATCTAATTTTGAGCTGTTAGTGTCTCTGTGTATTCAACATTTAAAAATTATACACTGCACATATTCCCTACAGTCAGATCACAGCCTGGTCGTATAGAGAACTATTCATTTTCTTAAGTACTGAAAATAAGAAAGAAAGTCCCACAAAAAGGTGCTTTAATTAGTTTCCCACAGTCAGGTCATTTGCATAAAGTATATAATTATTCAGAGAAAATGGCATAATTGAAGTGAATAGTGTTAAGGGCAGGGAGCATGAGCGGCGGGGGGGGGGGGGGGGTGGGGGGGGGGTGGGGGGGGGGGTGGAGTCAGGAGGGGGGGGGGGGGGGGGTCATTAACTGAGACAGTTCAATAGGTGACGGTGCTCCAGTTTAATGACTGAAGAGATTCACTGGCCATTGGCCGAGCCTGGGGGAACGGAAGGGTCACCGTGGCGACCTGCAGATATTAACAAGCTAACGATGTCAAGCAAATTCAGCACCTGTGTCGCGGCGAACTCGATACTCCTCTAATTTGGTACTTACAGTTTATTAATCTCTGTTTCTCTCTCCCTCCCTCTCTCTCTCTCTCTCTCTCTCTCTCTACTGCCACTTTCTCTGTGTCTCAGTGTCACCAATCGCCATTTAAACAAAAGTGAAGAGCTCTTAGATTAGTGGTCACTTATTGTTACTTTTGAAAATGACTGGAATACTATTAGAGCGAAAGTTCTTGATACTGTCTTGTATTAAGAGAGAGTGGGAGACAGAGAGAGACAGAGTGAGAGAGAGAGAAAGTCTATTTTGAGTCTATAGGAGTCTTATTTGCAGAGACAGCCAGTGCTGAACCAAATACAAGCTTTTGTCAGGCGCAGACAACGCGGTTTATATGTAGCATGTGGGAGCCTCATCAATGCAGATAGGCTCGGTCACATATGAAGATCTTGACGAATAATTAGCATAGACACCTGTCATTTTCAAAATGCTATAGGCTGCAAAGTTTTGATGCTATAGTTAAATATACGCCTCTCTGTGTCTCTCAGGGACTCTGAGGTTTCCCCTTCTCATTAAGACAGCACTGAGGGGGGAGAGAGAGAGAGAGAGAGAGAGAGAGAGAGAGAGAGAGAGAGGGAGAGAGAGAAAAGAGAAGAGAGAAGATGATCAGATTTCCTCTGCTCACTAAATGTGACCACATTAATTATAGATCCATCATATTCTCCCTCTCCCTCTCTCTCTCTCTCTCTCTCTCTCTCTCTCACATGCATACATATTTTTAGAAAATGAAGGGGAGATTTATTATGGCTGTAATCAGGGCGACAGGTGGCAGCCTGCACAGAGCAGGATTATGGACCTGTGTTTTAAATTGTCAAATTGTGACATTTTGGGAAAATGGTTCAAAGTGAGAGGGGTCTATTCAGGGTGGGGAGCGGGGGTGGGGCACCGTTTCGGGGCTGGGGGGCTGGACAGGTATCTAATTAAATCAGCATCCTTTCAAAACCCGGTTCGCCAAAGTGCAAGGCATCAATAAAGACTATGTTAGTCATTGCCACATTTTGCTGAGAATTATAGAGACATTTACTGGGACTGAGTTTACGCACACACACACACACACACACACACACACACACACACTAAGAGGACAGAGAGAAGAGGGGAAAAGGAGAGAATTCTCTCCTCAGGATACATGAGAATCATACAAAATGTGTGTGTGTGTGTCCGTGTGTGTGTGCGCACACACATGCATATATGTTTTCAATGATGTGTTTTGCTACGATGAAGGCATTATGTTAAGAAGAAGAAGAAGAAGAAGAAGAAGAAGAAGAAGAGGATACGAGTGAGAAACAAGCTCTGTCCATTTCCCGCATTCACTGACTCAAATCTTCTGACGTGAGGAGTGTTTTTTTCTTTTACTCATGAGATGAAAAAGTGACAGTGCCTGACCTTAGCTTGCATGTAATTGAAAATGATTAATGGCTTCGGGGTGACCTCATGTGAAACGTGAGCGCTTTGGCACACCATACAGTTTCTGAAGTAACATGTAAACAAACCTACGCACCTGCGCAATGCAATTATCCACTGCATACGTCAACTCCTGGATTAGCTCATAGCTCAGATCTCCTATTAAGCGTTCAGCGAGGGACAGGCTGCTCCAGAAGTGCTGCTGAGAGACTCTCCCACTCTCAAATGAATTTCGGCTGCAGACATCAAGTCATTAGGGCCGGGCCGAATCCGAGAGACGCATCCCACTGTCATTTGCTTAATGTCTGAATTAAATTAAAACCAGTCTATGAAGTCATTTGGAATCAGAGAGAGAGAGGGAGAGAGAGAGAGAGAGAGAGTTGTGTTGTGGTTGGGGAGGATTTGTCTATCTATTCTATTCCTTTGTC
>NC_044506.1:7014450-7046950 GCF_902362185.1 Chanos chanos | reverse complement strand
GGGTGATATGATCGAACTTCCTAGCTCGGATCAGGATTCTGGCACCAATCTACTGTCTTTTATTACTATACTTCTCTATTCACTAATATTCACTAACTTGTAACTGCACAATAAACTAATACACTGTACTGTATTTTCATCTGAAGCAGAAAACACACACTCACATACACATACACACACACACACACACCTCTGACTGGACAAAATGTCAGTTTTCTCTGTGACACCGCCAACATGCTTTTCTTTCTTTCTTTCTTTTTTCTTTTTCTTTCTTTCTTTTTTTTTGTCTCTGACCAGTGCTATGGCAACCATAGAGCTGGGTAGGTCTCTCCCACTCACTTCCTCCACTGGCTAATGATTGGACCACAGGAGAATTCAAGTCTAGTCTCAAGTTCTCTTAATGAGATTTAAAATGAATTATCCTGGATTTGCTCCACAGAAAACACACACACACACACACACACACACACACACACACATGTCTGACTTAATACATATTTTTTATTAACGATAAACACAGCAGGTAAGCACATATTATGTGATGAGATTATATCACTTTAAAAGCTAGTGAAGTAGCTATGTTAAAATACAAGGAGCCTTCTATTACAAAGAGAGAGATGAGTGTATTTGAAACAAGCAGACTTACACCATGGATCATTTCAACCAAGACATTCTCTTCCTGAAAATCTTGTTTGCAATTGAGGAGAATCAATTTCATTTCCACAACCTTAATTTTGAACAAGTAGGTCTAAGTCTTACATTAGACAGTAGGAACACACACACACACACGTGCGCACACACATACACACACACACACACACACACACGCAAACACAAAACCACAAAGCAATCCTTTTCTTTCTTATAAAGCTTTCAAAATAAAAATATAAATCTGATGACAGAGGTGGTCAATATGACACCTGTCAAGTCCAGGAGGCACCCCGCCCACACAACCCCCACCCCAGCTCACCTACCCCCCACCCCCACAGTCCACTCCCCCGCCTCAGCTCACACAACCCCTACCCCACCCCCCCACCCCACCCCACCCCAGCCCAGCCCACACAACCCCCACCCCAGCTCACCTACCCCCCACCCCCACAGTCCACTCCCCTACCCCAGCTCACCTACCCCCCACCCCCACAGTCCACTCCCCTACCCCAGCTCACCTACCCCCCACCCCCAAAGTCCACTCCCCCGCCTCAGCTCACACAACCCCCACCCTAGCCCACACAACCCCTACCCCAGCTCACCTACCCCCCACCCCCACAGTCCACTCCCCCGCCTCAGCTCACACACCGCTCACCAGTGGTGGAATGTAACAAAGTACAAGTGCTTCGTTACTGTACTTAAGTACATTTTTCATGTATCTGTACTTTACTTAAGTAGATTTAGTTGTGGGTACTTTTGACCTTTACTCCACTACATTTTACAGCAAGTATCTATACTTTCTACTCCACTACATTTCTACAATGCGTTGCGTTACACGTTACAGTCACATTGCGTTTTTTTGTTTGTTTGTTAGTTTTAAAGTAATCAATGGCGAGAGGGGAATTGGTCCACTGAACCAATCAAAGCGGGCAGGTAATGTTAGACCCTCCTTCAACAAGAGCGGGGCGCGCCCGCAGCAGCAGCATCAGCAGCAGCACTAACCTGTGATAAAACACCCAAAATGGATTCGAGAGAGGCCACCACGGAGATTCAGCCATTAGACGCGCCACCCATGGCCTTATTTAAAAGAGTTGTTTGAGATAACCGGTTCTAAAAATGATTCATGGAGATTCCGGTGCCATCATTGCCTCCTTTGAAAACACAAGATACTAGCTTTCAAAAATTCGCCGTCAAATTTGAAGAAACATATTGAGGTAAATTGGGTTGCTTAACACTACCTGACTTTTGCATGTTAAATTGATTTAGGTTAGTGGTGGTTATGTTGCTTGTGTGGCTAGGGGCTCTTTAGCCCTGTGCTCCTTCAGAGTTAAGGTTTAAAATTAGTTGGTATTATAGAATGACAGGATTAACATTGTAGTAATTACTTTAAAGATACCTTTGTCTTAATTACACTAAAATGGAATTTAAAAGTCAGACTGTCAACCCTACTTGGCATGCTTATATTGAGCCAAACCAAATTTCCATCTCCTGTAACAACAGTCTGGCAAAAGTATAAATTTTGTAATAGATAATATGTTGAAATCCTGTGTTAGGAATCAGTGCCCATTCCTTTGTTGTCCTTTTTCAGGCAGACAACTTTGACTTGAATGTGTTTACTGCAGTCAATATAACACAATGGTTTTGCATTGTGTTATATTGTGTTTGGTGTACAGTTAAATAAAAACTTTCAAAGGTATAATCAGTCCTCTTTCTTATTTTGCTTAATGGCATTTAACTCTGCAGGTCACCCCTGAAATTCTGATTCAGAGAATCGTAAGTCCAAGTGTGAACTGTGTCACAGAGGGTAAACACAATAAAAACAATAACCTTTCAAATAATTGATAAGAGACTGTTTGCCAGTGTTATCAGTAGCATCATCTGCAGCATTGTTAATTAAAATGGCACAGCCCATACTATTGATGTATTAAACAAAATATACATACAGTAGACACACAATGATATTGTAAACCATTGCATTACGGAATACATTCAATAAGTACTTTTACTTTTAATACTTTAAGTATATTTAAAAGCAGGTACTTACTTACTTTTACTCAAGTAAAAAGGTTAATGTGGTAGTTTTACTTTTACTAGAGTACATTTTTGTCTGTTTATTTGTACTTTTACTTAAGTACAGTGTTTGAGTACTTCCTCCACCACTGCCGCCCACCCTCACAGTCCACACCCCCCCCCCCCCCCCCCCCCCCCCCCACCCCAGCTCACACAACCCCTACCCCAGCTCACCTACCCCCACAGCCCCCAGTCGTCCCCCCTGCCTCAGCTCACCTACCCCCCACCCTGACAGTCTACCCCCACCCCCTCAGCTCACACACCGCCTACCCCCACAGCCCACAGTCCACCCCCCCCCACACCTCAGCTCACCCACCCCCCACCCCCAAAGTCTACCCCCCGCCTCAGCTCACTTACCCCCCACCCCGACAGTCCACCCCCCCCCCCTCCCCCACAGTTGCCCTGCCCCCCCCCCCCCCAGCTCACCTGACAGCACAACATAGATTATGAAACACGAAGGCAGTCCAAAAAAAAAAAAAAAAAAGAAAGAAAATATCTGCTTCTGAAACTAAAAACAAAAAAAAGATAGTATTTATGGAGGAACAGGTCGGTAGATGACAAGGCAAATTATTTTTAGCGTACCTCATGCAACGTGATAGCAGCAGAGACAGAGAAAGACAGAAATGCGTTTGGAGTCAAGGGCCTTTGAAAGAAGGAGAGGCTAATATTGTTCCTCTTGTGCGATGACCACAAAAAAAAAAAATGAATAGATCAATAACCAATCTAAAGGAGAACTAGGGGAGAGGGGTTGTGTTGAACATACGGTGAGGTTATCATACAGTGAAAGGGCTATGGATGGTAGCCAGACCCAGGTATACCATTAGATTCATGGGCAAGGTTGCGTACAACCACAAATACAAGCAACTGCGACACGAAATCCATCAATGTCATATGAAAAGCGAAGGCGGGTTCTCCTGCTGTGTGGTTTTTCACTGGCTCGCAGAGAGTGGACTAAACGTATGTTTTCAAAGCCAATGCCGACGTCTGGTTTCAGTATTTCTGTTTTTATTTCCTCTCGACTTGTATCGAGGCCCACCGTACTGAAGGTGCCACGTCAGAACCACGCCGACGATGGTCTGTCCGACCAGGCCCTCCGTCTTCTCTGGTTTGATGACTACGACAGGTTGGTCACTGAGTTCAGTGGCCCTTCTCAGGTCTGGAAGTGGTAATAAAGATTACTGAACTGATTCTCGACTGGAATTGCAGGTTCAAACTGCCGAATCTGTCTTCAAATCAGTTGTGTTGAGATGTCCCCTTCAGCCAATCAAATGCCTGAGGTGATGAATTTTACGACAAGGCTTCTTCCTTCACCGAGGCTTTTTTTTTTTTTTTTTTGTTAAGATTGAAGGAGCTCCAGTATATTTAGCCGATCACAGAGACGCTGTCATGGCTTCACATTAGAAACGACTCAGCGGTTGCAGTGGAAAAAGTGCAGAGTATATAGCTTTTACGTTTGGCCCAATTATACGGAATCCGTGTTAATGGACGCATCGCCACGCCGGTTAGCCGCTGCGTTCTCACGGGGACACTTAGATAAAGTATGAGAAAGAGAGGAACGCAGAGTCAGCCAAATATCCATCCTCAGAACAAAGCCAGTGTGTCACATGTACAGTAGCACTATGAGTGCGTGTTGGAATCAGTGCGGTGGATCGGTTGAAGGCAAACCTTATTTTCTCTGCAGATATTCAACACATCAACACACAACACGCACAAACAGATCCTCAGATAAGCTCTCTCGCTCCACTCTCTATTTGACTACTGATTAGCCTGCAGGTCCAGGACAAAAAAATCACCTCATGCACACACACACTCACATACACAGACACACACACACATACACAGACACACCACACATACACACACACGCACACACGCACGCACACACACGCACTCACACACACACACACACACACACAGAAACACACACACACACAGATGCACCACATATACACACACGCGCGCACACACACACACACGCATGCATATACACAAACACAGAAGCACCACATAGACACACACACATACGCAAACGCACACACACACACACTCACACACAAACAAACACACAGGCGCGCACACACGCACATGCACACACACACACACACACACACACACACACACACACACAGGAGTGCACACACGCACATGCACACGCACACACACACACACACACACACACACACACACACACACACACAGGCGCGCACACATGCACATGCACACACACACACACACACACACACACACAGGCGCGCACACATGCACATGCACACACACACCCACACACACACACACACACACACACACACACACATACACACACACTCTCCTATCTAAATTGAATTTCAGAGACAAACAAGATTCAGTTTGGAGTTTTATTTTTTTCTTTTTTTCTTTCTTTCTTTCATGAATTAAAATGAGGGAGGATAAGGGCACGAGGGAGAAACAGAAAATATATCCATCAAAGTTTCTCTGGGGTTATTTCCTCACGTCTGTTTTAGTAAAAGTTCTGAGCAAAACAATCATTTTTATAGTGAGTTCTTGGCTCTGCTGTGTGTTCGTTTGAATATTTCCACACGTTGCTTTGTCCTTTAGGTATTCATGGCCCTCGTAGGGTCTGGAGAGTAGAGAGTGGGAGGGTGGATCTTTATGTATAACCCTTTGACATTCAGAAGGAGCACAGTGAAGTCTGGCTGGATTCTTCCCCGAGCCGACTCCTCTGAAGGCGGTTGGGTTTTTTCCCAGCTCCTCTGAAAGGCTCAAAATATTCTCTTTTAAAGTCGTCCTGCGGGCATTGCCGAAGACCTCTGGGCCCTCGATATTTCTGCATGTGAAAACAAACATCGGAACGCGAGATAACGAGAGGCTTAGAACGAGTTTGAAAACACGGCAAGATGTCGACGAGGAGAAAACGAGGCTTTGATACTGCGATTTGGTGCCAAAAAAAAAACAAAAAAACCGACCCGTCGAAAAGGCTGTCCCACCGCACAAAATGAAGTCACTTCAGTCATTTAGACAGCAGCGCAGAAGAAGAAAGAAAGAACAGGGAATAAAACAGGTTCTTGGGCGTCTGTCGAGACGCAACGTTCATCAAAAAAGGAGCTTCTGCGAGGACAGAAGTCTTTTCGTTTCCTTGATTAACAGGAGCAATCATTTAATTAAAAAAAAAAAAAAAAAAAACCAAGAGGAGATAATACTATGTAACAAAATTCTCCCCCATTTTGTCTGTAGACTCCACAAGTACTACGACAAAAACTTTCACTTTCGTCTGTCTTAAAACATTCAGCTCTCTCTCTCTCTCTCTCTCTCGTATTTTGATGCGGTGTTGTATTTGATAGTATTACTGTCACTGACTAGGTGACAGGACAATATGCAGTTCAGTTACAACCGGACTGGGCTGGTAACTCTAGGTCAGTCAAGGTCATCACCAAGTCACTGTTAGCCACTCTTGTATCCCCACATTTCTCCATTATCTCATAGTTTTGTCCTGCTGTGCATTGACAGGGAAGGCCAAGTGGAATGTTCAGCCGTCCGGAATGGAACACTTAAAGTCAAGTTCCGAAAAAAAAAAAAAAAAAAAGAGTGAAACGATGACTCCTGGGGTAATGCCACGCTAAGAACTATGGGAAAAAAATAACTGCCCCAGCTCTCTCCCAGTGCAACCTTGACCAGAGCGAACCCAAAAGCTTTGTGCTTTGGCTCTGATAGAACTCCAGGGCCACACTGTGTCAATGCAAACCCACTAAATCCTTTTACTGTCATATCACAAAGTGAGCCCATGGCAAAACACAAAAGACAAAAAAAAAAACACTGAGGCGAACGTCGCAGCACTAAAACACTAAAGTACTCGGGGCATCTGGGGATATACCATTTCTCCTTTGAAGAGAAAAGGAGAAAAGAAATAATTAAAAAAAAAAAAAGTGTTACTCTAGTCATGACCTGTTCTAGTAGTGCATCATCTGAAATCAGAAAGGATATGACGATAAAAGACAAGGTAACTGTGTGTGTGGAAGAAAGAATACGAACACACAACAACATCAGAACTATTCTAGTAGGTTTCAAATCATTAAAATAAAGAAAGGGTTGGGGGGGGGGGGGTGGGGGGGGGGGGTGAAAGGCGAGGCCAGGAGAAGGGGAGAAATAGAGATGGCAATTTCAGCTCCCTTCTCTCCTGCACTGGGATCACAGGAGGACCGTGATTATCACCCCGAGCCTATTTTAGATGAGGTATGCATTTCAGAGACCCCCCCCCCCATCTCTCTCTCTCTCTCTCTCTGTGTGTCTCTCTCTCTCTCTCTCTCTGTCTCTCTGTTTCTCTGAAGGATAAAGCAATGTGGCATATGAGGGGAATTTCTGGTCCATTTCTCTCTCTGATTACCTTGGCACATACAGAACTTTAATAGCTTGTTTTGGGCCATAAATCTCTCTCTCTCTCTCTTTTTTACCACATCTGCATTAGATGTATTACACTGTGTACTGCACATATTAAACCATCAGGTCTCTAGAGGTGAGGTGTGTGTGTGTGTGTGTGTGTGTGTGTGTGGAGGGGGGGGGGGCACAACATCACCCCAAATATGCACCATACACCTGGCCAGCTGAGGCCTGATTTGTGTTCCTCTATTTCAAAAACTCAAGCAAATACAATCTGATTCATCATTGTATTTGTAATGAACCAATCAGTGACTATACTGTTCCTTTATCTCATATGAATAAAGTCTGTGTATGCAGATGATCCAGCTAATTTGGTTTCAGGAGCTGTTCTCAAGAGACAGAGGGTCAATTCTTCATTTTTCAGACATGTCTGAGCTGGTTTATATTCCAAAATGAGGTGCTCTCCGGTAGGTGAATGAATAACTTAACTGTCGGTTATGGTTTATTTAACATTGCTTACCGAAAGTGTAGTTGTTCACAGACATATAAAAATAAAAGTAGGTCAAGTTGCATTTGCTCCATTGGTTTCTGTAAAATGTATGTATGAATGTATGTATGTATGTATGCATTTATTTATTCATTTATTACTTCCTTTATTCACTTATTTATTTATATATGGTTTATTTATTCAGGCAAAACTTTACCTTTAAGTAATGAAGCATGCTGTAGGAGGTCCTTCTCTTTGGTCCAATCGTTGAGAAGCAGAACCTTCAAAAATATCGAAAATAGAGTGTTCTAGAATTCAAAATAATTCAAACCAGCAGCACTAAAGTTTCCATTGATTCCAGTGACCAGTTGTGAATATTGTTTATGACCAAGGTTCAGTAGTCTCCTCTCTGGCATGTCTCTG
The DNA here is from genome assembly GCF_902362185.1 of Chanos chanos. NCBI lineage: Eukaryota > Metazoa > Chordata > Actinopteri > Gonorynchiformes > Chanidae > Chanos > Chanos chanos. Next base: position 7,038,951 of record NC_044506.1, on the reverse strand, counting down.
TTGTGCTCCGTCTCAGGTTTGGGCATGTCTAAGCCATGGATTGGGGGGGGGGGGGGGCAGAGAGACTCCCTGTTGCTCAGAGGACATGCTCAGGTCTTACAGACAGGGCTAATGCATTGCCTGAGGATGAACTCTCTTGATCTTTGACTTTTCTGATTCAGAGGTGACCTGCAGCCCTGAGGCTGTAATCTCCCTTGAGGGGACAGGCATTTTGTTTAGTGGCTAAAGAATTCCTCTGCCGCACTGGTCAGTGAAGAAAAATAACCTTTATCTTTTTCCGAACTTTCCGAAACATCTCCATCTCCGCAAAACAAAACTCCCCCTCCAGGGCAGAATCCATTTGGTCTAATGTGACTGGCTTCCAGCTTGAGAACCACAAAAAAAAAGGAAAAAAAAAAATAGCATCGAAGCAACGAGGAGGATCAACAGAACCATCAATAGCCCAGCGGTTTCCGACGAGACGCCCAGAATCTGTACCACTGAGAACACCAAGTGCCAGACACATGGCCAGATTCATCTCAAAACCCCCAGAAGTGCTCTACATGGCCTCGTTCAAAGTGAACGAAGATGAGTCACTGCAAGTTTTCTACCAAAGAGAAATACATCGGAGCTCCTACAGACTGCATTCATCACTTAAATACTTCATCTTAAAAAAAAACAAAAAAACAAAACAAAAAAAAACAACTACCAACTAGCTGTTTTTTTTTTTTTTTTTAAAACACGTCTATGAATATATTTCAGCTTTAGTATTTCTGGTTGTTTTATTCTCTGTCTTTAATCGTAACCGTTTCTGACAGACTGTCACATCATACACTCAGGCTGAGAGGGTATGAGAAGGTTAAAGGTCGCATGCTCAAACGTCCTCAGTTTCATCTTAAATTCTACATTCTGATTTCTGTATCTTTAATCTCAGCTGCAACTTCTCATCTGCAGCTCTAACACTGGATTAAAGCTAAAAAATAACTAACTAACAAACTAACTAACCAACTAACTAACTAAACTGTTGCATAATGCATAAAAAAAATCACAAATTTGAAAGTCACATGCTCATTAGAAGTGAAATGTGTTTTTACAACAACAACAACAATAACAAAAACAACAACAATCTGATGGAAAGTCTGGTGAGCAAACTCATTTTACAGTGATGCTTTAGGGACTCAAGCTCTTTCTCATTGTAAGAAATGGACTGTATTGACAGAAAGCAAGTGATCGCATGTATCATCATTCTGGAGATCTACCAGAGTCAAATAGAATGTCTCAGCATCTCTAGGAAAAAAAAAAAAAAAATAATAATAATAATACATTTCGCTGCAAGGTTGAGGCAGATTCGCCTGAATTCATTCTCCTCGAATTTCGTTTTTCTGCCCAATGCTGCAGCAGAGTCACCTGAAGTTTTAGGAACACAAACCAATCAACATTTGACAGAGATAAAGAGTCCCTGAGGTTCCTGAGGAATGAGTTTATTTACTGGCATGAGCAAAGTTCCACTAGCACTACACTATTTCCTCTGAGATAAACACGGGAGAACTGTTTAGTTCCATTGTCATTTTAAGAAGTGTCATGTTTTAATTTGAGCATTTTGATTTAAACATTTTTTTTTGGAGCAATTGGTGAAATAAACAAACTAATACAAATGTTTGGGGGACTGAATACTTTGTGTTCAGTGTTGGAGCTAAACGAGAGTTGCTTCAGAGTGAAGAGCCTTTTAAAAACCAATCAGAGACTCATCTGTGTTCCCCTGAGCCACATCAGGAAATATGCTTTTGCAATACTGAATACATTTTTCTCCGCAACGATCATCTGTTGGTATAATTTAACTTTTCAATATCGTTCACCAATGACTTCAAAACAAAAAAAAAAAGCCTTTCTGAACTGCAGCTCCTCTGTTCATCGCTCAATTGCTCATCGCTCAACATCTCCCTTTAGTTTAGTTTAAGCAAACTAGCATCTCCAGTGTATTTTTAACTTCATCAGTGAGTGTGTTGAAGGCACGCAAGGACATTCTTCAAAAAAAAAAAAAAAAAAAAACTGTACAGAGATCAGATTTTTGTAGCTTTGTAAATTAATGATGAATCGAGCAGAAAGAAAAAGTCATGAAAGTTGCAGTAGAATTTCTTTTTCTACCTCAGTGTGAAAACCTGTGTGGAATGAGGATGTGTTGGATTGCTCCCTCCTCGTCTGCTGATCTTTCACTATCAACCGGAGAGGCTCTGTAAGCGCAGAAACTGATAGGATTTAACTACGGGATGGTCCTGACTTTACTGTGTAGGTCTGAAGGATAAGGCTGAACAGACACTGAAAGGATTAAACTGTGGGACAGTCCATACTTTATTGTGTAGGTCTGAAGGATGTGGTTTACCAGCTGGAACATGGCCACATTCGTAATACAGTAACAGTGTAATGGTTAGCGGTCCGATAACTGGAAGGTTGTGGGTACAAAACCCCTACACATGCTGGTTCGCTGCTGGTGTATAAGATGGGTCTCTAAGATGTGTCACCGCTGACTGAGAAAGTGAGAATTGTACAAAGTTCTTGGTGGGAGCATTAGTTACATTCATAAAATATAAACAATTCAGCTGTTATCATACATTGATAACAAACAGCAGTAAGACTTTAATGCATAAGTGTCTAAAGCAATGTGAGAGGGCAAATTATGTGGCAACCAGGACAAACTGTACCAGGACAAAAAAAAAAAAAAATTAACATGGAAGAAGAAACCTAAACTTCTGAAATGTTTCCATAATGCAAAGTAACGTTACCCCATAGACACTGCTAAATAAAATTCATATGTCGTTTCAAAGAGATGAGGATGAAATCAAACAGGTTTCATGGCCTCTCTAAACAGTAGATCTAAACATCGCTGAAACTGAGAGGCCTTGAAGCACGGAGTATACCATAGAATTTCACCTTTCATCATTCATGAAACCTCAGACTTTCTTTCCAATGTAACGGCCCAGTATTTCAATGGAAACATATCAAGTTGTATAACGATATTCTATCAACAGGAAAGAAGCTGAAGTCCCATTGGTCTCATCATAAACATATAATGTTTAGAGTTTACATCATCATGTCCGTTGTCGGTGGACACTCTAAATATATTTGTGTTCTATCCAGCAGTTCAACAAGTTACTGACACAGCCTTGGATATTTCTCTCCAGGGTTTTAAAAAAAAAAAAAAAACAGATTCCTTTTCAACTTTGAAATGAAATGACTTAAATTTACTACAGCAGTTTCTATCATAAACCAAGGGTGTCTCATTTGGACAGTGTGTTGATAGACATAATCCTTTTTAGAAATAAAATAACCGTACACGATGGATGAAACGGAGAGATTTTTTTTTTTTTTTTTTTTTTGTTAGTAGATGGCTACCCGTTTAATTTACATATTTCTAATTTATTTACCACCGCTGTCTGTGTGCGTGTTCTTGACCTGTGGGTAAATAATGAATTTGCTTCATCTGTGGAGAAGATACAAACCTAAATCTATTTTCTTTCCTTTTATCTTGGCTTTTTTTCCCATCCACACAGGCTAATATTTAGCCTATTTCAATAAAAAAGATAATTATTTTTGTTTATATTGAGCAATTTTTTTCCCCCCACAGGATGTTGTGACTTGAACTCTGTACTATGTGTGTAAAAATCTGCTTTGGAAAGAGATTGGATTCTAATGCATTTAGCTCTGTGAAAATATTTAAACTCTGGGCAGTTTACATCTCTAAATGAGTATCTGTGCAAATAAGGCATCACTTCACCCAGTTAAAAATGCTATGTCTACCCTACAGAGAAGTAGTTTGTGATACTGTCAATATACTGGTGACATACTGGTGCGTAAAAAAAAAAAAACAGGCTTGCTTACTTCATACACCCCCAGTTCATAAGTCTGTATTTCATTTCATTGCAGTGCCTGGTTCAATGCCACAGTGCTGAGAGCTTCCTCTTAGGCTGGTCCTCTACCTGAAGTCAGAGCTACCAGTGCAGGGTCTTGTCTCTCCAACTCCTGACGGTGTCTTCCATTTGATCTCTCCTCCAGGCCTTGGCTCCTTCATCTGCTTTCTTGTACGCTCCCCCCAGGCCCGACCGACTGGATGATTGTGTACACTATTATTGTGACGATAATGATGATGATGATGACGATGATTGCTATTGTTGTTTTTGTTGTTGTCGTCGTTGGCATTGTTGCTGTTGTTCTTCGTATAGTACATATGTGAACGGTAGTGCCTCATTTTTGAAATAGCTCTCTATATTCATCTAAACTGTCACTAATCTTCGACTGCTTTTACACCATCGATTACTGATCTGGAGTGCCCTGCTATGTGACTATAATAATGCGTTTCTGTGCTCTACATCTCCAATTTACAAATTCCCTCCAAATGTAGCGTCATCTACATGACATCTGACAAAAATGTCTGATGAAATTTAACACATTTCACTACCAAGAGTGTCAACATTTCATTTTTCTGGATAACGAGCAGTTTAAGAGCTAAAAAAAAAAAATGCTTTCAACTCACAGATAATCTAAAATAAACCACGTACTCCAGAATTGACTGACTTTACCGTGGAAACACAGCCAAGGGACCAATCCAGAACCGAAGGAGCAGACATACCCCCATCATCCTTCATCCAGACCACTGTGCCTACAGTTTGTCACAGATCTGGACCCCTCTCCCCCTGTTTCCTCTCAGGCTGACTGTAGACACATGACTGTATTCATTAAAGTAGCACAGGCCCAGTAGTCTGATCATCATAGACCTCAAAGACCAGATATCATATTCAAATATGTCCGTCAGAGTATATGGGATCGGCGGTTGAAACAGATGGGTTTTCACTCTTTCTGTTGTTATTCTAGGTCATTCTGAATCAGTAGGAAGGAACAGAACAGGAGGAGGTTCAGGAATAAATTTGGCTTGGTCCGAAGAGAGCACATATCCAAAGGGCCAAGGGTCAACAGTCTGTACACACAGGCCTGTCAGCACAGGGTGGTTAGTCAATCCAAGTCAAATCTAACTTACTGTTTTAACATCCAAACACGCTCACCTCTCTCTCTCTCTCTCTCTCACTCTCTCTCTCTCTCACTCATCTGTCAGCTCGACCGCTGACCTTTGACCTGTGGCCCACTACAGCGGTGGGAGCCTGCAGTGATGCAGCTGAAATGCAGGAGGTACCACCATCCACCTCAGGCACCAATTAGGAACGGTCAGCACAAATGGGTGTGTGTGTGTGTGTGTGTGTGTGTGTGGTGGTGGTGTTGGGGGAGGGGGTGGGGGGGGGAGGTTGCCGCGGGAACAAACGGCTGTGATTCTGATGAATTGGAACAGTGGCTGAAGGGTAGGGCAGAGGGAGGTGGAACCTTTGAGGTCGTGCCAATAAGTGTTTGAAAAATGAATGCAATCAATGTTTTTTTTTTTTTTTTCTTTTCCCTCTCTTCTTCTCTTTCAACAGAGTGCTGGTGGCATGAAAGTGCAAACTGTCTTCCTGCTGATTTCTCTAAGACTCTTTCTTTCTTTCTTTCTTTCTTTCTTTCTTTCTTTCTTCATCCCTCGCTCTTTCTCGACCTCTAATAAACACACACTTGTGTCTTCCCCTCTTTTTTCTACATCCTGAACACTTTTACTTCATGAGGAATTCATCTGTGTAACAGTCAGTTTGACAGTCAGTTCATCAAATTTCTCTTCCCTTCTTTTCAGTGTAAGACTGAAGTCGATGGAGATGTCTTATCAATGGGGAGGTCGTAACACGTCATTGAAAGAGATGCCACGAATCTCACAGTGCTCCTTGTGAATGTTCTGGAAGGAAAAATAAAAGAGGAAACAGTTAGTGTTAGAAATGGTTGCCGATCTTTGCAAACACACTGCCTATCCCCTTAGAGAGCACGACCAGGACAGCTGTTACCTCTAATTTATGATGGAAATAAAGTCATTATTCTTCTCTTCTGTTCAGTTTTAATTTGATTTAACTGACAGAGAGTGGATGATGGATGTCTGTGAATGGAAACTCGTTCAAAAAAGTATCATGATCAACGAATCAGAGAGGAACGTGACTCCGTTTCTCAACTCAGATCTACTCAGCTTACACATAATTGAACAGCTTTTGAAGATAATGAACCAACTATCTTCAAGATAAACGCCCTCCCTGTTATTTCCGAGACCGACAAATCTTCATGAACCTCACAAATAGATCTCTCCGGCTCCCTGGAGACGTATAGAACAGCACAATACCAGTGCTATCTGGATTCAGCGGACCATTCAAACGCGCTGAGTCCCCTTTACCAGACTCTACACACACTCACGAAAACACCCGGCCACAAAACGAGGGGGCCACTTACAAAAAAAAAATAAAAAAATCCCCCACGCGCACATATCTCATTTACCCTCGACAAGACAATTTCAGACTTATTGTTAGTTTTAATTATATTTTGAGAAGGGAGAAGAAAAATTAATTGTTTTTCAGACATTTAAACAGGGCACACTTTGAGAATCCAATTAAGTGCAAGTTTTTGTGCGTGTGTGTGTGTGTGTGTGTGTGTGTGTGTGTGTGTTGGATGAAGAGCTTGGCTGAGAACAAAATCCCAGGGCTAAATTCACCACTGCCTCTCCTGGCCCCATTACACGCTCATAATCATTATTGTGGACATTTTTGAATGTTTCCAGTTAAATATTGCTCCAGACAGATAATTAAATTTTACTCTCGCTCGTATGTGAACTGACCTTGACAGTACAATGAATTACAGCTAAAACAGAAAGCAGGTTTAAGACCAGTCGAGTTACCTCATCTCAGCAAACTAAAGTGTGCTTTTAAGGGAAAAAAAAAAAGAAAAGAAAAACACACTTGAGTTAAATATTTATTTATGAATTTATAAAGCTCGTTTTGTCTCTCTTCAGCATGTTTTGAACTCTTTGATTAAAATAATAATAATAATAAAAAAAAACAGTCGAACAAAGACGTGCTTTGTGTGTGCCCTCTCTATTTCTCTAACTGGATCATATGATGTCATGTATAGATTTCATTCTTTTCTTCTTTTGACTGCGACCTTTACGGTGGTCTGCAGGAGGACAGGATAGGACATCTCTCACTAGGGATTTTAAGAAATGTATGTGTGGTTGGGGGGGGGGGCATTAGCCACTAGTGAGAGAGGGTTGGTCTAACAATTGCAGGGGTTGGGGGTGGGGAGAGTCGAAGGACTGTCACATCCTCCCTTAGGATCAGTATACACACAAGATGGTAACAAATTAACACCAAAGAGACCATTTGACTGGCTTCAGAGTCAGGTACCCCTTCTGTTGTCTGATTAAATGTGTGTGTTGGGGGGTGGGGGGGGGGGTGGGGGGTGTTAGATGTGGGGAGTGTGGGGGCTGGGGAGGGGTGCGGGGGGGGGTTCTCTCATCACTGTTCTTACCACAAGCTCTATTTCCAGATCTCATTCAAAACCAAATGGAGCCATTTCATTAACTCAGCCACTTTATTACATTGCCCCGCCTGACCTGCTAACACCAACATGGGAAATGTCACATCATTCCTCCAGTGAATTCACTGCTGAACCACTTCATCCAATCAGATCGCAGCAGTCAGAACTAGCCAATGGGTGGACAGCAGCAAATAATAATAAAAAAAGAGAACATTAGAAAACCTTATTCTATACACTACCTTGATCTATCTCTATGATGAATCAATAGCTGACAGCAGCTTAAACTACAAACATTATAACTCAGTTTTCATTTTACTGCGAGTCACTTCATTTTACAACTATTGCATGACAACAAATACCTGGCTCAGAATATGTTTTGTTTTGTATTGTTTTGTTTTTTTTGTTCTGTGATCTAATATGATTTTGAATAGCTTAATGAAACTATTATTTAAAAAAGGATGTCTGAAAAAGTATTTATTATTTGAAAATAAATGTATTATTTCAAAAATATGAGCTGCTACTAAACCATGAACATATTTCTGTTTATGTGGAATGTAATTTTCACAGCCTGTGATCTGACAAACCCGTGTCTGTCAATCAGGCTTCAAATCTACTGATCTGGGAAAGCACAAACATTATGGATGAATCTTATGTGCTCTCTCTCTCTCTCTCTCTCTCTCTCTCTTTCTCTCTCTCTCTGACCTCCTGAGATGTGCAGTGACCCTGAAGAATTGAGATTGGTTTTGAAATCAGTAGGCATTCATGGATATGACCACTGAGCGTCCGTGTGATTGAGAATTTATCTGACATCGGTTTGGAGGATATAGGGATATTCATCTCACCCTCTCTCTCTCTCACACACACACACACACAGTTTTCCTGTCCTGGTTTCCCAGTGTGTGTCCATCCACAGCCAGAGCACAGAGGCATTGATAAGGTGAAAGTTTCAGAAAAGGAACCACAAGTTTCAAATGTCAACCTAAGCGTGTCCTTTCGCAAAAATGCCAAGCGTCAAAAGTAAGACTGACACCGCACCAAAGAAATAAATTTAGCAAACAGGTGTTTCAGCAGTTAACGGCTTTTCCGCTTCACATTTTTAATGAATGAACCACAGTACAGTAGGCAGATTTTTAGGTTTGGCTTGACGTAATATCGCTTTCATCTGAAAATTCTTTGAATTATCGGTCACATCCCTGGCCCTTCTATCTTACAAACATAATCACTTCCACTTGCAATATGAATTTTAAGTGGCTGCCACTTTGTCCTGTTCTGCACAGATTATAATTACTCTACAACTCTCTTCTCCTTTTCTTCCCCTTAGTCCTTGAAAAGAAAGGAGGAGAATAGACAGAGAGAGCAAAAGATAGAAGGTGAGGGCAAGAGCAGAGATCAAACTCCTGCTTCATTCAGCCCATACAAATGCGGCTGTTGGGAGCTTAGTGTTGTGAAGGTCAAGGAAACAGCCCAGCACACACGGCAGTGACCAAGACACCAGGCATAGGGTTTACCCAGCTATCCATCCTTTCCTTAGACATGTAATATGAGAGAGAGAGAGAGAGAGAGAGAGAGAGAGAGAGAAATACAAGAAAGAAAAACTCCTCTGGGAAGAATCTTAAAGGGGTCAGCAGGAGAAACCATACAACGCTTTTAAATTTATTAGACAAACGTACAGACTGAGCACGTTGAATCATATGCAAGCGTAATTTGTATAAGGGTTACACTACAAACTGGTATTGAATTTATGCCTCACAAATGAGCTTCCAATGACCATTTCAAAGTTAACGCAACACCAGAAGTGAACAGTCCCTCACATGATTTCAACTAGCCATCTCTCCAATCACACAACATTAAAACTATACTGAACTTTTTTACGAGCACAAACCTAATGTCCACACGAGGTTCTTACATTCAAACACGAGTTAGATTAATATAGCTACTTTATGACTTGCGGCGCCCACCAGAATTATTGGCACCCTCAATTAAAATGAACAAAAATGTGGACGAAATTTACTTAATAGTTTATCAAATGTTTTCTATGCTAAGCACTACAAGAAATGTGTATACTTTTTGCTCAGAGAAAAAAAAATGAAAAGAAAATAACTTATACTGTAAAAAAGAGGTGTGTCATAATTATTGATACGCTTGCATTCAGTGCTTTTTGATCAAGAACCATTCCTCCATACAGTATCTCTTCAGAGCCTTTAGAGGCCTGGATTCTTCACCCTACAGGATTCAGTGGGATTTAGGGTGGGGGAACTGGGACTGCCCATTACAAATGGCTTGATTCCATAGTCAGTGAGCCAGTTTTGTGTGAAGGTGTGCTTTGGGTCATCGTCATGCTGGATCCACCCACAACTCAAATTACTGAGCAGATCGCGTCAAATGAGATGTGGGTACAAAATGGAACAGTGCTTGATGGAGTCCATGGTTGCTATGTATGCTAACAAAGTTCCCCAGGCATTTGGAATGAAAGCAGCCCCACAACATCACAGATCTGCCACCGTATTTCAGGGCTGGGATTAGCTTCATGACCACTCCCTTTTTTACGCCAAAACCACCACCGCTTTTTGTTTTTGCCCAGAAAAGATTTATTTTTGTGTCACCTGACCATAGGAGCTGGTTCCAGTAAGATCTCCAGTGACACTTAGAAAAGTCTTGGTACTTATGGTTGTGCTTTGTTGACAGCAGAAATTTACCTCTGCCGAGCCTTCCAGACAGCTTTTTGGCATGGAGCTGGCATCTAATCGTGGTTTTGGTTTCTTGGTGCCCACAAGGTGCAACCAACCCCTGTCTGACTTATGAAGGTCAACAAACATTTGTTTAACTTCATTTGTGTTCTTTATCCTATGACCTTCTGACCTAGGCTGTTTGGTCGATGTGTCATCATACATTTAAACCCCAATGAAACAGGAAGTTGATAAGGAGCTCCCAGTGATACAGAGGCATCTAAAAAAAAGTGAAATATGAATGGGGATATACGTGTATTATAATTTATACGAATTTTGGAAGGTGCCTATAATCGTGACAGGTTCTCGAGAAGAAGATAAAAATTTTGTGGTAAAGATTTTGTTTTCTTTGAAGTATTTTACTTCAGTTATAGGCCATTTCCCCCTCATTGTTTCAGTGTAAGAACATGCTGCTAAATAAAAATGGCGTTTTTTATAGCCTCTTCCGTTCATTCAAGGGTGTTGACAATTGTGGAGGTCACTGCACATGGGTTTGTTGACCTTTGCTAGTTTTATCTAGAAGGTTCTATCTGAAGCCTCCACGGAATAATGTTATATTATTATTCATATTTTGACAAATATAACGGAGCACAGGGGCTTTTAGCTGGAGTTTGAGTAAAAACGACTTCAAAGTTCCCAACAATGTGTGCTCACAGTGTCTAAAGATAAAAGCAAGTATATTCACAGCCAAAAAAAAAAAAAAGCCCCAGATGTATCCAGGACAGCAACCTCACAGAACACACTGTGCGATATTAAAAAAGGGGGTTTTAAAAAGAATCAGCCTTCTTGCTGTCTTTTCATCTGCAGATATTGTTTCAAGGGCACTGCTGGGTAAATAGAGCCATGGAGATCTGAATACTTTTGATGTCTCTGGGAATCCATCTCTCTCACACCTGGCTGAGTCCAGATTTATACAGACATCATTTTAAAGTCTCTTCCAGCCAGGACAGGTGTCAACATAATTGTGATTAGAGGTGTTTTCTATTTTTTCTCTGTGCAGAATCAGAGAAATAGAGAGGCTAAGATCAGGAGCCAGAGATAAGGTAGCTCTGCTTCAATTTGAAACTTTGCAGAAAAGTTTCGCTGACTGAACAGGACACAGGTGCCACACGGAAAAGAAAAATGGTTGGAAAGTCCATTAGTACTTTAAATTGTGCGCGCGCATTCTGTTTGAGTCCAATTCGAGATGATAATTTTGATGACGTGCTTTGCAACGCATATGAGAAAACTATGCAAAATCTGCCAAAAAAGAGTGAATATTTTCTATGCATTTCTAGTTGTTGTGTTAAGTCAGACAAGATTCCCAGGCATGTTTAGATAGATATTGTTAATCAATCAACGGATGATCTGACTCAAATGAATTTGACATAGATAATAAACTGGCATAAATATAGTTTTCTTATTCAGCAGAAAATGTGAGTGGTGTGAATAGCGAGAATGAATTCCATCTGGAATGTTCTGGCTTGTTCCATTGATTTCACTCACTCTCTGCAAGCAATTGTGAATGCCCCCCCCCCCCCCCCACCCCCCGAAAACCAAAAAAACCCCAAACAAGTCAATGAGCTGCTGCTAGATTTACTGAGCAACATGTCTCATAAAGATGTCAGGTTCTTTTTTTTTTTAAGTTATTTCTTGAGAAATGACAAGTGTTTATCCAAACCCTCATTAAAAGCCGTGTATATGGATTCGTCAATAAAACTCAAGAGAAGAGCAAAAGCTAATGCAGACTGGTTGTAATGTTGATATTTCCTCAAGCTCTTCAGAAGCTGTGGTGATGTGTGTGTGTGTGCATTTACATGTCTGCAGTCAACACTTTTTGAATATTTGACAAGAATGTGTTTTAACGTCAGTGGTTGGCAATTTTCCCTCCAGCCAAAGTGGTTTTTGATTACTTCATCATGCTTGTATGTCAAGGAATCCAATAACATACAATTTTCTTCTACCGTTGTACCGACTAGGAAAATGAATTCACTGTGAGCTGACCATAGGCGCCCCATCAAACGAGCTAAAGATTCAAATGAATGTTCCAAACACCAGGACGTCTTTTGGTAGGCGGTGGACCTGCAGCAACGTCTTAGACGGACTCATCCGGCCTAACAGCCAGCAGAGTTTTCAAATGTTATTAGTTGAGGCACTGTGAGAAATGGTTTCCACCCCCCCCTCCACCTCATGCCACAATATCAGAAATGATTTTGGTCACGTTTGACACACAACACACACACTGTTGACATATTAGCATTTGGCTGTTTTAACATAACATGGTCGACCAGAGCTTGCTGGTTTTTTTCACAGTTTTGATATTAACATACTGATTCATGTATTGGTAAGATAAGAGGTGAGATGGTAAGATGTTTTATCAATAATTCCTAATTTAGCTGCAGACTTTTAAAAGAAAACCGTGGTGAACCAGCTGTCCATTTTGCTCAAATCAAACGTTTTGAAAATAATTAATACAGCTAAAATAATGTCCATGTTTTTCCCTCATAACACTGGATAATACTGTATTTATTAGTATCAGCATTTAATATTAGTACTATATTGTTTTCTATGTCATTCCTACAAAAGCCAGTGTGTCTTTCACGCTGGTGGTGTGGTGCAGGACCCATGCGCAAGACATGATGATGAAAGTGACAAAGGGAGGACTTTACTGACAAAATAAAGATGAAAATACAAGTGCAAACAGGAACAAAACCAATAACAAAAAGGTGCAGCATAACAGCGTGCTCAAAACACAAGCAACGATAGACAAAGGACAAGGCAAACACTAGGGCTTAAATAGAGGGAGAACTAAACAGGGCAAAACAGGATTGGTTGAAATTAACGAGGTTAATAATGAGACAAACAGGAACAGGTGAGGGGCGGAGACAGACAGAACAAGAGCACAAAGACCGAACAAAACAAAATGGAGGTGCAGGCCGTGACAGTATCATAGAATCAAAGTCACCGTTCACTAGTACATCTGTTACGGCTACTGTTGGAGCAGAGACACATATTGCAGATTCTTCAGAAATATTATGGCTGTAGCTTAATATAATGTTCATGACACATGCCGTCTTGTAAATGACAAAATGTAAATGATGAAATAACATGATTTACACCAGAAACAGGAGAAATATAAACACTGCGCAAAGATATTCTGGAGTGTAAGAACAATTCTTTTCGACATCAAACTCAAATTTCTGTCGCAGAGAGAGTGCTTTACAAAGCTGCTAGGAGGAGTTGTTTTTTTTTTTCTTTTTCTTTCTTTTCTTCCACCTGAGTTTTAACTTCAAAGAGATGACCAGTGGCCATACTGATGCTCACAGAGTTTGACCTTTAGAGGATGTGTGGGGGGAGCACTTTAAAATTGATCAGACGGTTTTAATCAAGGCAAAATCAAGAAGGAGCCAGGTTAATTACTATATAAAAGCCAGGTAAGGCTATCGAAAACTCTTTGACTTAATTAAAAAAGCATGCTAGGTAATTGAAAAAGTTGAAGAAAGATATTTGGAAACTCATTTGTTATTTAAATACGTCCTGTGCGACTGAAGTTTTTTTTTTCTTCTTTTTCTTCTTCTTCCTTTTCTCCCTTCTCCTTTTTTTGACTTCTTCTTTTTGATTTTCTAGGTGAGTCAAATGAGCAGGGGCATTCTCCAATCTCTAAAACATCTTTAATCATGTTTTCTTGCACTCCAGTACAAATAAAACCAAAACCTATACGAGCTCTTCACTCCAGCTACGCTACGTGTTTTGGTAAGTACGGTGTATGATAATTGCATTGTAGAGAACTGCCGTTGAGAACATGCAAGTTTGCACTGCTCTCAAAGCTCAGTACATGTGGAATATAGACTTGTGCACTCACAGCCTTTACAAAGTACTGCTGTGCTTTCTGTGTAAATGCATAACAAGATACATCATATTAAGTTTTTTTTTTTTTCTTTTTAACTCCTGTTGAAAGTCAATATTTTCCCAGAATAGTCTTCCGTGAGCTGATAACACAGAAAAAAAAAGATAAGCTTGAAACATTGAATGATTGTACAAAAATGAACTACTGCGTTTGGAGCTTCAAAACATTGCATTTATGATAGTGGTTGGTTTGGGGTTTTTTTTCACCCTTTGCTTTCTGAGAGAAATTCCACATTCTGTTTGGCACAAGGTCCCAAAGCTCCCAATATGACATATCTGCCCTCTTCATCTTTGGCCCATCGTCCCCTCAGAACAGAACTGAAAAAAAAAACAAAAAAAAAACAGAGACATGCAGAATGCACACTGAAGTGTGACTGCCCTGCGTGTTGGCGTCGGTCTTAGGAGAGTATCACCTCCCTTAATGGAAAACCACTGTTTGTCTCCCCTGACCTTTACAGGCTGGGGTCAAAAATCACAACCAGTGTCTATTTAGCTGAGAGAAGAGGACTGCGGGTTCGGCCGAAAACTTAAAGGAACGAGCCAGTCTGCTCTGGATACAATAAATATGTGTTCATGTTGGTCTATGGTCATTTGTGTGTATATTTACATAATAGCTAAACATATAATACTTCACACATAATATATTCCCTCACCACATGACAGTTTATATGGATTCATTTGTCACATGACAGCTAATGTATTCCCTTGTCACATGATGTCTGTATGTGAGAGTTAAAATTATTATTTAATGTTCAGTGCTTTCTATGATGTTATGTTCTAATTATGCTTCTGCCTGGATACGCGGAACACTCGCCGGCCCCTTCACACCACGTTCTGAAAAGAGACATGAGAGTGAGTATCAAAGCAGACAGACAGTTAGCGGTTAGACTCTGGAAAACCATGATTTATTCATACAAGTGGATTAGATTTTTCAGAACCACAACAAAATGTAATTAGAAGTCTGTCATTTCCAGCAGGACAGTGTCATGCCTGTATCCTAATGCAATTTTAATTCACTTCTCTCTCTCTCTCTCTCTCTCTCTCTCTCTGTCCCTTTTTCCATGTCTCCTCTTTCCTCAGGGGAGATGTACAGTAAACCCCCAGTCTTACAGTGAGAGGAGCATATATGCCCATTAAACTTTAGCACTCTGTAGGCAGACGTTTCTGATGAGAGAGAGTTCACCACCAGTTCAGCCTATGCAAAATGCATGTCAGAAGGTATAAAACTCTCCATTTGAAAAGCATCTATAAAAAAGAAAGAGAGAGAGAGAGAGAACGCACAAAAACTCTTCACCCTACACTTTCTCATGAAGAAAGAGGGTCTCCATTTCCTGTGGTAGGCTGGGTGGAAGCTGTTTCTCTGGAGAGTGTGTGTGGTGTGATACACACATTAGCACCAAGGTTTTTAGTGTCGCTCCAGCTCCCAGCCCCTCTGTGACCTCTCCGCCGTGGCTCCATTCGAGAGACGAGAGGGACAGAGACAGGTGATTCTCAGAAAGCCTGTGATCTCCTGTGTTCTCAGCCGACAGCGCTGAATCCTGGTGTTTGTCCTGAGTGCAAATCCGGACGTTTGCGAGTGCTTCTGATTTTTCCTTTGGAATGGTTTTCCGAACCAGCTGCCCTTACTTCCTGTTTATCATTCATCCTAAAATTAAACGAACAAACAAACAAACAAACAAATTACCTCAAGCAACCTGGATAAGACCAACAATAAAACCAGTACAGCCATCAATAAAGCCAACAGGGATAGCACCAAAAGGCCGTCTTTAATCACCTCTGACACCTTTCTTTTGGAAACACACTTAGTCGGCCATTCGAAGGAGCTTATGGATTTTTGTCAAAAGCAATCAATAAGTCATTTTACGCTTTGCTTTAAGAAGAGAATGCACACTTGTGCTCATTTTCTTTCTCTCTTTCTTTTCAGTTGTTTCCCCAGCTGGGTCCAACCCGTTCAGTCACAGAGACGGTAGCCTGGCGTTAATCATCCAGGGAAAAGGCGGTGCGAGCGGCAGAGGCGGACTCACAGAGACAGAGAGGCAGTAAAACGGGCAGGATTAGAGTCTGCTACTCCTCAGAGACAAGCGGGAGACAAGCTGGCCTCTTCAGTCTAGAGACACTCACCAGTGGCTCCTTTCCTCAACCTCCCTCTGGATTCTCCCCTTGTGCAAGCATGCGGGTGAGAAAAGAGCTCAGCGGGCATTGATTGAGAGGAGGGACTAGAGTACATTATATCAGTCCAAACGGCAACTCTGTAACCTCACAATGAGCAGAGCGTATTGTTCCACTGCTGTTTTTCATGCTTTTATGGTTCCGAAAGTGATGTCTATATTGTGTGCAGTCTAAGTGTGTCGAATGTAAGTGTACAGTGTTTGTATGTTTTGACTGTGCTTTGGGGACCAAGCCTAAAGCGTTGCATGAATTATCATGTGCGTGTAATGTTCCTCATTGTTAGATTTCTGCTGGAAGTTTGTACATAAAAGTAAACCATTATCAGAGTTTTGCAGAAAATACCTTCTCTTCTATTTGTTGACAGAGTGTTACTGATAATACGTCAACAAATCTGTTCTACTGAAAATACCTCCTCCACTCTGTTTGTTATGAGTTGTACTGAAAATGCCTACTTGGTTCTATTTGTTATCAGAATTCTACTGAAAATACCCCCTCGATTCTGTGTGTTATTAGAGTTATACATACTTATGCAGTTCTATTCAGGATCAGTGTTCTACAGAAAATATCTATGATATTCTTCTACAAATCAAAGTTCTGCTGAAAATACATATTCAGTTATATTGAATATCATCCTATTAAAAAAACAAACCAAAAAAAAAGCAAAGAAACAACCTCACTCAGATCTGTTCATTACTGTTCTACTGGAAATACCTGATAAGTTCTACCAAATATCAGAGATCTACTGAAAATATCTCATTTTCATTTTTATTTATCAGAATGTTACTGAAAATACCTACTGAGTTCTATTCAACGTCACAGTTCTACTGCAGATATTACAACGATGAGAATAATGTCAAAAAATCGATGAACATGGTTTAAATTAAACTGATGACAGCTGTTTACTTTTTCTGATTATGTTTTCCAAATGACCCAAGCCATTGTATTTATGTTATTACACAGTAATATCTTAATTATACTTCTAATAACATTTTATAAGTCCTCAATAACTACTACATCTGATATAATCTTGTGCAATAAGCTATAAATTATAGAATTAGCAATCATAAAACTAAATTAATGTTAAAAAAAAAGCAAAAAACAAAACAATGACTATACAGCAGTGTAATTTTTCAACACAAAGAGAACACGTTGCCACTCAGAACTGTACTCACCTCTAAACATCCTGTGAGCAGGATAAATCCTATTTTTCAACTTTTGCCTCATCATTGAAATCCTAAAAAGAGAACAGTGTTAGATGAGAAATATATTGATTTTTGAGTAAACAGAAGAAAACCACAAAAAAAGGTGGTGAAAATGCCATGAAATCTGATACGTCTTTAGGAAGGTTAAGGAGTCATTCGCTCATTTGAAAACTACGGCAAAATTTTATCACTTTTCTTAAAATGCCATTAACCTACCATTATGGCTTTAAGAGAATATTACAACTATTTATAGTGTTTTTTTTTCTGTTTACAAATTTTAATAACAATTTTGATTGACATCAGCTAATGTAAGGCTTTTAATATGTAATGTATACAACTCTAGTTAATGAACACGTTTGCTGAATTTTAGTTTTATCAAGTTTTAAAGAGGTAGTTTATGTGAGAATGCATTAGAGATGACATTAAACGGCTGCAGTTGGATTACCTTGACAACACGGAGGTCTGTATTTACGTCTACTGCCATCCTCTCACTTCGGAGGTCAAAGGTCAGCAGAGGTCATTTAGAGGGGCAGGTGCTTTAGCGGACTGAGGAGAGGTCATGTGACCAAAAGAGGGTAGAGAGAGCAAAACAACAGCAGAGAAGGAACCCCAACCCACCCCCCACCCCCCAGCCCCCCCCCTCAGAAAAAGCAAGGCGCAAGTGGCATAAATATACATTATTCTCTGGGTGAAGATTCATGATTACTGAATACAACAGCATATATTTAATTACCACTGATTCCTTTACGGAGCTCTAACATGTACTTAATGCATTAGCACAATGTTCATGATCTCTAAAATATCCATGCTGGTATCAGGAAGAGGGAAAACTGCCTGTAGTTTTGAAAGTCTAAAACCATGTCAGATTTCAAAGGGATATGAATGAAAAGCAATGCTTTGTGGGTAATATTCACTTTTAATTTGTAGCTAAAAAAATTACATTAATTACATTCATTGCATTGCATTATGCTATTCAATAACTGTAAAACATATGATTACTATGAATTTTTTTTAATCCATCATCCACAAACACTACTGACACTTTTTAATTTATGTATTCAATTATCCTCATATTAAAGTATCTAGACATGACTTGTGGTGTTACAAAATACATATTTTCAAATCTAGCCAAAATAATTGTACCCATAATTAGTAGAATTAATAGATTATTGTTGTCCTGTCGTATCATTTTTTAAACTTTCTTTGACTTCTTAATATATTTAACTTTTGTATACAGTCAGTTAAAACCCATTTTATGGTGGTTTATGTTCTTTTACATTTTAACAAGCTTTTTTAGGCTCAACAATCTTTTTTTTTTCTTTTTTTAATTTTAATGTCATAATCTGTGTTGAGGTATAAATTACAGCACACTTAAATGTGTATAAAATGGGTAATATGTTATGTTTGATTAGTATGATTTACCTATCGTATGTGACACAGAATTTTCTCTCAAACACTTTTGATTTCTTTTGAAAAAAGTTTATTGTGTCATCAACCAAGAAGTAACTTAAAGGGCTTACACAAGCGGATAATGGTACTAGTACTCTACTATTCAACAGGAAAAACTCAAACTTCCACCATACAATTAACATCTGTATTTTAACAAAGCCATCCGATTGTTATAGGAGATTCGACACTGTTCTGTTAGTTTCTAATTCCAGTCATTCCATCAGTAAAGAGAGTCACTCCACTGCCTACGTTTAGACAGTGAGACTACAGCGATGGGTAAGTCTGATGAATTGAATTGTTGTGATAATTTAATGTGGGGGATTTCATTTCACCGGATTTATTTATTCTGTGTGTGTGCGTGTCTGTATATATATATATATATATATATATATATATATATATATATATACGTATGTATGTATAATTTTTTTTTTCTTTTTTTTAAGGACAGCAACTCTTTCATCATTTCCAAGCTTGAGGTTCACTCTTTTTTCTTTTCTTTCTTTTTTTTTTTTAAGTCAGCAGTTTCTCTACTCTCTGCATGAATGGAATTTAAAGGGGCGTTACTCTTAGAAACCCAAAAATCAGCTCGGCAGTTTGGAGATGAATCACTCAAAAAAAAAAAAAAAAAAAGATTCCCCTGTACTCATTAAAGGGCAAAATATTTAATACAGAAATCTGGCACGTCTAATGCAGTGGGCTTTTTCAGAATCCTCAAAAGACAGTTATGCAAGAACGATTTCACAACATGCTTCTATAAGCCCTTTAACACCAAAGAACTTTTAGTTACCAAAAAAAAACGGAGAACAACAATATGTGCATTAATAATTCCTTTCTCTTTTTTCTCCCTCTATCTAGATTTTGTCAAAGGTAAAAATTACAAGGGACACATTTAAGCCAATAGACTAGACAGAGAAAAAAAAAAGTAGAAGAAAAAAGAAAACAGAGAGAAAAAAAGTGTATTGTATCTTTTCTTACTATAAACTAAAGAGAGGTCACTGTAATGTGACGTGATTCAAACGTCTGTCTGTCCCTCTGCTCTCATCACATATGCAGTTTTGGTGGTATATACGGAGCTTCTTGTTTTCCTAACATTACACGTTTTAAAACTGTGGGAAACAGTCATGACATTTTGTTATTTTGTTTCAATTTATTCAGAGGGTCCTTTGTGTTTTTACAGCCAATTGTCTTTATCATGGAACCCACATCTTCATACAGCCATATCCTCTTCTATTGTTTATTTCTTTCTTTTCTTTTTTTTTTTCTTTTTCTTTTTATCTTTTTGTTGTTGCTGTTGTCGTTATTATTCTAAAAATGAGGAGAGTTCGTATAAAATCCATTACTCTGGAGGAAACACACACAGGGGCTGCAGTACTGCTCCGTCAGTATCTGGGGTAGGGCTGGTCTCTGAACGCGCCTTTGCTTGTTCTAGACGGCGGAGCCTTATTCCGGCTGTTTGTCCACTCTTCTTGACCTGAAGCGGATAGACAGATAGAGGTTGAACAGAGGTCAAAGATCAAACAGAGTTCACAGATCACTGGCATGGCTGCACACTCTGCAGATAAACTGTTCAGTTCAAGCATAACGACACCTGTAATGTATGTAGTTTTATGTCTATGTAACTATACTGTTTCATAGTCCCTTAGAAGAGCGAATGTTTGGGAATGCAGTGGAATGTGAGGTCCAGTGACATCAGAGAAGATCTTGAAATGTCCCAGGTCAAAATTTACATGACACAAGTTTCTAGCTCTATAAATGTACACTGGTCAGTTTACACCATCTAAAGATGTGAGAAACAAGTCCATTATGAAATGAAATGAGATGAGTCCATACTGAAATGAAAACACTTCAGTTTGACAGTAAAACCTAAAATTAGACACATGCAAGCCAGAGGAGGATGGGCCTCCCCTGCTGAGTATTGGTTTTTCTCAAATTTGTTCCTAATTCCAGACTTGCTCACTGGATGTCTCAAACCAAAAGGTGTCCTTTCCACTGGCTTTGTTATAAAGTCTGCTGTAAAAAAAACCCCAAAAAACAAAAAAACTCTAAAAATTATCCTTTATTCTTTGAGAGCTCTTCACAGTAGACATTGTTACAAGGCAGCTCAAAAGGAATTTCATTGCAGAACTGAACTGAATAAAATTGAACATAATTGAATTGAGTTGAATAGTCAATTAACTCCATTTTCAATTAAGTAAATTCTATGTTTTTGACTCATTTGGAAAGTCTCTGGTACTTATGTGCATCACAGCTAGAGAAAGCACCAAAAAGGCCTAGTTTAAAAGACAAAACTGCAGTAAAGCTGTCTCCTTGAGCAGAAAGGTCCCACTTAACTAATTGAAAGAGTCACTTGAAAGAAGACTGGCATATATCTCCAGACAAGTGGTTATAATCACCATTAGCCAAAAGTAGCTGTCATTCATGCCTGCCTGCCTGCCTGCCTGTGTTTGTGTGAGTGTGTTTGACAAAGAGAGAGAGAGAGAGAGAGAGAGAGAGAGAGAGGGAGGTCGATGGTAGTCTCTGTTTGATCTTTAGCCACTAAAGCTTGTGGCAGAACAAAGGCTATTCCTTAAAGTGACACAGTGTTTTGTTAGTCTTTATAGTCCAGTAGTCTTTAATTAAAGCAATGAGCCTTTCACTCCGTTTCTTTAAAAGAAAAGGCTTGACCAAGGTAACCTTGTGTTCAGAGAATAGGGATGCAGCCATCAGCTCTGCTAATCTGTAGCTTCCCTTTGATCTGACAAACTGTCTTCCCCTTCAGACCACCAAAGGAGCTATGTCATGTGCGCGCCTGCATGTGTGTGTGTGTGTGTGTGCATGTGTCTATATGTGCGAGTGTACTCATGCATGTGTGTGTGTACATAAATGTGGGTGTATGCCTGAGAAAGATAAATAGATAGTTTGTGTGTGTATCTTTATGTGTATGTGTGCATGTGAAAGATAGAGTGTGTGTGTGTGTGTGTGTGTGTGTGAGAGAGAGAGAGAGAGAGAGAGAGAAAATAGAACTGCCAAAATTTTATTCTGATTAATTTGCACAATAAAAGTCTGATGCCATTTATACTTTCAGTCCTCCATTTCTGACTCTAATAAGTTGGATCTACAGCGATATTTTGTATTTGAGTATGAATCTGTACTGACATTTATATCAATAATTAGCTTTGTATAATAGAGTCTTCGTAATATAACCGGCTCCAGATGCGCAGAAAGCATAAACTGAGTGTTGTTAACCACTCCCTGTGTTAACCATTCTCCCTGTGTTAACCATTCTCCCTGTGTTCACCATTCTCTCAGTGTTCACCATTCTCTCAGTGTTAACCATTCTCTCTGTGTTAAGCAGTCTCTCTGTGTGGTCTCTATGTGTTCAGCTTTAGACAGTAGCAGTAATGTAGTCCAATAAGAGTGTGTAGGTACTGTGGTCTGTGCAGTTCAGCATTTTGGCCTGACGTGATCTGGCTCACTCTCACACAGAGTGTCATGATTAGAATATACGATTAGATCTGCATCCAACTCTGGAACACCATCCAGGAAGCTACAACAGTACCGCACACACACACACACACACACACACACACACACACACACGCGAGCACGCACACATAGACACACGCATGCATGCACTCACGCCCGCAAACAGACACACACACACACACACGCACGCATGCACACATAGACACACGCACACATGCACTCACGCCCGCAAACAGACACGCACACACACACACACACACACACACACACCCGCACACATACACGCACGCACACACGCACGCACACACAAGCACGCAAGGGTTCGTACTCATATCCTAGTGGGGACTTCCCATTAAATCTGTAACAAATGATTACTAACCTATCCCTAACCCTAACCTTAACCTTAACCAAAGAAATGTTTTGACACTTTTTGTTTTATCAGTAACAACAATATAGTTTAGAAAAACATTATTCTCCCAGTGGGGAGCAGCACTGTGGTCCCCACCAGGCACTTTTTTCAGATTATGCTATTTTAGTGGGGACTGCAATACACAGTGCACACACACACACACACATGCACGCACTACAGAGTTTTATGATGCCACTGATGTTTGTTTTAGGCTAAGGTATCTCATTATGTCTACTTTTAAATCATTTTTGTCAAACACACTCAAACGAACTGTAAAATTGTTGATTGAACAGTCATTGTTGTGAGGGTATAATCTGATTGAGGGCTGCATTAAATAGTTTTAACAGGATAACGTACAGTTTAGGCATTTAGGCATAATTTGATCACATAGATGTCTATTCAGAATATGCTTCTTTTTTTCTTTTTTCTTTTTTTTTTTTTTTTTTTTTTTTTTTTGAGGCAAGAGTGGGTGCATCAGAACTTCACAAGATAAACGTTGCCACAATGGCAAAATATATGCAGTTTTTGTGTGAATCACAAACTTAAGTTAAAAATTATGCGCATGCTAAGCGAAGTCTCCCGGTTCGCTTTGTAAGCACTTGTAACATTATAAATGTCAGCGTTTAGCATAACAATTATGTCAGGCACACATAGAACAAGTGTGGGTTTAGCCTTAACTCTTAACACTAGGTGACAATACTGCCAGAGACTGTGAACATTAGCGTTTCTGTGTACAGATTAACCCTCAGCATGTTGGTGATGTCATAATCTGCAACAGACATGAAAAGAGACGGGGTTTAATCCCGCCTCCTCTTCAACTTAATCCCCGTTACGAAGGAGTGCAGAGAACACTCACCATATGAATCATAGGACTCCCCACTCATGCCGTGGCCATATTCATAATAATCATCAGAACTGTGGGAGGAGAGAGAGAGAGAGAGAGAGAGAGAGAGAGGTGTTATCAAACATTTTATGCAGCAAAATAAGTCAGATTTCACCCATACCTGTTACTTACTTACTTCACCCCTTGCTGCTGTTTTTTTAAATTTGTTCTTGTTTTTTTGGGGGATTTTTTGTTTTTGTTTTTGCTGTTCTAACTGTCTCTCTCTGGGTAAATAAAGATGTAAAATCATCTAAGAAGACCTGTAAAAATGACAAAAATCCCTGTGTCAGTTTGATGACACATTTTCATAGAGTGTCCTTTGGTGTGATCCATGTCAGTATTGGCTTTACAGATAACCCCTGAGGTTTCACATTAAGACAAATAAACATACTGTCTCTTTAAAAATGTTTATGTAATCCATTTCTGCGTATATGGTTATGCTCTGACCCTGCAGCGTGACACAGGTCACTCTGTCAGCCTGCACCTTCATCCAAACATTTAATGTACCAGCAGATATATCTAATAAAGCATTAACCACCCTCAAAGGTATAATAAATTTAATAAAATAATAAACACATGAATAACTGGATGACTGGATAGATGGATGGATGGATGGATGGATGGATGGATGAATGAATAGTTGAATGAAAGAATGAGTTTGGTCAGGACATGAAATCAGGTTTTTAAATAGAGTTTAACATAAATTAAGGTTATGTAAGAATCTGTCTTGCAATAAAAGATTGTGCACCAGCAACTGTGTGAGAAAAACAGGTGAGGTTTCTATTATCAGAGGCTCTTGCCAACAGAACACACATGCACAGATACAGACACACAGACGCACAGAGACAGACACACATAAAAACACACGCACACAGCTCTGCTTGAACGTGGTAATTTCCTATGTTGAGT
>NC_044506.1:7006950-7009450 GCF_902362185.1 Chanos chanos | reverse complement strand
TGTCCAATTGAGTATGACTGTGTCTGACTGTGTCTGAGTGAGTATGGCTGTATCTGAGTGATTTTGACTGTGTCTGAGTGATTATGATTGTGTCTGACTGATTACGACTGTGTCTGAATAATTATGACTGTGTCTAACTGATTACGACTGTCTGAGTGAGTCTGACTGTATCTGACTGAGTATGACTGTGTCTGCGTAATTATGATTGTGTCTGACTGATTACAACTGTGTCTGAGGGAGTCTGACTGTATCTGATTGAGTATGACTGTGTCTGAGTGATTATGATTGTGTCTGACTGATTACAACTGTGTCTGAGGGAGTCTGACTGTATCTGACTGAGTATGACTGTGTCTGAGTGATTATGATTGTGTCTGACTGATTACGACTGTGCCTGAGGGAGTCTGACTGTATCTGACTGAGTATGGCTGTGTCTGAGTGATTACGACTGTGTCTGAGTGATTATGACTGTGTCTGAGTGAGTCTGACTGTATCTGATTGAGTATGCATGTGTCTGAGTGATTATGATTGTGTCTGACTGATTACAACTGTGTCTGATTGATTATGACTGTGTCTGACTGATTACAACTGTGTCTGACTGATTACGACTGTGTCTGAGTGATTATGATTGTGTCTGAGTGATTACGACTGTGCCTGAGTGAGTCTGACTGTATCTGAGTGAGTATGACTGTGTCTGACTGATTACAACTGTGTCTGACTGATTACGACTGTGTCTGGGTGATTATGATTGTGTCTGACTGATTACGACCGTGTCTGTGTATCGCACATTCAATCAGGTGACAGAGGACGACTAAGGACTAAAACCACAGCACACACAGGTGCTGATCCTACATGGTCATGCGAAGGAGACTACAATGTATGTGTGTGTGTGTGTGTGTGTAGGATATAGAGTGAAAGAAAGACATTACGAGAGAGAGAGAGAGAGAGAGAGAGAGAGAGAGAGAGAGGAGCGTAAATATTGAGTAATTTATGTAGTGACATCTCTCGTATCCCTGTCACTGTCTCACCCTCTGACACATGTCTCACACACACACACACACACACACAAATCTCCTGATTTTAGTCTCCTATCTCCTATAAGTTAAAAATACCACAGAAAGCCCTGGAAACTGGGTCAGAGGACAGACAGTGTGAGTAACGTGTTGAAAACTGTCTTCAACAAAGTTGTGGCTGATGGAAAAGCAGTTGGTCTAATTGCGGTGGAAGTTGCAGCTGAAACCCAAGGGGTGCTTCTGTTAAAGGTGAAATTTAATCATGAGAGATTCAGCTCATCGTCTCTGCAAGGGAGAAGAAAAAAAAAAACACGCTTCCCTATATCTTCAGCCTTTCATACACAAAAGCCAAAGTCAAGATAGAAATACTTTCATTTCGTGCTAATATTCTGCTGTGTGTGTGTGTGTGTGTGTGTGTGTGTGTGTGTGTGCAGAACCGTCACTCTAGAGGACTACAAAATAACTGAAAAGTTCTATTACTATCTAGTCATTTTCTAAAGTCTCTTTAAACACTGAACAATGTCTCTGTCATTCTTTCTGAGTCATTCACACTAGAGTCACTATTTTGAATCATCACATTCACAATAGAGTCACTATTCTGAATCAGCCCATTCACAACAGAGTCACTATTCTGAATCATCTCATTCATAGTGGAGTCATTATTCTGAATCAGCTCTGTTCCTTCACTAACCTTGATATGGTCCTACTAAAATACCCTGTGGCAACTCTGTCCTTTCCGGACTTTTCTCTGGGCTGCGTTTCTCTGCCTGTCCTCTACACTGAGTAATACAGTCTCTGCTGGTCGGCTTTGACTTGCCATTTAAGCACTGTCACACCTAGTCTCCGTGACAACGCTCTGCTGGGACCTGGATAGCGAGGTCACTC
Organism: Chanos chanos; assembly: GCF_902362185.1. Taxonomy (NCBI): domain Eukaryota; kingdom Metazoa; phylum Chordata; class Actinopteri; order Gonorynchiformes; family Chanidae; genus Chanos; species Chanos chanos. The sequence goes on along the minus strand of NC_044506.1, from coordinate 7,007,555 downwards.
TGGAGAACGGGACAAAGAGGTAAAGTGCTTGTGAAATGTCCCTCCTCTCAGGTGTGTGCGTGTGTGTGTTAGTGTGTGCATGCGTGTGTGCGCATGCGTGTGTGTGTGTGTGTGTGTGTGTGCGTGTGCCTGTGTGTGCACGTGTGTGTGTGTGTGCGTGTGTGTTTGTGTGTGTGTGTGTGTGTATGTGTGTGTGTCTGTGTGTGTGTCTGCATGTGCATGCGTCTGTGTCTGCGTGTGTGTGTGTATGTGTGTGTGTGTGTCTGCGTGTGTGTGTGTGTTTGTGTGTGTGTATGTGTGTGTGTGTGTGTTTGTGTGTGTGTGTGTGTGTGTATGTGTGTGTGTGTTTGTGTGTGTGTGTGTATGTGTTTGTGTGTATGTTTGTGTGTGTGTTTGTGTGTGTGTGTGTGTGTATGTGTGTGTGAGTGTGTTTGTGTGTGTGTGTGTGTTTGTGTGTGTGTTTGTGTGTGTGTATGTGTGTGTGTGTGTTTGTGTGTGTGTGTGTGTGTGTGTGTGTGACCGCTCAGGCACTGCTCCACACTGAGGATAAAGTGCTAAAACGAGAGCCTGACCTCTGACCTCTGCACCGATAGCCACAACTTTGC
>NC_044506.1:6986950-7001950 GCF_902362185.1 Chanos chanos | reverse complement strand
ATAATAATAATAATAATAATAATAATAATAATAATAATAATAATAATGCGACAGTGAAGATTATTCATAAAATGTGCACGTGGCTGTGTGAGTCTGTCCGGGGAGACTGAGAGTGGCGCTTTGTATGCGGTGAGTTAAATATTAACACCGTACTGAGATTCTGGGTCATGTCTGAATTGAATAACCTCTTCAGTTAAGTGCAGTTTAGTGGACCTGACTAAAGAGTTCCTCGCTAATGGCAATTTATGTACTCAGAACACTCTCCACTCCTGTGAATCACAGACAGACAGCGCAGAGGGAGATTAATGTCACCTGCACAATCACATCACACATTCACACGGCCCTCTGCCGAATAAAATAACACTGCTACGACACACACGCACACACGCACACACACACACACACACACACACGCAGACACAGACACACACACACGCATACACGCACACACGCAGACACAGACACACACACACGCACACACACGCACACACACACACACACACACACACACACACACACAAACACGCACGCACGCCCGCACACACACACAAACACAGACACACACACACGCAGACACAGACACACACACACGCACACACACACACACGCACACACACGCACGCACGCACACACACACACACACACACACACACACATGCACGCACGCGCACCCGCACGCACACACAAACACACACACACACACACACACATGCACACGCAGACACACACACACACACACACACACACACACACACACAGACACGCACGCACGCACATGTCGAAAGGTCAAAGGGGTGAGGTCCTGACACTCATTGTACACCCCACTACAAGTCTCCTGTCTCGAACAAAAATGTAGATTCACAGGAAAACACAGCATTCATATTACATTTTTATATACATTTAACATATTCATATAAGAGTTTTACATACAAGTAATACATGCATATAACATTTTTATATACAAGTAACTTCATACATATGACATAAGACATAACCTCTCCTCTCCTCTCCTCTCCTCTCCTCTTCTCTTCTCTTCTCTTCTCTTCTCTTCTCTTCTCTTCTCTTCTCTTCTCCTCTCTTCTCTTCTCTTCTCTTCTCTTCTCTTCTCTTCTCTTCTCTCCTCTCCTCTCCTCTCCTCTCTCCTTGTCCTACTAAACCTCATTCTGAGTCAGACTTCAAAGCCTAGCCCTGCTGTACCCATGCTAATTTAGGATAAATAGGACTAACACTTCCACAAAAGAGCCCGACCCCCAGTGACACGCCTTTCATCCCTGCAAATTTCCCTCTTAATTCCATCTGTGCCCAATTCCAGTGCATGAAATGAATGGCTGTGCGACTTAGAAACAACGGACAGGCAAAACGGAGAGAGAGAAAAAAAAGAAAAAAAAAATTCTCATCATACTCCGTCTTATTATTATGGCACTAAAGCCTGATTGGAGGCATTCTTGTGACAAATGACAGGTTTTTTTTGGAGCCTTTTATCTTTAATCCTGATGGACTAGGGACTTAGGAAGGAAGTGCAAGAAAAACAACAGTGAAAAAAGGAAAGCGTTTTACTCCTTAATATATTAACCTCTATCCATATGGAATGTACATCGTCTGCGTCGTCTTTTTTCCTCTTCATCCTCATCTTCTTCACTGACATTAAGATAATTAATGCCATCATCTTTTTCTTCATCTGCTCCTTATCTTCTGTATTATCATCATCATCATCATCATCCTCGTTGTCATCATCATCATCATCGTCGTCGTCGTCGTCATCATCAGAAAGCAATAACTGCTACAACAGAACCTATTGATGGTTTAGTGTAATTCAGTGGTTCTGAGCTCCAGATCTGTTGCCCAGTGAACTGGAGAAGGGAACCAGTGGTGTAAGTCAACTCATAATCTACTGGTCAGTGTTCTCAGTTAAGTGGGAAAAACATAGAAACAAATACATTTTATATTACATTAAAACCCATATTAAGTCCTGCTTTGATGAGAATAAGATCAAAGCCATTTGTGGTTTGTGGTCCTTCTACACAGTGTCGCTCTGAAGTTTTCATGGTGTTTACATTATAGGAGAGATGACAATCAGTTTTTTGGACTTTACTGTAAAAACCCTCCCAAAAAAAAATATGCGCCCTGGTTTCCTGGAACATGGCGAAATTGCACACCATATGTCATATCATCCCCCATTAGAGGCCGTCCCTCAATTTACTGCTCCCGCCTGCTGTCTCAAACACGCCAAACAAATCAGATATGCACTGAGTAGGTGGATGGCTGAGGTGACGTTGGCCCGTTTACGGTTTCAGTCGTTGAGTGGCGTCAGTCAAAAACCTCACTATCACCACGTGAATCCGAAAGCAGCTCTGTAGAACCTGACCAGGCATGGACAGTACTGCCCAGCGCACTGTGCTTAACCAATAAATTAGTCAGCTTGAACTCGAAAACCAACAGGCACATTATACACCAGTGGGGAGGTGGGGGAGGGGGGGGGGAGGAGGGGGGGGGTGCAGTTAAGGGAACAGGGCTTTGGTTCCTCACTCACAGTACCAGTGGGGAGCTGTTTCCTTGAAGTCAGAAAAACACATTTCCAAGTTGTCTTAAAAAAAAACAAAAAAAAAACACACACTGCGAATGGTACTCATGCCTGTGTTTTGATCAGTTATGTTCAAGCGTCTCAGATTAGACAAGCACACATCAGATGCCCCCGATTTACACTTAAAAGATACTCAGCGTTATTCGTTCATGTCTCGTTCATTTGTTTTCATTTTTTTGTTTGTTTGTTTAGCGATGTTCAGATCTGGTTTCTGAATTAAACGCGATTGCTTTTTCTAAAGACCTAAGACTTTTTGTCGCCGCTGAACACTTTCTGTGAATGCTTCGTGTTCACCTATATTCTTGTTTGCTTGTGTCTCTAAAAAAATAAATAAATAAAAATAAAGTCACAGAGTCTTCCTGTCGATCTGTCCGACCACAAAAGCACAAGTGGCCAGACAAGGAATGCCCCCCTACTCTTCATTGTCACATACACCTGAGCAAAGTGACTGCATTGCTGAGCGCTTTGAATCACATGACCTCAGTAAAGTACTTTATCACCTCATTTTGCATCCTGAACAGTGACTGAGACAGTAAAAAGCAGTCTTTAATATTCATTTTCCGTCATTCCAGTACTATAATATGTCCTCACACAGAAATGTACCACATTTGAATTAATTGTGAAGTGCACTGTTAGCTTCCTGGTGTGTTCTAAGTGTTCTGCGTTGTCTCGAATGTAGTCTGTACTGAAATGACTAACACTCAAGCGTACGTGTGGAAAAAAAAAAAAAAAAGCCCTGTTTGTATTCAGATCCTTTCCCAGTTTCTAATGTCATTTTAATTCCAACCACTTCACTTGCACTGTCTGTGTGCCGTCTGCTGCTGTTCAGACTTACGCCGCAGACTAATGAAGCTCTCTAATCACTTTTCCTTTAACCGAAACCCCTCTACGACAAAGACGTCAGCGGCACGCAGAATTACCTGACTCCTCTTTTCTCACCCGTATCTCCCCCGCACACGCACACGCACTAATGCTGTGTTTGTGCACGTCGTGCATGTGTTGATTGACTGAACCTGGCTGGGGCTTCAGAGGAGAGACTCTAATTCCAGATAATTCAATAAAATCAGCCAGTGCTTATTGAGTGCCAAAGCTGGTTTTTGATCAGGCGTGTGTGTGTGTGTGTGTGTGTGTGTGTGCGTCTGAGTGTCTGTGTTTGTGTGTGTGTGTGTGTGTGTGTGTAAGAGCCGGTGAAGAAGCTGCGTGGAGGAAGAGCGAGGGGGAACAGGAGACTAGCAGACCAGGGGAAATATGTCGAGAGACATAATGGGAACAAACACAGAGCTTAGGAAATAGAGCAATCCTCTTCAGCCCAAGCAGGATTAACTGGAGTTAGAAAACGAATGAGAGCTCGATACAGAGAGAGAGAGAGAGAGAGAGAGAATGCTGTATGTGTGACAGTTAAAGGAAGAGGAGACAGAGAGAGAGAGAGAGAGAGAGAGAGAGAATGCTGTATATGCGACAGTAAAAGGAAGAGGAGACAGAGAGAGAGAGAGAGAAAGAGAGAGAGAGAGAGAGAGAGAGAGAGAGAGAGAGAGATAGCACAAACAGAAGCAGACAGCTCCTAAGTGACTTTTCATTAGTATGCTAGGCTAAAGCTTTGAGGCCTGTTGTTGAAAGATAAGCTTTGCCCTCTGGGGCCACAGCACACGCTCAGAGAGACTTTGACATTATGTGTCTCACCAACACTGACATCACTGCTCCTCTCTGCTCCCCAATACACACACACTGACATCACTGCTCCTCTCTGCTCCACAATACACATACAATCATTGCTCCTCTCTGCTTTACAATACACACAACAACACTGCTCCTCACTGCTCTACAATACACCTACAATCACTGCTCCTCTCTGCTTTACAATACACACAACAACACTGCTCCTCTCTGCTCTACAATATACACACACACACTGACATCACTGCTCCTCTCTGCTCTACAATATACACACACACTCTGACATCACTGCTCCTCACTGCTCTACAATACACATGCAATCGCTGCTCCTCTCTGCTCTGCAATATACACACCCACTCTGACATCACTGCTCCTCTCTGCTCCACAATACGCACACAAACACTGCTCCTCTCTGCTTTACAATACACACAACACCACTGCTCCTCTCTGCTCTACAATATACACACACACACTGACATCAATGCTCCTCTCTGCTCTACAATACACACACACACACTGACATCTCTGCTCCTCACTGCTCTACAATACACACACACACACACACACACACACACTGACATCACTGCTCCTCTCTGCTCTACAATACACACACACACACACACACTGACATCACTGCTCCTCTCTGCTCTACAATACACACACACACACACACTGACATCACTGCTCCCCTCTGCTCTACAATACACACGCACACACACTGGCATCACTGCTCCTCTCTGCTCTACAATCACTGCTCCTCTCTGCTCTACAATACACACACACACACTGGCATCACTGCTCCTCTCTGCTCTACAATACACACACAAACACTGCTCCTCTCTCCACAATAACACTGAGCGCATCCACAGACAGACCCTCCTCTTTCCCTAACAGTATTGAACACACATACACACACCAACGCTCCTCTCTGTCCAGCAAAACTGAACACATATAGATTCAAACAGTCCACTGCACTGAACACGCAGACACACACCAGCGTTCATCTGAACGCCCGTACACTCTAACAGTCCTCCCATCCCTCATCTCAAACCGATACAGATGCCAGGGCTTCTCTCAACCTGACTGTTCTAAACACATACAGACTCCAACACTGTCCTTTGCCTGATAATCATACTCAAGCCACAGCATTGGGCCCCAAAGCTCAGCTACTTCTGAGCACACACTCCGCTGCTCTGCTCCTTAAAAGAAAAAAAAAATGCCTACACCACACCAGTGTTAAAGTAACTCTGGCATTTACGGCATAATCAACCCTCACCAGAATGAATGCACAGACAGTAACAGAAAGGGCATTCCTTCCTGCTTGCTGATGCTTTGAAAAACGTGAAGAATTTTGCCTCGTTATAAATAAATAACTGAATGAATAAGTAAATAAATAAATAGATCATGCCATGCTGTCTCTAGTAATCTTCTGTGATTCAGCTATAACTGCTCAGATTGTTTTCTCTGAATATTTCAAAAATTTCGAGAATATTTCAAAATAGTTTTTGAAATTTATAGTTGCTGCCTGTTGACAGTTGAATATTCGAGCAATTGTCCGCATACTTAACACACTGCTGACTCTCTCTCTCTCTCTCTCTCTCTCTCTCTCTCTCTCTCTCTCTCACACACACACACACACACATTGGAACACATTCAGAACTGCAATGGGGATCTACGTTTTTCAAATTGGTATTTTCGTAATGAAACTGTGAGAATGTATATATCAGCACTAATACTCAAAGATCAGCTTGGATTTATTATGGTGGTTCCATGGAACATTAAACTGAGGACTTTACACATAGTAATACTGAATCAATGCCAATAATGGACCAACCTGTGTGTGTTCAATTACAATGTAATATAAATACTAAGGAAATTGTCTACACGATGACACTGTGACTACACAATGACACTGTGTGACTGCACCATGACACTGTGACTGAAACACAACACTGTGACTGAAACACGACACTGACTAGACCACGATGCTGTGACTACAACATGACACTGTGACTACACAATGACACTGTGTGACTAAACCATCACACTGTTACAACACAATGACACTGTGTGACTACACCACGATACTGTGACTACACAATGACAATGTGTGACTGCACCATGACACTGTGACTACACAATGACACTGTTACAACACCGCGACACTGTGACTACACAATGACACTGTTACAACATCACGACACTGTGACTACACAATGACACTGTGTGACTAAACCATCCCACTGTGACTACACAGTGACACTGTTACAACACCACGACACTGTGACTACACAATGACACTGTTACAACACCACGACACTGTGACTACACAATGACACTGTTACAACACCACGACACTGTGACTACACAATGACACTGTGTGACTAAACCATCACACTGTGACTACACAATGACACTGTGTGACTAAACCATCCCACTGTGACTACACAATGACACTGTTACAACACCACGACCCTGTGACTACACAATGACAATGTGTGACTGCACCATGACACTGTGACTACACAATGACACTGTTACAACACCATGACACTGTCACTACACAATGACACTGTGTGACTAAACCATCCCACTGTGACTACACAATGACACTGTTACAACACCACGATACTGTGACTACACAATGACACTGTTACAACACCACGACACTTTCACTACACAATGACACTGTTACAACACCACGATACTGTGACTACACAATGACACTGTGTGACTAAACCATCACACTGTGACTAGACAATGACACTGTTACAACACCACAACACCGTGACTACACAATGACACTGTTACAACACCACGACACTTTCACTACACAATGACACTGTGTGACTAAACCATCACACTGTGACTAGACACTGGTGAGTTGTAGTCTATATGCAGGTTTGAGAACTTGTGAGTCCACATCAAAGAATAGTCATTCTAATGTTCTAAAGCGCCTGTTAAAACAACAGGCTACTACAAAGCCAATTGCCAAAGACCCCAGTGCCAGTGCCGCTGACCAAGGAGCAGGGGCATTTCTAGCTATTGAAATGATCAGGGGCTAAGTCCGGGGCTAAGAGCTTTTCATGTTGGTGTGCGAGTCCCCCCCCCCCCCCCCCCCCCCCCCCCCCCCCCCCCCGCCGCTATAAACATCTCCTTTTTCAGGGGAAAACTATTCAGGGCTTGGCTTAAAATGTTTGGGGCTGAAGCCTCGAATAATTGGACCTAACGACGCAACTGTTGAGGAGCCACTCTATCCAAACAGCCAAGGCTTGATCTGCTTGGTGTGCAGTAATAAGATAACTGAAGCAAACATTTAGAAGTAATGCAAAAGTTACTTTCCCGAAGTATCTACTTTTATATGCAGCAATTGGTAAAGTAATTCAATTATGCCTACACCACACCAGTGTTAAAGTAACTCTGGCATTTACGGCATAATCAACCCTCACCAGAATGAATGCACAGACAGTAACAGAAAGGGCATTCCTTCCTGCTTGCTGATGCTTTGAAAAACGTGAAGAATTTTGCCTCGTTATAAATAAATAACTGAATGAATAAGTAAATAAATAAATAGATCATGCCATGCTGTCTCTAGTAATCTTCTGTGATTCAGCTATAACTGCTCAGATTGTTTTCTCTGAATATTTCAAAAATTTCGAGAATATTTCAAAATAGTTTTTGAAATTTATAGTTGCTGCCTGTTGACAGTTGAATATTCGAGCAATTGTCCGCATACTTAACACACTGCTGACTCTCTCTCTCTCTCTCTCTCTCTCTCTCTCTCTCTCTCTCTCACACACACACACACACACATTGGAACACATTCAGAACTGCAATGGGGATCTACGTTTTTCAAATTGGTATTTTCGTAATGAAACTGTGAGAATGTATATATCAGCACTAATACTCAAAGATCAGCTTGGATTTATTATGGTGGTTCCATGGAACATTAAACTGAGGACTTTACACATAGTAATACTGAATCAATGCCAATAATGGACCAACCTGTGTGTGTTCAATTACAATGTAATATAAATACTAAGGAAATTGTCTACACGATGACACTGTGACTACACAATGACACTGTGTGACTGCACCATGACACTGTGACTGAAACACAACACTGTGACTGAAACACGACACTGACTAGACCACGATGCTGTGACTACAACATGACACTGTGACTACACAATGACACTGTGTGACTAAACCATCACACTGTTACAACACAATGACACTGTGTGACTACACCACGATACTGTGACTACACAATGACAATGTGTGACTGCACCATGACACTGTGACTACACAATGACACTGTTACAACACCGCCGACACTGTGACTACACAATGACACTGTTACAACATCACGACACTGTGACTACACAATGACACTGTGTGACTAAACCATCCCACTGTGACTACACAGTGACACTGTTACAACACCACGACACTGTGACTACACAATGACACTGTTACAACACCACGACACTGTGACTACACAATGACACTGTTACAACACCACGACACTGTGACTACACAATGACACTGTGTGACTAAACCATCACACTGTGACTACACAATGACACTGTGTGACTAAACCATCCCACTGTGACTACACAATGACACTGTTACAACACCACGACCCTGTGACTACACAATGACAATGTGTGACTGCACCATGACACTGTGACTACACAATGACACTGTTACAACACCATGACACTGTCACTACACAATGACACTGTGTGACTAAACCATCCCACTGTGACTACACAATGACACTGTTACAACACCACGATACTGTGACTACACAATGACACTGTTACAACACCACGACACTTTCACTACACAATGACACTGTTACAACACCACGATACTGTGACTACACAATGACACTGTGTGACTAAAACCATCACACTGTGACTAGACAATGACACTGTTACAACACCACAACACCGTGACTACACAATGACACTGTTACAACACCACGACACTTTCACTACACAATGACACTGTGTGACTAAACCATCACACTGTGACTAGACAATGACACTGTGTGACTACACCACGACACTGTGACTACCAGTGTTGGAAGTATCACATTACAAAGTGACATATTACGGTAATTCCACTGTTTTTGGCGGTAGCGAGTAATGTAACTAATTACCTTTTCAGATTAAATAACGCAGTTACAATTACTGAGATTTAAATAGGCTCATTACTGTTGTCTTGCGTGAAAATATTAATGGACAACTGCAGACTATAGCAGACAAATGCAGACTATTCCCCTGATTTCCTGTTCATGAACTAACGTCACCCGACCTAGGTGGCACAATGAATGACTGAATCAGCACTAGCCCACACAATAGCCAACAGTTCGGGCAATGTGAGCCTGCTGTCCTGGAAATATGGACATTATTTTTCCCTCCTCGAGATCAAGGACAAAAATACACTGGTGAGTTGTAGTCTATATGCAGGTTTGAGAACTTGTGAGTCCACATCAAAGAATAGTCATTCTAATGTTCTAAAGCGCCTGTTAAAACAACAGGCTACTACAAAGCCAATTGCCAAAGACCCCAGTGCCAGTGCCGCTGACCAAGGAGCAGGGGCATTTCTAGCTATTGAAATGATCAGGGGCTAAGTCCGGGGCTAAGAGCTTTTCATGTTGGTGTGCGAGTCCCCCCCCCCCCCCCCCCCCCCCCCCCCCCCCCCCCGCCGCTATAAACATCTCCTTTTTCAGGGGAAAACTATTCAGGGCTTGGCTTAAAATGTTTGGGGCTGAAGCCTCGAATAATTGGACCTAACGACGCAACTGTTGAGGAGCCACTCTATCCAAACAGCCAAGGCTTGATCTGCTTGGTGTGCAGTAATAAGATAACTGAAGCAAACATTTAGAAGTAATGCAAAAGTTACTTTCCCGAAGTATCTACTTTTATATGCAGCAATTGGTAAAGTAATTCAATTACTTTTGAAAGGAAATAAGTAGTACCTGTAACTAATTACTAATTTTCAGTGACTTGCACAACACTGCGTGATTACAACCGCGACGCTGTGTGGTAATTTTTCAGTCTGGGGTGCATGCACGTTCGCATGTTCAGAGCACTCAGGAACAGTACAGTGTTGTCAGTCACAATTAACACAGCTGAGAGTGTTTAGACACCCAAAGTTCACAGGCCCCATACAGACAGCCTAATTCTGCCAAAGTGAGCCTTAACAGAGCAATCTCACCTAGACAATGCTAATTATTACCCCCCCCCCCCCCCCCAAAAAAAAAAACCAGAGTGTCTAACGTTAAAACTGCACCGTTGTTTCACCGTTTACTCGGGAATATAAGAAGACTATATCCTGCCTGTCTGTCTGTCCATCAAACGTCGGCAGGTACTGGGAAGGGGAAGAGAAAGAAGCTTCGCCTCAAACTGCCGCTAGCTTTGACTGTGCAGTAGCGATTCTTAACGTTTTTCGCTGCGGTTTTCCTTGAACATCTCATGACCAGCTGAACAAGGCCCTTTAACATAAAAAAGAAAAAAAACAAACAAACAAAAAAAGAAACAAAAAAACCCAAACCAAAACAAAAAACAAAACAAAACAAATGAATCTCTCATTTTTATGTGACATAAATTGTTCTTGGCCACATGTTGCCTGGTATTTCCAGAATGATAAACATTCCTGCCGTGTACCTCTCACTGGAACAGTAAGCGTACGTTGGCTGTTGGTTTTGGATGAATTACAGCCTAATCGGGGTGTATCGCTCGGGGCCGGACGTCCGTCTGTCTTCCTTTAGTGCTCCACTGAGAAATAAATGCATGATTTGTGACAGCGTTTTGAAGCATTGCCCGGGCGTCGGACGGTGGCACAAAAGCCCTGGCAGCGCTGGCGTCTGTGAAATTGATCTCACTCGTGGAGAGGATAGCGCGGCTCGCGGAGAAAAGCCCCCCTTTTGTTTCCTGTCAGACCCGCAGTCTCAAACCTGTAATTATGACTCTAAATTGAAATGACAAGTGTTCATGGTTTCCTGGAAAATGCCTTTTTTTTTCACCCCTCTCTCTCTCTCTCTGTCAGACAGAGGAGAAGCTTAACAGCCAGGAGCAGAACGGGCAGGGTAATGTGGCTAATTCAGAGCATGTTGGATGCGTTTCAGGTTCAAAAGGGAGGCGGGGGCACTAAAAACACAACAATGTAAGATTTGGATGTCACTGGCAAAGCATCTTAGTCAAGAGGGACTGACAGAAGAATAGTAACATTGTTTCACATTCACATTATTGCATTTTCTCTCTCTCTCTCTCTCTCTCTCTCTCTCTCTCTCTCTCCCTCTCTCTCTCCCTTTCTCTCTCCCTCTCTCTCTCCCTCTCTGTTTCTCTCTCTGTCTCTCTCTCTCTCTCTCTGTCTCTCTCTCTCTCTCTCTCTCTGTCTCTCTGTCTCTCTCTGCCCCCCCCCCCCCCTCTCTCTATGGTTGTAGTAATCTGATCTCTCTGCTCTCATCAGTTTAAGAGAATGAACATTCATGTGAACTGCAAACTGGATTCCTAAACCTTGATGAGTAAGGTATTTGATTCATTGGTTGGATCAGACTGAAGTTAGGCTGGTCAGACAGAAGCCCTGTATGGGCGTGTACCAATGAACTCGTCAGGTCTCCAAAGGAAAGACTTCTGCTAATGCTGTTCCCTCTGATCTTAACTTTGTTCTGTGTTGACTAACTCAAAAATTCCCAGTCAAGCCAAGACGATGGGGAAAATAAAAACACAACCCTGGCTGTCTAGAGCGTCTTGTCAGTTTGCATTTGCAGGCATAAATAATAAATAAATATATTTTAGAAAACCAGTATCAATTAAAATGACACTTTAAAAAAAAACAGTTCATAGATGCTGCTTGTCGGGTGAAATATCTTTGTGTAATTCTAGTTATTACCCTAAAGCAAGAAAAAGCAAGGTTTCATTTTGTTGAAATGGAGTATAAAATTTGAATGTGATTTCTCACACTCTCTCGCATCACGTTGCATAAATAATATTACGTAGATTTACATAGATTTTTAATTAATTTTTTTACTAAAAGCACGAAAACTAGTGTGACTTTCACTGATAGAGCTCTTTCTCTATTGTGGTCTCTCTCTCTCTCTCTCTCTCTCTCTGTCTTTGTCTTTGTGCCTCACTGTCATCTGTGGTTGAAGTGGACACAGTTGTAATGAATAAAATAAAATAAAACAAAATACCCACAGACACCTACATAATACATGCATAAATAGAAGTAAGACAGTGAATCATTTCAGCCGTACACAAAAAAAAAAAAAAAAAACAAGAAAGAAAAAGAAAAAAACAGCGGAGGTGAAACCTAGCAGGGGGTTCCCAGGCCTGGTACCTTTTGCTTTTTTCCTTTCTGATCTGTTACAGAAAAAAAATGCTTTTGTTGTCGTTGTTGTTTTCATTGTTTCTGTCGTTGTTGTTGTTGTTGTTGTTGTTGTTGCTGTTCACCATTTCCACAAAAGAAAGAAAGAAAGAAAGAAAGAAAAAAAAAAAAAAACAGTAACTCTGGAGAGCATACATGCTCTCCATTGTCAGAGGAAGAGAAATTTCTATTTAGAGGTCCATATAAAAAGGAGATATGTCTATATGAAGAGAGATTCATTCGAAGCCTAATCCTCCGTGACTCCTCATGATTTTTCATCTGCCAGATGTTTTAAGATTTTATTTTCTCCGGGTGGTGTGGGAGGCACAGCTGGTGGCGTCGAGCGACGAGCATTACAGCAGCGCAGATGAAGAGGAACAGCTGTGCTGGGACTTCTTTCCTTCTGACCTCTAAACATTTGAATCATGACCCCTGAATAAACCTGTCATATGCCGTTAGCTATGGACCGCTGAGGCACACTTCCAAACACGGACGCCGTTTCTCCTCCTCCGCATCCCCACACCACCCTACACCCAACACTCCCACCACACTGGCTTTTTTTTTTTTTAATATGCAGGGTTCCTGCCAGCAAGCTCGTCCCCCCCAAAGTGGGCCAACGCTGTACTGACGGTCCAGATCAGCCACTGTTTGGCAAACATTCAAAAAAGATAAAAAAAAAAAGAAAAGAAAAAGAGGAAGAAAAAAAAAATCATTCCAAAAAGAGCAACTACAGCGAACAAACTGCTAACTCTTCCGAACCACTGCTTACAACATTTCAGACAAGTGACACTAACATCTGGCTTCGTCACATGTTTTGTTTTCTTTTTTTCTTTTTTTTTTCCCCTGCAAAGCTCTGGATAATGTTCCCCTATTAATCAATATGTCAAATCCAAATGCATTATGAAACTATGCTCACAACGCACTTAAGTTACACGAAATTACAAAAATCTGTTATAGTTACACTAAATGACAAAATTCTGTTGTACACCGATGAGCCAAAATGTTGAAACCACCTGCCTAATGTACTGTTGGTCCTCCGTTTGCCGCCAAAACAGCGGCGACCCACCGAGGCGTGAACTCTACAAGACCCCTGAAGGTGTCCTGTGGTATCTGGCACCAAAACAGTAGCAGCAGATCCTTCAGGTCCTGTAAGTTGCGAGGTGGAGCCGCCGTGAATCGGCGTGAATCACGGTGAGTCCAGCGCGTCCCACAGATGCTCAGTCGGACTGAGATCTGGAGAATTTGGAGGCCAGAGCAACACCTTGAGCACTTCATCATGTTCCTCAAACCATTCCTGAACAATCTGTGCAGTGTGGCAGGGTGCATTATCCTGCTGAAAGAGGACACTGCCATCAGGGAATACCATAGCCATGAACAGGACTTGAAGGATCTCCTGCTGCTGTTTTGGTGCCAGATACCACAGGACACCTTCAGGGGTCTTGTAGAGTCCATGCCTCGGTGGGTCGGCGCTGTTTTGGTAGCACATGGCGGACCAACAGCATATTAGGCAGGTGGTCATAATGTTTTGGCTCATCGGTGCATGTTGAATGGGAAAGTAACGTGTTGAATGGTACAGGAAAACAGCTGATAAAGCACTGAACCTAAGGAGGTATGTAACTTCTAACACAAGAGAAAACGTATGAACATGTCACATATAAATCAATCCTTATTCTGACAGGTTAACATGTGGATCAATGACCCCTGGGGAGTATTTTGTAAAACTAACATTGATCGAGAATCATAAGAAATCTGTGACTACTGAATGAATAACTCATAGAAGTTTAACAGGATGCTGTATGAGCTTGGAATCGAGCTCAGTTTGACGCTTAGGCTCGTTTCTGTGGAGCGTCATACTTTCAAGTTTTAACTGAAGCATTGCATTTCCTCCAATCAATATTTCTCCATATGAAACAGCGTAGTAGCAATGAAACCTCCAGAAGGACTTACTAGAACATTCTCCAGTTACCCGAGCCTCAGCTTCCTCTGGAGCTAATTCAGTCAAACTACTGTAGAGAGACCCAATCAGCTCTGTCCACTTAAAGGCTACTTTAGTGGCTAGAGTGGTCACACTGATGAATCTGGGATCAATACTAAAGACATTTTTGGTTCAGCCTTCTTTAATGGTAAAATGGAATAATAAGGCCACTTGGGGCCAGTTTGAGACTATAGCAGTCAGTAAGAATATGACAGGTGACTTGCCCTGTTTTTTTTTTTGTTTGTTTGTTTTTTCTTTTTTCTTTTTCACTGATTTACAGATGCGATTAGTAAAAACTTAATCAGGAACACTTCTGTTACTGTTCAAGGTCAAACGAAGGACATTTACGAGGAAACTGTTTAATGTACATTGCACTGAATTACAACCG
>NC_044506.1:6976950-6979450 GCF_902362185.1 Chanos chanos | reverse complement strand
CCCCAATCTCCCCTCCTGCCTCATTTCTCTAAGCAAATCAGTTTATCAAACGCTTCTCTTTCCCTGAAAAACAACCTACACAAAGCCCTGAAAGACAGACAGACACAGAGAGAGACTGAGAGAAAGAGAGAGAGAGAGAGAGAGAGAGAGAGAGAAACAGAGAGGGAGAGAGAGAGAGAGAGAGAGGGGGAGAGAGAGAAAGAGAGAGAAAGGGAGAGAGACACAGAGATAGAGAGAGAGGGAGAGAGAGAGGGAGAGAGAGAGATAGAGAGAGAGAGAGAGAGAGAGAGAGAGAGAGAGAGAGACAGAGAGATGAGTGAACGAGCATGAGAAGACAATGCCGAGCGTCCTAACGGCAATACATTCGAACAGAGAGAGAAGAGCAGCAGACAAAGCCACACATTTGTGAACACAACCAGCCCTAAAAAAAGGATTAGACTGCTTTCATCCCGTGCTCTCCCCACCCCTCCCATCCCAACCACCCCCCCCCCCTAAAACAACCTAAAACAACACTGAAAATAGTCTGCTTTTAATTCCTTCTTTTCCCTCTTCTTCTTCTTCTTCTTCTTCTTCTTCTTCTTCTTCTTCTTCTTCTTCTTTCTTTTTCAGGGGAAAACGAGTTACCTGTCAGATCCACTGAATCAAATCCAAGAGTCAAACATCAAAGGAGAGCAGATGCGAGCGTATGTAATTATCTTTTGTCTCTGAGCTACAAACACCAACAGGTAGCAGAACAGACAAAAACCACTTATGTGAGGGGAATGCTCCTCTTTTTCCCCAACGCCGCCTCTAAACAAAAGCATTCAGCCGCGTTTCTTTCCTTTTTTTTTCATTTGGTTGTACTGGTATCGTTCATGTCAACCTTTCTGCCGGCTACAGACAAAGGACATGGCGAGGTAAACGGTCAATGAAAGAAATCCAATTATCCATCAGACGTCTAGAAAGTATACTTCCAGAACTCAAATGTGTCCATTGATTTCTGGTAAGCTTTTTTTTTTAAGAAATCTCTCTGGTATCAAGTGTTGAAAGCAGTTTCAAGCATGACTCATCACCTCTTTTGGCTTGTTCGATCACTCCGAGATTCTGATAGGCGGGCTCTAACGCAAAACATAAATAAATTATTTCTGACCGTGAGCTTTCTCTTGAAGATCGGGTGTAAGGTCATAAAATCAGTGGTACCAGCACCTTTATTACCATGGAAACGCACCATTACAAAGCAATGGGGTTCCATTTGATGGTCAGTGGATGCCACGCGAGAGGTGCTAGCATCGTTTAGACTTGCCACGGTCAAAGTGTCGGGCAGATCCTGCACGGCTCCACCCCCCCCACATCAAAAGACAGCATTACTATTGTTATTGGTGCAGTAAAAGACATGGGTTTATAATGTCTCATTCCTAGTTATGAACAGGCATTAGTAGTAGTAGCAGTAGTAGTGGTGGTAGTATTGTTGTTGTTATTATCAAGAAGAAGAGGAAGAAGAAGAAGATTATTATTATTATTATTATTATTATTATTATTATTATTATCATTATTATGCTTCATGAGAGGCTAACAGCGTGTTTTGTTATGATTCCATGGACATCCATAAAGGAACACAGTCAGTGTGTGTTAGAAGAAGTAAAGAGTCAAACTAAAGCATGTCCAGGGTCCTGAGACAATACAGGTCTCTTAATCGGTCACACCTGTGTTAAAATACACCACACCTGCTCTCAGTGGAAAACAAAAGTCTGCCGCATTAATGAGAGCTGTGTGAGGCTTCTCCACAGTTCAGCTCGTGTTCAGTGTGGACGCTGTTAAGGTGCTGTACTGCTGACAGACAAGGGCAGTGTAGAGTAATATATCTGGACTACATGACAGACAGATGTGTCTGAAAAAACAAACAAACAAACAAACAAACAAAAAAACAACTGAGGACAGGTTGATTGCACTCAGAAAGTTCAGTGGAGGGAGTTTTCCCAGATTTGTCATAAGTCGCTAAGTTGTTTGGTTAAAGTTGTTTGTAATTCATTACAGATTTCTCAAAAGAAATAATAATAATAACAAAAGAAACCATTTTGGGAACTCCACGAAAAGTTAAAAAAAAAAACGGACGCTTTGCTCTTTCAGTTCAAATGTGTGTGTCATGGCTTTTGGAAGGTCAAGTAAAGTGAGAGGCTGTTTTGGTTTGGCTTGTGACATGTTCAAAAGCCCTGCATTGTGATTGATCATTTCCTGAGTACATGGACAAATCGCACTTTGTGTGACACTCTTTTGTGGTGGTAATGTCTCTATGACACACAAACACACACACACACACCTCAATATCAGGGTGAACTTTGCCGAAGAAGAACAGAGGACATGTTCTTTGAACATGCAGTGCTAGTCTTTATTGCCACTGATAAATAGTCCACAAAATTCATGTCTGTCTGAATAAAGTCTCTATGGTTCTGTGCAAAAGATTGTCCTACTAAATGTCCTTATCAAGGGGCAGGGGGTGAAAGTCGGGCAAACTCAGGTCAGA
>NC_044506.1:6961950-6971950 GCF_902362185.1 Chanos chanos | reverse complement strand
AGGACCATATTCATCAAACCCGTGAGAAGGAAAAGTCATGCAGAGCCCTTTGATGAATACTCCACTGCAGAGAGGCAGCCTCTGTAAAGAGATAACTAATTTCGTACAGCTTCCTGCACCAGGCAAATATAAACCAAAATCCCAGACCAGATCAATGCTCTGAAGATCTAAGTCAACAAAGTGATTATGAATGCAGTCCTTAAAAACAGTCTACTGAAGTTTGAGGAGGATTTTTTTTTTTTGTGATTGTGAATGTGATTGTTTGCAGAAGAGACATCTCTCTCTCTAACAGTTATCAAGCCAAGCGAACTGCTCCCCAGCAAAGACCTGAGCCTAGCAGGAACCAGATAAATGGAATTCACTGACAGACAACACTGCAAGAGGTCAGCTAATAAACAGAGGCAGGGAGAAGAACAGAGGAGAGGAGAGAAAGAAAGAAAGAAAGAAAGAAAGAAAGAAAGAAAGAAAGAAAGAAAGAAAGAGCATGTGCGTGTACAAGAGACTGAGACGTTGTATGTGTGTGTGTGCATGCAATTGTGTGTGAGGGGCAGACAGAGAGAGAGAGAGAGAGAGAGAGAGAGAGAGAGAGAGTATTTCAACCACAATACAACCAAATGGGATTCATGGTACTTCAGTGTGTGTAAAACTATGGCTTTGATTTGGTGCTTATTTGAGCAGTAGATAACATGAGATAATGAGGGTAATTTAACGATCTTAATGTTGATACGCCACACTGAGTCCTCATGAAGGAATCGCACTGTCACACTGTGTCCCTTTAGTTAAGATAGACCTAAAGGCACAGGGACGTCCTTAATGAGTGTTTGATCTCTCCACAGCGACGTGATGCAGTGCTTATGTTAAGAGAGAGAGAGAGAGAGAGAGAGAGAGAGAGAGAGAAATAGAGTGATGTTTGTTTGTTGAAGTGTGTAGCCACAGGGGGAGCGTGTGCGTATCTATCTGACTAGAGTCTAAAAGGAGTGAAGTTTCCAATGAATTATTGAAAGCCATCTGTCACAGAGGTTTTTCTGGCATGGTACGAACGCTGAAAAAAAAGAGGAATTGTCGCTCCCACCGCCCTCTCCTCCAATCCAGATCAAAAGGTGGAGATCAATGGGAAAGGCCCGGCAAACTTTGGCAAAATAACAATAAGAACCCGAAGCGAGGAAGAGGAGGGAAGAGACACCCGTCCTCGGAGAATACGCTGCGTGTAACTCCTCGACTGTTCCAGCGGAAAAAAAAAAAACTTCGAGGGAGGAGGAGCGTAGGGGGGGGGAAAGGTTTTGGGCTGGCAACGCTCGAGAAACTGAGAAAAGTGGAAAATGTGTTTTTTTTTCTTTTTTTTTTTTTTAGGGTTTTTTCTTCTTTTCTTCTCTTTTTTTTTTCTTTCTTTGTTTAACTTTTTCTTTCTTTTCCTTTCTTTCTTTCTCTGTGAAATATCAGCAGCCTGGATCTCATCGACATCACTTTAGCATTTATACAATCCTCTGAGGAGAGGCCCGTGTGCGAATTTGTTCCCGGCTTGTCACGACGTTGCCCCGGCGACACCCCTGACTGATTTTTATTGATGATCCGCCACGCTTTCGCCAGATGAATGGAGCCATCCAGAAGGAGGGTCAAAGTGGCTGCTTTTGAAAACGACTGTGCCCTAAACGCCGCGAGTCGAGGGGTGACATCGGGATGGGGATGGGGTGGGGGTAGGCAGGGGGGGGGGGGTCGGTTTGAGACAGAAGCATTTCAGATTTCAGAGCCCCCACCCCCACCCCCCCCCGCCAGCAACCACCCCTCCCTCTCCAAGCAGTCACGGCTACCTGTCAGCTCGGACAAATTGAATTTGTCTTCCTTTGGCGGTTTTTCCTCCGAAACCCCCAAACAGACATATTAGCGTTTCAGCTTATCAAGGCCTGTCAGTGGGAATCTGTTTAGCTCCCGATACTTCGGAACGTGCCCACGGGTGACGGCGCTCTTTTTCCCCCCCGCACAGGACAGTCGGGGAATTGCTTTATCGGAAGTGTCCTGTCATTACAGAAATAATTCCCATGGACGGAAACTAACGGAAATTAGTTTAAACTCTTGTTTCAGTTTGTTTCAGAGCTGAGGCTGATGTGAAATCGTTTAGTAATTTTTTGCCCTGATGTATTCACACACACACACACACACACACACACACAGAAGTCTATCAAATTAGGGGCTGGCTTATTATGACTGGACAACTCTGTGACTTTTCTCTCACATTCTATACAATGAAACTGACAGCCTGAATGAAGTTGTTAATGTGTGAATGTGTGTGAGTGTGTGGATGTGTGTGAGTGTGTGGATCTGTGTGAGCGAATATATGTATGTGAGTGTGTGGATGTGTGTGAGTGAGTGGATGTGTGTGAGTGGATATATGTATGTGAGTGTGTGGATGTGTGTGAGTGTGTGAATGTGTGTGAGTGAGTGGATGTGTGTGAGTGAGTGGATATATGTATGTGAGTGTGTGAATGTGTGTGAGTGTGTGGATGTATGTGAGGGCGTGGATGTGTGTGAGTGTGTGAATGTGTGTGAGTGTGTGAATGTGTGTGAGTGAGTGGACGTGTGTGAGTGAGTGGATATATGTAAGTGTGTGAATGTGTGTGAGTGTGTGGATGTTTGTGAGTGTGTGGATGTGTGTGAGTGTGTGGATGAGTGTGAGTGAGTGGATATATGTATGTGAGTGTGTGAATGTGTGTGAGTGTGTGGATGTATGTGAGTGCGTGGATGTGTGTGAGTGCGTGAATGTGTGTGAGTGAGTGGATATATGTGAGTGAGTGGATGTGTGTGAGTGTGTGAATGTGTGTGAGTGTGTGGATGTGTGTGCCTGTGAAGCTGTACATGTGTGAATTTGTTTGAGTGTGTAAGCTGTCAGTACTAAATTAAGAAAAGTAACCTCTGTGAAACACCCCCGTAGGGAAATCTGTCTGTGTATGTGTGTGTGTGTGTGTGTGTGCTGTCATACAGTTCAGTGTATTGCACACTCTATGTCATCCTCCCATTGGGGAAGTCTTCACCTTGAGTGAGTGGTTCTGAAATTTCCTTACACACCTTGAGCTTACCAGGTCTAACCAATCAGAAAAAACATACGTTTTCTGTGTGTGTGTGTGTGTGTGTGTGTGTGTGTGTGTGTGTGTGTGTGTTTGTGAGGGCATGTGTGCCCATCTCTGCGCCTGACTGATATGTAAACTGGTTGCCATGGTAAAAGGTAAAGAATTTGTAACACTGATGTCTCTGTAACTCTGCAGTTTCTTCCGCTCATCTTCTGGGCGTGCCCTCTTTCCTTAACAGACTTCCATTAATAAAACACTTAAATTACTCACTCCTCAGAGAAAGAAACAGAGGAAAAATAAATAAACAAACAAACAAACCAATAAATAAATAAATTAGCTGCAAAAATAAAATTAGCTCTTTTTCCTTCTTTTCTTTCCGTTTTTGTTGTTTTCCTTTTTAAAGGAACTTTCCCTTTGACCCTCACCTATTTCAGTCTCTCTCTCTCTCTCTCTCTTTAAGCTCTGTGTACACACACAGATTTAAAACAGAACAGACACAGAAATCCGTTAAGCTCGCTGTCCTGAAGGAGGAAGTGTTGTGCTAAACAAGTGGCACGTCGGAAGCATTCCCATTGGTTGAGAATTTGAGTGGAATTCTGCGATAATGGAATTCTGCCAAACGACAAGGTCAGAATAACTTCTGCATTAACTTCTGCCATCGACCATTAGCCGAGGACTAATGGTTAGAGGTGAGGGCTTGTGACCGGCTCCATCCCGCGACCCGCAGGAAAAATGTGGGTGTGGTGGGTGGGTGAACAGCGCTTGCCCCTCCCACAACCTCCACGGCTGACGAGACCCTGGGCTGCTGCCCACTGCCCCTGCTCCTGGTGTGTGTGTGCTCACCACTGGTGTGTACAGGATGGGTTAAATGCAGAGGTTAAATTCACTACTCACTGCTCAAAGTGTGTGTGTGTGTGTGTGTGTGTGTGTGTGTGTGTGTGTGTGTGTAATCAAAGAGATTCTAATTCTAATCAAAAAAAAAAACAAAAACAAAAACAAAAACCTTCATTTGGTCATGTGATGACAGGAAACAGCATGAAACACATTCCTATGGTTGAAACATGTTCTCTGGGCATTCACAGTTTAATGTTCCTGTTAGAACAGATTTCTTCCTACATGTGATTAATTTATTTCATTTTTGCATTCTGCACAGGTTTTATGCTAAAACTTTTTAATCATTCAGGTCTCATCTGCAAAAGAACTAGCGGCGGCCCAGAAGTTACGGTCTGTACTGTTCTGGTTGACTTACTTTGGGAAACTGTTTGACTGGTATCAACACTTTCTGTCCGAGCTTCATGTTTTTATTGATGACAACATCGATGAACTTCTCCTCTTCTTTCCCTTCATCTTTCTGAATTTTTTCAATCTCTGCAAAGTAGAGAGAGAGAGAGAGAGAGAGAGAGAGAGAGAGGGAGAATCATGTATTAGGTCAAATCCAACAAAAACTCTCTGAGGGCAATCAAAGGACAAAAGATGTTTATCTGTCTATAAGCATTCGATTATCAGAAATAATTGCCTTGAAGTTTGGCACTTGTCATTGATGCCCTCATTGTTTCGTGTGCTCACTGGACTGTGAAATAGTCTCTTTCGGACACGCTGTAATTTAATTGGATGTGCTTATAATCACATCAGGCCTTCCCATCGCTCTGATTGGTGGAGCTATGCTGCCTGTCACAGACAATGCGTGGCAACACGTTTGAATCCAATTTAGCTCTCCAGACAGTTAAAAAAAACAAAACAAAACAAAACAAAACACACAAAAAAAAACCACTTGTTTGTTTGGTAAAGGTGGGACAGACATTGGTATCAGTGTGAATCTGGTGTGTGGTCTGTGTGTTTGTGTGACACTGTTGATCTAATCTAATCAAATAGGCAATAAACTCTCTCTGCTACAGGGAAAAATTCACGGCTGTAGCTCCGGCTCAAAAGGGCAACATGAGGATAGCTCGCTGATCTGAGCCAGAAAAATCCACCTGGAATTTCACATTTCAACAAGTGTGCATTCCCCTCAACCAGTCAGAGCGGCTCGGAGCTTTGGATGTACAAAAACCAGCTGGATGACGGCCCACCAGAACCAGAACTGTGCTCCACTAGTTTAGGATACCCCTTGATATTGAATTCATTTGATAAGAGAAGACAGTTTAGAACAATAAACAGTTTAAAAATATAATCAATTTAATCAAGAAAAAAAAACAAAAAAACAGAAAAACAAGAAAAAAAAAGACAAAGCAGGGCTGTAACAAGACATTTATTATATCCAGACTAAACACTGGTTGAGCTTAAACGTGGAAACAGCACGTTTTAAAAGTATGAATGCATTTTATAAGGACATAAAGACATGTCTGCTACCATTACACAGCCCAGTATAACCAGTAAAATCACAGTGACTTTTACTACGCAGCGAGATTCTGACCATCTTTCTGACGATTTAAATATGAAAGAGATCATTAATGTCCAAGAACATGATAGGTCACAGAAAGAGAGAGAGAGAGAAAGAGAGAGAGAGAGAGAGAGAGAGAAATAAAATTTGATACATGTTGCCTGAATGGTTTTTTGAAAGGCGAGACTTTCAGTCCAAAATGAAGAGCCAATCACAGCTTCCCATGTGATCACGTCTCCGCCCCATTTACAATCCTCCAAACACTCTCATTATAACACCAAGCCCAGTGTTAGTGATCCCCTCACTCCAGAAGGGTGTTAGAGTGTTACAGCAGAGACAGAGCCTGCAGTTTACGAGTCAGGACTCGTGCAGCCAGCCTAAAATGCACTGAACTGATCTCTTTTCAAATTCCATGTAAAACAGAGTGAAGATGTATGGGGTAAAGTAGTGATCTCTCTTAAGCTCTTACTGCGTCTTGACTTTGTGAAGAAAAATCCCAAATAGATATTAGAGCAAAGCCCCAAAAAAAAAAAAAAATCATACGGAAACTGTACCTCACCCCCCAGCCCCCTGCTCTTTCAGTTTCCCTCAACTGTGAAACAGGAGAATCTGCTGTCCAACATGTCACTGAGAAATTCCACTTATGGGCTTCCGCTTCGTAGAGGTTGTAATAAGATTCTGTCGAATAACACAGAGTAGTCGCTAGCTTCCTACACTGGGAATTAAGAGCTGATCACCCACAGATCTTACAGTTCTTTCTCTCTCTCTCTCTCTCTCTCTCTCTCTCTCTCTCTCTCTCTCTTTCTCTTTCTCTCTATGTCACACACATACACACATACACACTCATGCACCCACATCCTGTGACCTTGCAACCTCATGACAAGACCTTCAATGCTGTGGTGACCAATAGTGAACACGGAATCACCTAGAATTACAATCATTATAAGGGCCACATACAGACTTCAGAGAACTGCACGTATGATAATGTTATGCTGAAATCTCACTCTCCATACACAACCACCAGAGCCCAGCTGGATTCGAGCTGTCACTGTGAACAATGGAGCTTCACGACTTGGAGTTTTTTTTCTCCAGAGAGGCCCAGCTGTATCTGTCCACCGTGCACAGGGCACACATTAAAACTGTACTCAGAGCAGTGACAAAAAAAGTCCTCTGTTTGAACTGCACTCATTCAACCAGGGACCAGTTTTCTCAACCTTACTGTTTCAAATTAACAACACACATGACACTTTTTCAGAATTTAGATTACTTTTGACACAGCAAAGAGAGAGACAGGGAGAGAGAACAAGGGGGAGGGAGAGAGAGAGAGAAAGAGAGAGAGAAAGAGAGAGAGAAAGAACTGTCTCCCTGTGGTTTTGTCCATGAATCAAGAAACGTTTGATTTAAATTACGTTCTAATCAGGACTTGTAAAGAGAACTGAGGCAGACCAAAGTTCTCTCGGCCCTGTCGTGACTCAGCCCTCCAGAGAGAGAGAGGAGAACAGGAACCAGCCTCTCATGTGATTACCAGGGCTGACGTTAAAGACCCACAGAGACAGAGGCTGTGATACAATACTGAGCCAGGCATATAAAAAATGAAATAAGGCAAAATAGAATCTCCAAATCTCTCAGGCCTACAGGAAACTCAAAAAAAAAAAAAAAAATTGAAAGAGGAAACAGAGCAGCATAAAAGTGAATAAAGAAACAATGAAACAGTGCATATGTAGACACACATATTCTCTCCTTGCAACAGGCATCCTCACAGCTCAACCTCAGTCTTGTGCGTGTGTGTGTGTGTGTGTGTGTGTGTGTGTGCGTGAGCGTGTGCACGCGTGCGTGTGTGTGTGTGTGTGTGTGTGTGTGTAGTGTATTTTAGCTCATCAGCTGCAGATAAGCCATAGCTCTCTCACAGACTCACAAAGCACAGAGCACAGCAGAAGAGATATCAGAAATCACATGACAGGGTTCTACCGTATCCTGGGGTGTAACCGTGAGATTAAAATACGAATAATTATGAGAAGCGTAGAGGGACGTGACCTAAATCTGCTATGTGTGTGTGTGTATATATATATATATATATATATGTATATGTATATATGTGTGTGTGTGTGTGTGTGTGTGTGTGTGTGTGTGTATATATATATACACCACTGCGTGTTTTTGTTGAGCTCTGGAAAAAAAAAAAAAAGAAAGAAAAAAAGAAAAACACCGATGTTTTCCTTCTGACATATTTGACTAATTTCCACTGCTGTTTACACAATGCATTACAAAGTGCTTTGATTGTAGATTGTGCAGAGTAAGATCATGCGTTTGCATGGTGTGTAAAGACAGGTGTTACATGCGTAACCTGCTCGGCACTGCTGATTGGCTGATTTGCTCATTTCTGTTTGACTGGAGGGGTGAGAAGGATTCAACAGAAGGTTGCTCTTTTTTGGGGGGCGGTGTGTGTGTGTGTGTGTGTGTGTGTGTGTGAGGGTGTGAGGGGGTTGAGGTGAGACTTGCTGACAGTTTAACAGATGCTGCAGGTAACACTATTCCTCTGGACTAAAAAAAAAAAAAAACCAGAAAGAAAAAGAGAAAAAAAAAGAAAGGATAGAGGTCTTGTCTGTTACTGGTCACACTTGATCGTACCTCTGACAAATGCAGGACATTACTAACATTACTTTTTGAAGGACAAAATGCATTTCCTTTCATCTCTTCCCCTCCTTTCTCACCTCTCCTGTACTCACTTCTTTTTTTTTCTTTTCCTTTTTTTAAATTTGTTTGAGGAAAAAAAAAAACTGACGTCTTTGTTAAAAAATGTTGTCCCTGCAGAAAAAAACCCAACAGCAACAACAACAATAATAACAACAACAACAACAACAACAACAACAGCTGTGTACTTCTGTGAGAGTCAATTATGTCAAATATCTGAACATTTACATATAACACAAGGCAGGGTATCAAAGGCAAACTGCAGGTGTGTGTGTGTGTGTGTGTGTGTGTGTGAGTGTGTGTGTGTCTTTTATTAAAAAGAAAACACTAATTCTGCTTCTCTGCTGCTTCGTATCCGCAGATAAAGAAACACGAGCTGCTGACATGTACTGTGTGTCACTAGTTTTAATGAAATTGACTCCAACACACGAGTGCTTTAGGGTTTAACCAAGCAGAAAAGATAGGACCTGCCACTTTCATGGTCTATTTTTCAAACACAGAGCCCTAAGAACAGAGCCCTCTCTCTCTCTCTCTCTCTCTCTCTCTCCCCTCTCTCTCTCTTCTGCTCCTGTGTGCCTTACCGGACTGCTTTAGCATTTGTCAGGTCCAGGCTCAAGACCCAAACAACCCAACACAGTGTTTTCTGTTCAGTCTTACACTTTAACTCAAAGCAAATCAGCGGTCAGATACATCATAAGAAATACGAATGCTGGAAAATGCACTGGTGCCATTTTACTCTTCTCAATAAATACGTCAAATATGCACCAGTCCCTGTTGCTGTGCTGGGGTACTGTAATTGAATTAGCCCTCCCCATGATCACAGACTAGGTGTAAGTCCGGCTGCCATTATAAGCAAGCAGAGATTTGCTGATTGCGTATACATGTATAAAATAATGCCTGTTGCCAAGCAACCTGTAAAATTAGATGCTTACTGGATGTTTTGCCTGCAGGATAGCTAACATTACAGACGGCAGCGACTTTGTAGGGAACTGTCAGTTTTGCGAATCCGAAATTCTCAAAGTTGACATTCTGAAAATGAAGGTGCCTGGCATTAATCGAAGGCATTTCGTTTAATGGATGTTTGGAATATCAGAGTAACACATGCTTAATGATGCAAAACCATCCACCAGTCAGTAGTCCAGTTAAAATTCTTTCCTTTAAATATGCTCTGAATGTTCATTTTATTCTCACGCTATAGTGGTTATCGGATGCATACGAGAAGGAAATATGTCCCTTAAAAGCAAGAGGTATTTTTATCACAGCTATCTCGACATTCAATGTTAGAATTACCACTTATTTTACACCCTGTGGGTAAAACAAGTTCCAAAAACCTAACAACCCACTTCTTAGAAATCTGCTAAACTAAAAATTTAAAAAAGAAGAAAAAAAAAAAAGAAAGAAAGAAAGAAAGAAAAAAAGAAAGAAAGAAAGAAAGAAAGAAAGAAAGTATAATGTTCCAATGATGTGTAAAGAATTCTAGACACTTTTCAAAGCCAGGTTTTTAAAACTCTTTATTGGGGTTGTTCTGTGCAGAGAGTTCAGGGTTGTCAACTGATTACATATGAACACAACCATAGCAGCTCACAGCTGAATAACCAGACAGCACAGTTCCCAGCAGACTCCGCCTTTTTAGCAAATTAAAAAAAAAAAAAAAAAATCACTTGACCGTTTTAACTGACCACATTTTTGTGCCGAAGCATTGCTTGACTGTTGATGGTCAGTGAGTGGTCCTACTATTCCTTTATTTTACACACACACACACATATATATATATATATATATATATATATATATATATATATATATACATGATTTTATTTATTTATTTATTTATTTTCCTAATCTGCTCAGACATTAGACCCAGTGA
>NC_044506.1:6949450-6954450 GCF_902362185.1 Chanos chanos | reverse complement strand
TCTGTCCAAGCTCTCAGGGACTGTGTGAATGATTCCAATCTGTGAGGAACGTGTCCGTGATGTACTTTGCACGGGGAAAACTGAAAACTCCTTCCATATGATTAACGTGTTTCCTCCTGCAGCTTATCAGTCCAACATCTCCCTGCCTAATGAAGTTTCCCATCAAACTGTCATTAGTCTGAGAACAAGCGAGGGATTTGCGGAAAATGGAAGCGAAAAAAAAAACAGAGAGAGAGAGAAAAGCTTAGAAGCGTTAATGTGGGCCCAACCGTCATCAGTAAAATCATCTCAGGTTGCATTATCAAAATGCACTGAATCATCACAAGTCCTAACGACCACCAGTCCCTGCATTTTTCAGTGAGACTGCTCATTTGATGTCAATTAAAAGTGCCTCAATGGGCTGAAATAAGCCAAAAAGCAACCCCCCCCCCCGTAAAAATAAAAGCTTCTCTTTCTTTCATGCCTCTCTTCTACTGTTTCAACAGTTAAAACATCTCAGACCTTCATTAATAATTCCCATATACATTTTTACTGCATACCTGAAGAGCAACACATACCCGCTGAATGCACAAATTACTTTAAAAGGGGAGACAGAAAACAAAACCAAATTCAAAAACTAAACCAACCCTACTATCTGACAGTAGCAGAAAAGAGAGAGGGGACATTGTGTTTGACTCTAAAGGACGTCTCTCAAACACACCGGCCATAAACGCCTCCCCCAATTCCCGTGAGCCTGAATATACCGCAGGTTTCCGTGTGAGAATTCCATAGCTTTCGTTTTTCGGCGTGCCTCCCGCCCGGCCTTCCAGACTCATCCACGCTAACAGTCCTTTTCCTGCGTGATGCACGGGGCGAGGAAGCACGCTCGCTGCACGGGATGGCACTCAGGTGTGCATTATTCATCCGTCTGTTAAACGCGTGAGGGGGAGGGAACGGCGGGAGACGCGGGTTTGACGGGCGCACCAGACGAGGACGTAGCGACGCCTCGCGTGACAGGCAGAGCTTCTCTTCAGCGGAGAGAGGAGCGAGGCATGTTTCCTGTCTGAAATAGCAGTCCTGCCTTCAGACAAAGTCAGACAAAAGTCAGACCGCTCCGCCACGATCTTCCGCAGGACAGTTCACTTTAAACCGCTCAGAGCCAGGCAAACTCACAGCAACCTTAATGAACCGAACTGAAATGAATTTTAATGAGCCGAACTACGCCGCATTGAGCTAGACTGAATTTACAAATCTCGCTTCTATATACTTTTGCACTTCGTTGCGATGAAACGTGTGTGAACAGGAATATGTGAACCAGAATTAATGAAAAATAAGGTTTTCTGAATACGCACTAGCTGTGAAACAAGCGGAGGGCTGATTCAGGTCTGTTTTTATTTTTATAAACACTTTGATATGATTTACGTTTTGCTTTTATTTGTATATACACTTTGATTCAAATCTGAAAAATAACATATACAGACTGTATGTCTGTGCTGGTCTATAATCTCCAGTTAGAAAAACCAGTAATTTCTCTCACCTATAAACCTTCTACAGCAATGCCACGCTTTAGACAAGCCGAACACTGATTCTCCAATGAGACGACTAAAGTGGTGTACTTACTCTGTACGCTTCCTTAATGACAGAAATACGACTTTGTAGGTGTCTCTAATGAATGATATGCATTTTTCCCCCTTCAGAGACGTGTGGCAAATTAGCGGCTTACATATCCCTCACATTCAACACTAAATCGTTTTTTCATTTGATTTCCAGTGAACAGAAAACAATCACCACCATGAGCTAGATAACTATTTACAGGACAAGGATGTTAGGAAGACAAGTCTTAGAGTTTGAATCAAAAAGAGAGAGACAAAGAACGCTCAAACCAAGCTCTTTCGGTTTTAACAAGGTAATAGAACGTATCACGGCATACGACACTTCATATTTATCCATTTGTCTCTGCCTGTTAATGATATTTTTTTTTCCCCAGCATCTGGAAAATTATTAAGCAGCTTTATCCACAGAACACTTGTCAACGTCTTTCTGAAGGCCGAAAAGAGATGCTCTGCTTTTCCTGCCCATGCTTGAAATGTCAAATCTGTCAAACAATACAGAGTGCTCCTCCCAGCTGGAAGTATCAAGCAATCCCAGGAAACAAAAAATCAACAACAACAACAACAACAAACAAACAAATGAACAAACAAAGAAAAAAGAAAACAAGAGATCAACAGCCTAACTTCTTACATAACGGAGGAAAAATCGAAGCATATCACGCATCATGTCAGTCCCTCCAGAAAACGAGCCAGTTTGTGGAGCAGTTTTTAGAATCTGCTGAATCCGGCTCGGAGTATGAGAGACTCATTGACACGGATGATAACAATGTTAACCTTGGACAATCACATCATTCAGAACCATTTACACTTCTGTCAATTTCTCTTTCCCGAGACCCCTCCCCTACACACACACACACACACACACACACACACACACACACACACCCCTCTAGTTTAATGAATCACTCAAGAGACACTATATTTCACATGTACTTGCTCTCTCTCTTCAAACACTTCCAAACGAAGAGCATGACCTTCTTGTTTTTGAGCTGAGAGAGATTGTCTCCACTCACTCTCTTTCTCTCTCTCTCTCTCTCTCTCTCTCTCTGTCTCTCTCTCTCTCTCTGCTCTAAACAAATGAAAAAAAAAAAAAGATGCACGCGCAAGGTTAATCTCTTTCATCTCCAGGGCCAGGGGCAGACAATAACACCTGCCTTCAAATTGAAAATTACACATTCAGGAGAGATAAAGAAAAAAAAAAGAAAGAATTCTTTCATTCCAACACAGCCTTCTGTGTGTGTGAGTGTGTGTGTGTGTGTGTGTGTGTGTGAGTGAGTGTGTGTGTGTGTGTGTGTGTGTGTGTGTGTGTGTGTGAGAGAGAGCTCAGTGTGTTTCTCTGATCCCGTGTCGGACATGGGCTATCACTCACCGCCATGTGTCTCTGGAGTCAGGAGCAGGAAGCCTACACTCTCATACAGTCATAAAATAACTCTGCCAACAGTTCTTAAGAACGCCGAGAGGGTTCTAGAACTTCCACCTGAGGTTAGGAGAGTTCTGGAACTTCCGTTGTGAGCTGATTTAAAGCATAAACTTCAGTGCAGATGCACGTTGATCATGACTCAGTGAACAAGTCAACCTCATAAGTGTTCTTTAGGGCAAATGGGGCCTAAACTGTGACATTCAAGCGCACGGCCACATTGTTCCGGAAAGTTCTCTTCATTTCCAAGCTAAAAGACTCATTTAAACCTTTTTGTTTGGAGTCACAATTGAACATAGAGGTAACATTGGCAAGACCCTTAATGATTCACATATATAGCGGTCCCAATTAAATTTAATATGGAAATGCTGATGTATATTAATAACTGGAATAATGTGAATCCTTGTCCTCATTACCTCTATTCAGGGGAACATCTTGTCACAATTATTACTTGGTTCAATAATATACAAATTATCAGCGACCCAAGAACATGTGTCCTATTACACACAGGGTCCACAGTAAACAAAGCCAATATGAGTCTATTTGCAACACAGTCCATAAAACAGTTTAAAAAAGTCTGACATATTCCCATAACATGACCCGACCCCAGATGTTCTTTATTTTCCTCAAAACTAATAGTTATGTGTGTGATGTGTACACACACATACACACATAAAAACACGACTCTTTATTTTCATTCAAGTGCAACAGCTAATAAGAACATATGTACTGTTTGTCACGCTTGTACGAAAAAAACAAAAAACAAAAAAAAAAACACAGACACAACTTTAGCTATAGAGATGGAATTAATGAGTGTGTGTGTATCTGTGTGTGCATCTGTGTGTGCAGGTTTGTGTGTGTGTGTGCATGCGCATGTGAGTGTGTGTGTGTGTGTGTGCACGTATGTGCACAAATGATCATATGAGTTGTAAGTTACAGTTGAAACATTATCTGTTATTGCTTTATCTCTACTGTGAATGAACGTGAATGAACAGACACAGAGAGAGAGAGAGAAAGAGAGAGAGAGAGACAGACAGACAGAGAGAGAGAGAGAAGGAGCACATGTGCGGAGAGAGGAGTTCCCACCTCCTCTGGCGCGGTTCGGGAGTGTGACAGCAGGAGTGAGCTCATAAGTGGACTTAAAACAAGCCCCTTGAGTAAAAACAGCATGTTCTGATTACGGCGGGTCACACCGTCTGAAACGGAGCCAGCGCACGACACGCATCCGGGCCCGCACGCTCAGGGAGCGCGCCATGACACGCTCTGTAGTTTCGTGAGGAGGGGACGACACCGGCCTGTCAGAGCCGGCAGGAAGAGGAGAAGAATCCCTTTTTAGCAAGGGGGAAAAAAAGGAAAAAAGCTGTCCCCACCGGCACCAGGACGAGGCAATTAACACAAGATATCAGCTAATGCTGTAATCACTGACAAATGCGAGGAAAGGTAGAAAAAAAAAGAAAAAAAAAAAAAAGAATTATATTACAGTTCAAAATAGTGCAACAGGAGGGGAAAGTTGTAGATAATCTGGAGCAGATGACAGCGGATTTCTGCCGCTCATCATGTCATCGCCGCGGTCCTGTGTTTTGGCTCTAACACTTCAACGACAAAGACAAAAGCAATCGAACACTGTGAACGTGGTGCTGAAGAAGACACATCTGACTTCCAAACCCTCGCAGACAAAAAATGAAAAGCATTCGCACAAGCACTAGATCCTCTGATGTGTTGACAGCGTGTAAGAAAAATAAATAAATAAATAAACAAATAAATAAATAAATACGTTTCAGCAGGTTTACAGTCGTGATGGTGAGAACATTACAGAAGCACGTCACTGAAGCAAAGGATGATGGGTAATGTCAACACCTCAGGCATGGAGAGAGAGGATGCCAAGAAAGGTTGGCACGGCAACCTAGAACAAGACTGATTGGTACACCAGGTTTAAAATCACAAGAGGACAAAAGAAAACAAACAATTCTTTCAGTTCTTTCATGCTCTCGTGC
>NC_044506.1:6944450-6946950 GCF_902362185.1 Chanos chanos | reverse complement strand
TCCCCTCTTCTGCTTTTCCGCACACTTTTTCACTTTCTAATGAGCTCCAGAGACAGACGGGACAATGGTTTCTAAATATAGCCGCCGACGCATGCAGGCACAAGACTCATCTCCATATCACGCATATTATGACTGGAACTATGTTCCATGTACAGGAAACCCACGCCAATACTCCCATTAAATCATTTATGTGTCCGTCGCCGTGGACAATAGTTTTTAATTAATTCCCCTTCCTAGGGGAAATAGAGTGAGTGGTTTGAGACAAAGCGGCACAATGGAAGAATAATGTTACAAGTCGCGGGCGCTTTCGAACGAGGGCCCTGACTGGAAGCATTATCAGTCGCTAACCAGCTTGCCCACATGCCGCAGGCCCAGTCTTCCTCCACGCTCTGAAATTAATAGAGCGATCGTGTTCCTTTTAGCACCAGACGACTCCAAATGACCATGAGAGAGTCGAAACGTCCTTAATGCATCCTTGACAAACGGTTGGAGAAAAACCTACACGAGAAACAATACGCAATGCTCCAGAGTTTGTACACGTGCCTTTGTATCTTCTTGCTCGCTCAAAACTCGTTTTTGACTTAAAGGTTTTTTTTAGGTGAGCGGCAGAAGAAGCGTCGGTACGCGCGAGACCCCGCTAGAAAAAAAACGCAGGGAGCGGTGGCATCACGTCACATCACATTCATCTCTGAGGCGCCGCGTCTACGTGTCAGCGGGAAGGACTCCGTGTGGCGATGCAGCAGAACAGAAATTGTCTCTCTGTCTACAGGAAGCCCCTGACACTGACTTCCTCCCATCACACAGGAATCGCAAGCCTTGGGCTAAAGCGTGTCACGCCGCTAAAAAGCCATTAAGCCCCTGCCTCAGCGTTCTCTTACGACGGAGGGCGCCGGGCGGGGCAGAGTTGGACGGAATAGAACCGAAGGTGTTCGAGAGAGAGACGTACGGGGTGCCCACAGGCTAAAACGCCAGGCTACAGCAAAACCAAAGGGCATGTAAGAAGACAACAATGAGAATCTGAGAAATAACAGGGCAGGTCCAGACACAACAGGGGTATAAAGGGTCTTTCAGAGACCAAATGAGAAGATACAGACGATATGACGGTAATGGCAGGTGATCAGAGGGAAGAGAGAGGGATGACAGGACAGTGGAGCTGATCATGAGGCCATGTGAAGGAGTGTAGCCAGGAGATACGGGGACATTAATGTCCTATGGGCAGATACACTGTAGTACACCAAAGGCCGATCCAATTCTTATCTGTTATTAGAGATCTATCGGCTGCACGTACTGAAGGATAGAGAAACATTATTGCTTGGACTGAGGGCTTTAGTGAAGGATAGAGAAACACTTCTGGTAGGACTGAGGGCTATTGTGATGGATAGAGAAACATTATTGGTTGGACTGAGGGCTACAGCGAAGAATAGAGAAACGCTATTGGTTGGACTGAGGGCTATAGTGAAGAATAGAGAAACACTATTGGTTGGACTGAGGGCTATAGTGAAGGATAGAGAAACACTATTGGTTGGACTGAGGGCTATAGTGAAAGATAGAGAAACACTATTGGCTGGACTGAGGGCTGTAGTGAAGGATAGTGAAACACTATTGGTTGGACTGAGGGCTATAGTGAAGGATAGTGAAACACTATTGGTTGGACTGAGGGCTGAAGTGAAGAGTAGAGAAAAACAGGCAACAACAAGTCAAGATTAGGTTGACCTTGTTGGGGAATTTGTACTAAACCAGGCAGATAGAGACAGTGCAGAACAAAATACATGCAAACATATAAACACATCAAATAAAGGTGATGAAATAAGAACTATAAATAAGTTACAATTCAGTTTGATGAAAGAATAAAACATTGCATGGAGAGACCGGTTGGAGGGGGATCAGGTGGGGGAGCGAGGCGTGAGAACAGGTTGGGCAGTGTGAAGAAGAGCAGAGATTTATGAAAGAGTAAAGGAGTGTAGGGAACTGGAACTGGGATAGAGAATTACACCGTGAGTAGGGAATGACAGGAGAACTGATGGATCTATTGGTTTGGGGTGTGTGTGTGTGTGTGTATGTGTGTGTGTGTGTGTGTGTGTGTGTGTGTGTGTGTGTTGGGAGGGTGAAAGGTCTGGTCAGGCTGATGGATTACTGTGGCTCTTTGCTACGTAAGCTAACACTGTCTGAGAGGGGGCGAGAGATAGGGATAGAGAGAGAGAGTGAGAGATAGAGAGAGAGAGAGAGAGAGAGAGAGAGAGAGAGAGAGAGAGAGAGAGAGAGAGAGAGAGAGAGAGAGTGAGAGGGAGAGAGAGAGTGAGAGAGAGTGAGAGGGAGAGAGAGAGAGGGAGAGAGAGGGAGAGAGAGAGAGGGAGAGGGAGGGAAAGCGGTGTGTCTAAGTAGAACCATTTAATCTATACATCTCCACTTCTGCTGCAAACAGCCAGAGCTGAAAAATTCTCAAAGATCTTTACAAATTATATTTAGTATCATTTTCACCAAATTGACCTCTCTACAAGTA
>NC_044506.1:6931950-6936950 GCF_902362185.1 Chanos chanos | reverse complement strand
GGGGAGAGAGAAAAAGAGAGGGAGAGAGGGGGGAGAGAGAAAGAGAGGGAGAGGGAGAGTAAAAAAGTGAGAAATAGAAAAAAGACAGATGGTGTGACTAAAAGATAGATACAGAGACTTTGAAAAAAAAAAAAGAGAGAGAGAGAGAGAGAGAGACTTGTCTAGTCCAGCACATCACTCCCTGCTGTGAAACTCTCTTCACTGAGTCACTGAGAGCAGTCACAGAGTTAATCTCTGTCATTTACTCTCTCTCTCTCTCTCTCTCTCTCTCACACACACACACACACAGACATAGACACACACACACACACACACACGCACACACATGCAGACACACAGACACACGCACAGACACACACACACACACACACACACATTTAGATCTGTTTGCTGTTCTGACCAGCGGGAACAAGACAGCATGTAAAGATGAAAAAAGGCCCAAACACACTCCCATTCAGAATTCACACAGCCCAAAAGCCCTCAGACAATTCACTTATTATCATGCTAGGCCAATGTGACCTAATCAGGGATTAATTCACCCCACACCATATAATCTGTCTTTCCCTTTTTTTTTCTTCTTAAGGAAATGAATACTGTCCAAATCAGAAGATGGTGGTGTAGGTTTCTCTCTTTCTCTCTCTCTCTGGAGAGGTGGCTGGAATACCACTCAGATTTGTATGTGTCTTACTGCAGACTAAATTAGAGAGCACAGGCGCGTTTCAGACAAAAAGCTCCTTTCATCAAACACTAGACAGGGCCAGAAGCTTAAAGGAAACTCAATCTTGCCATAGATATCTCACATTTAAAGAGGCTCGCATTTTTAAAAAGAACACAAAAAAGAAAGAAAAAACAAAGAACAAAGAGAATATTGCTCATGTAATGTATTGAGAGACACCGAGTATGCATGTGTGTTTACATACACACACACACACACGCACACACACGCACACACACAGACACACACACACACACACACACACACACATGCAAAAATGCACATGCACACACTCACACACACGCACGCGCACACACACACACACACACACACACACACACACACACACATACACACACGCAAACACGCACATGCACACACACACACACACACACACACACACACATGCAAAAACGCACACACACACACACACACACACACACACACTCACACACACGCACGCACGCGCACACACACACACACACACAAACATACACACACGCAAACACGCACATGCACACACACACACACACACACACACACACACAGAGGGCACAGGTCCCGATTATCAATAACCAGCCCGCATTTTTAACGACAATGTTTTTGCCAATCGAACAAACATAACCATAAATTTACAGACGGCGAATCGATATCTGTGACACAGCCAAACTCAGACAGGAATATGGCTAAACACCCCATCAATAGCTCCAATCAGCAACAAGGCCCTTTCACTTTGACAGATATGCCCTGAGTCAACGTGGTGGACTGCAGCCACACCCCGGAAAAAAAAAAAGGGTTTAGCTACTCACAAATCAGATTCAAAGTGGCCAAATGCTGCAATTTATATATATATTTATATAACCTCACCTGCCAAACCTCAGGCAGAGCATCACTATCTGCCCACACTGACAGATGCCCGCTCAGTGCCAGGCGGTGCGGAGATGCTTTGGTGAGGTTAGCAGGCAGAAAGGCTGGGTCTCTCTATCGTTGTACGGATGAGTTTGTGCGATCGGTTTTTCGGCGGCGTGCCAGGAAGAAGCGTGTCCGAGGAGAGTCCCTCAGGCTGTTACGTGCAGGAGAGTTAGTCTGAAAACTTACAGCGTTCATCTTGTCTTTGTGAGCTGTGTGTTGTCTTATGACATATTGATTGGTAAACTCACTTTCATCCAGAATACACAGCCTCACCCTCTCTCTCTCTCTCTCTCGCTCTCTCTCTCTCACACACACACAAATACACACGTGCGCGCGCGCACACACACACACACACACACACACACACACACACACAAACTCATGTTTCTCAGTAAAGCCAGAAGTATGGGTGTATTACAGAGCCATCTGTCAAGACCGAGAAAGCACACTCCTCTCTGGTGTTAATTTCGATGTCAAAAAACGCATGCATATGTAATACCATGCATGCATTTTCCACAGGACAATAGCATAGTCCTTATTGAGTGAGTGGAGAAATATTACACTGTACATCAATTCCAATTTCAGTGCATAATTGTCAAAAGGAGAGCAGATTGTAGGTGTTAACATGTTTAACTACCTCAGCTTTCATCTGACTGGACTACATCTGCATTCTTAATACACACCTTTGGTAAAGACCCCACTGATTGGTTGATGGATGGACTGACGTTGACTGTGAGTATTATTACTGGTGCAGACTTTCTTACAGGTTATTAGCAGATTATTGTTTACAGACTCTGGTTGGAGAAAGACAATGATCAAGTTGATAACTCTTTGCCCGTTATTTATATTGAATATTTCTGCAGTAATATGCATACTGAGCAAAATGTGCATACGGATTTGTCCACTGACCACATACAGGACTAAGAATAACTGTTTAGCATGTAGCAGGCATGAGCTCCAGCAGATCCAATCAGAAGCATCTTTCCACATCACCCGTGCCCTGATTGGTCAGATAAGACAACTGGCAACACAGGGAGTCTTGGCTTGGAGGACTGAAACTATCATTAAAAAATATGATCCTGGAGAAAGAGTGGGTGATGGTGTCATGGGAAGAGAGAGAGAGAGAGAGAGAGAGAGAGAGAGAGAGAGAGAGAGAGAGAGAGAGAGAGGGAGGTGTCCACAGAGAGAAAGGACGGTAGGATCTGTGGGTGATCAGCTCTTAATTCCCAGTGTGTGATTACTGCATTAATGTGTGTGAGCTTTCATAATCTCAACATGCAGATTTGAATTATAATCTCAGTTTAGAATTCATGCACACAAACACTCCCGTTCTGCTCATTTGACATACAAAACTCCCTGTTCGTTTATAAAAAACGTGTGTTTGATGTTAAACATGTGCACATGCAGATTTTGACACTGAATTGATGTCTCCCTCCCTCTCTCCCTCTCTCTCACACAGACACATATACACTTTATTAATCGACGGTCTCTCCGTTTCCTTTGGCACTGCTGGCAGGTATCTTTCTCTCCGGTTAGGCGTAAAACATTAGGAACCTGTTCTCCTTAGAGAGCGGCGTGTGATATGGGCTCACTCAGTCATAAAGAACACACCAAAGTGAGAGTAAAATGGGTCATATGATTCTTTAAATAAATATGATAATGGAAGAGACTGAACTGATTGTCTGGAGGGTTATTTGTGTTTAGCTGCTGAGGGAACGGAGCCCAGATGTGTCTCGGAACAGAAATTTAAATGATCTGAAAATGGAAGGCAACGGGGCATGGGCTGTTTTACGCTGGTACACAGAAACCGTGTGTGTGTAAGAGAGAGAGAGAGAGGGAGAGAGAGAGAGAGTATGTGTTGCCAAATGACTACCCATCCCTGTTCTAGGGTTTGAGGACTGCAGCCTGTGGAAGTGCATGTGTGTAGCCTCACATTAATTAACCAAGTCATATTTGCTTATAGAAAATAAAAGACTGGATAAATACTCTGAAGCTATTTGTGTTAATATTTGCTTTCCAGAGCTGGAATGTTATCCCTTTTCACTCACATTACCGCACCACCTCCTCTACTGCTTTTTATCTCTCTGCGCTCATCCAGCCAGTCAGGGCCATATATACTTTACTATGTCAAAGGAGCCCTCTCTGCTGTTTTTTTTTCTATGATTTTCCTCCAGTACAAAAAGGATGTAGCATGTTGCTCATTTTAAATCAGTCTTTTTTTTCTTTTTTTTTTAATCAAATGCGCTACAATGCTGTGAAAACCAGTACATAAAATTCTTTGTTAAAGGTGTATTGCTTTCACAGTTGCAAGTGTGAACAGGTAGATGACCGAAAACCTTAAGAGAAAGATGCATTTGTTTTTTGGGGTTTTTTTTGGTTTTTGTTTTTTTGGGGGTTTTTTTGGTGATATCCTACTGTGTTCAGAATAACTTATAGAAAGACACTTGTTCTAGAGGGTTCTTTCAACATTCCAGAGAGAGAGAGCGAGAGAGAGAGTGAGAGAGAGAGTGAGCGAGAGAGAGAGCAAGAGAGAGAGCGAGAGAGAGAGAGTGAGTGAGAGAGAGAGAGAGAGAGAGAGAGCGAGAGAGAGCGAGAGAGAGAGTGAGAGAGAGAGAGAGAGAGAGAGAGAGAGAGAGAGAGAGAGAGAGAGAGAACACTCTGTTTCCATTTGTGCTGTGTAGGAGGCACAGTGGGGGTCATTTCCATTCACTTCTTCACACTCACATGCTGTAATGAAAAGGTTCACCATTTCTTGGTTTTAATCAATTAATTTTTTTTTTTTTTTTTTTAGCGACTGTACTTCTACTTGTACTTTATATACCCCTGCCCCTGACTGAGCTGTTTGAAGTTTAAAGTGTTTAAAGTAAATATAAAAAGAAAGGCTCATCCTTAAAGGCATCCTTAAAAGACAGGTCATAGCCCTTGGACGACAGACAGAGCCCAAGGTCTTTAACGCACAGTTTTGGTTCTGGCTCATTGAGCTCTGTAATTACAGGAGCCCGTTACCTATCCTGTAAAGTTTTAAAGCAGTTTTTTAATTGGTCAGAGCAAAGCACTTGAGGGTTTTAGTAACGTCAGAGGAGTAAATCATAAGACAAAAGACTGGACAATAGGGTCTCTGTAAACAGCTGATTTTAGGATCCTTTCGGTTTCCTAGTCTAGACGTGGTCTCTCATTAGAGATGTATGCAGGCCAAACACACACACACACACACACACACACACACACACACACACACACACAACAGAGAGCATCCTCTAATCACGGCGTCCTGGAGGCTTAATTCTCGATGTTGTTTACACACGTCACTGAGCAGTAAGTGGTTGTATTTTGGCTCGTTGGCTCCTCGGAATGTGATTTACCCTCCACGGCT
>NC_044506.1:6909450-6921950 GCF_902362185.1 Chanos chanos | reverse complement strand
AAAATCATTTCTATATTAAATCCCATTAATGAACAGTGTTAGAATAACCCTGCAAGAGACTGCTGTCCTCAGATATGCATTTTCTTTGTTGACCGAATATAAACAGATAAACAAATAAACAAACGAATGAATGAATAAACAGACAAAAGTATTTCAAGAACCCATAAGGGACACACTGAGTATTAACCACAAGTGAATTTTTCCTGTGCGCAGGGAGTCAAAGCATTGCATTTCAATGGTCAAATGCTGGTTGCATTTCAATGGTTAGCTGAGTGTTCTGTTGGAACTCTGACGGATTCCGTAGATTCTTCTCTGATGTCACGGCAACGACATTATTCTACATTGTATTCCCTTTACTCCCTCTTCCTCCCCTCCCTGGCCTACATCTCACCTGCCCAGTGGGAAGTGCAGGCAGATGTGTGAAACTCAGACCTGCCAACACCTCTGAGAACCACTGACACGACATGGCCGAGCATCACCTGAACATACCCATCTCACCGCCAGCCTGTGTGGAACTCACAGGTTCAGGGCCGCAGAGATTTGGTTTCTCACCTGTACTAACAGAGCCACGGGAGAGGCGGGGCAGAGCCACGGGAGAGGCGGGGCTACTCAGCTTAGGCTGCAGAAAGGTCAGGACTCAGACCAAAACAAGATTGTCACTTTATTTGTTTTACTCATTCATATGCTTGCAAAGAAGAGAGAGGGAGAGAGAGAGAGAGAGAGAGAGAGAGAGAGAGAGAGACAAAGACAGAGAGACAAAGACAGAGACAGAGACAGAGACAGAGAGAGGGCTCCCCTGACAGAAAGACAGAGCCCAGCCTTGGAGAAGAGAGTGAGTGTGATGATGTCACACAGAGGGAAACGAAACCCTCTCAGAGGAGCCAAAGGAATATTCAGCCTTTACTGGAATCCATGCAAGGAATCTGTGATGATTTAAGAACACTTTCTCCCTCAGAAATAGTCCCTCTAAAAAAACACTCACACACACACACACACACACACACATACACAGCCTATTAGAGTGTCACTGACTGTCATCTCCTTCTAACTCTGTTCTTTCTTTAACACTTCTATCCCCTATGCAAGACCCCGTCTGTTCTCCACTCGCATTTGAGCTATGTTACAACACACACACACACACACACACACACACACACACACACACACACACATAGAGTCATGCACCATCCATCAGATATTTCCAAAAAAAAAAAACCAAAAAAAAAAAGATTGTTTTACATTATCTGGCGGGCTTTGGGGCTGTTTTTGTTTTGTATAGCGTAACACATCTACATAGCATAAAACATTGTATGGGGTGAGAACTGGACTGAATAGACTGAGCTGGTTTGCTCCTGTGGTGAGGTGCAGATAAAATAATTGATTTTTTTTTTCTTGTTTCCCTCGACTTGTGTAGGGCCAAGGTTTTAAGGTGATGCAGATACTGTGTGAAAACCTGCCGGAGGAAAAGCAATTATCAGAGGAGTAGAAGCACCGAGAGACAAAATGCTTCATGTGCACGCTCGCAGGGGTGTACATGCATGCACACACACACGCGCGCGCACCCGCGTGCACACACGCATGCACGCACGCACGCACACACGCACGCACGCACATACACACGCGCGCGCACACACGCACGCACACACACACACACACACACTGAGAGCTTTTGAATATGAATAACGTCTGTTGATGACAGACACATATGTCCTGTTATCACTTCTCCGTATGTGTCTCTGCTTTACTGTCACAGGTATTCACACACCTCCAAGGACTTTCACAACTCTCTCTCTCTTTCTCCCTCTCTCTCTCTCGCTCTCTCTCTCTCTCGCTCTCTCTCTCTCTCTCTCTCTCTCCACACAGATGCACACACGCACAAACACACATGCATACCCACATACACACAGGAACGCAAGTACACAAATGCACAAAGTCAAACTTTCACAAACATACACACACACACACACACACCTTACAAGAGCACAGAGTGAGGAAAACTTGTCTCTGTGCTAAATGAATGCTGCCTTCAATTCGATGTGTCATTGAACAAGACATTTTAGTTCTTGTATCCATACATATGTTGGGGTGGGGGTGGGGATTTTCTCATCCGTTGCCAATTGTATAATTAAGTTCAGAATTCATCACTAAGTCACCAAGTGAAGTGCAGCGTTAAATTACATCACAAGCCATCTGTTGTGTGGAGGAGATAAGAGAATTTTAATTCCTGTTTTTAAACTTTTTTTTTTTTTTTTTCAATGTTCTTACAAACCTCTGTCGATCCAGCAGCAAAAGATGTTGTGCAGAAATGAGCCAATTAGGCATTCAGATGTTTGGTAATGACAGAGGCCGATTGTGTCTTTGCTTAATGAGTCAGTGTATCTGTCTGTGTAAGACCAGTTCTCTGCATTGGGAGGACTACACGCACGTCGTTCTGCGAAAGTTCTCAAAAAAACTCAACCACTTTTCAGAACTCTTCGCTGCTCTCAACTGTGAGCCAAAAAGACACATTTAATTTCAATCCAACATTTTTCCCTGTAATACTTAAAAACTCACCGATGTCTAGCGGTAAGTATCCTGAATAACAACGTAGTTTATGTGGCGACAGCTCCTGTAAGATCAACGTCTTTGTTTCACCATACTGTAATATTGTCAACAGGCCTATTCACGATAGAGTAAAAATTAGGAAAATGTGTATGTTCACCCAGTGATGGCACTGTCTTACAATGCAAATGCCTGTTAACAGGAACTCCATCCACTTTTCCTCAGTCGTACCTTTTAACTGCTCCCTCGCTCCGTCCCTCTCTCTCTCCGTCCCTCATTTAGAGGGCCATCGTGTTTCTAAAGAGAGCGCCAAGCTGATAAGAGGAAAGAAAAAAAATGCTGAGCGTATAGAAGTCTTATCTCTCTTATTGCTTCACCTCTTTCTTCAGTGAGGAGTCCGACGCTACCGCTCTGTCATAGCGCGCGTGTAGAGTACCTCCCTCCTTTCCTCCAGTTCACAGCTCTCAGTAGTTCACGTGTGTCCTCTACACCGGCAAAGAGACCTCTTTCTTCAGCTCAAAGTCTTCACCACTGTGGTATTCTCTCTCTCCCTCCCCTTAATCATGGGCAGCAAAAGTTGTCCAGTTGTGGGCCAGAGTCATTTTCTACTCATCTTCTTATTTATGTATTTGTTGGATGAGATACTCGCTCATATTCGTTCATGTGGCACGTATCATATCCATTCACGGTTTCTGCTGTGAAATACGACGGATTCTGGCACATTCTGCAGCGCTAGATTTCTCGTCAGATGCAGAGTTCGTGTGAAAACATGTTCTAAGTCCTTAGCAGTCTTAACATGACAGTTATCTCCATTCACACACACACACTGTGATATCAGAGCAAGGGGTGAATTCGCTGCTAAACTAGCTGCTTCTGTTAATCCAGCCCTGGTGTTGTGTCGATTGCTTACTCTGGGACGAGCGTTCCTTTCCGTGTCGGCAATACGTCAGTGGTCATCGTGGTTCTCGGTTTCATCGCTAGGACATGACTATCGTCGCTGTCTGTCGGTGAACCTTCCTGTGGTAGCTCAGAGTTCACCTCTTATGACTACGACTCCAAACTTCCAAAGTGACTGATACCGAATGATTTCTAAGAAAACGGATTCAAGCTCCGCCATATAAACGTGTTGATACAGAAGTGAAATTTTCATCTATGGCTGGACGTATACATTAATACACTGTAGGTAGCACCCACATGTTCATTAACTGTACAACTAAAAAGTAATGGTGAAATGCTAATTTACCATTACTGTAGTTTTAAAGCCATTTTCAGTGCATTCACCATCATCTACATGTGTCTGGGTTGTTCAGTTAAAAAAAAGAAAGAAAAAAAAAAGAAAGAAAAACTACAGCCATTTTTACAGTAAAAAATGAACCAAAAATCCATAAAACAGCCGCAACCTCTACACCCTCTCTTTCGAGCAGTCTCACTGAGAGAGCTTTGTCTACCCTCAAACTAATTTTCACACCAGGCATTACTTCTCAGGCCTCAGACTATAATCTAGAAAAGTACACCCACGTACCACGTGAGACTTCAGAGCAAACTCTGCTGCGCCAGGTACAACACAAAGTTGGGTAACTTCTTAAAAATGTCCTTTTCATAGATTTGGGACGTTGCTTGCACGGAAAGCAGGCAGAATGACCTCTGAACTGCTTAACTGAGTGCAAATAGTGTTGGATGGATAATGGTGTTGCCGAAATTTGGAAA
The DNA here is from genome assembly GCF_902362185.1 of Chanos chanos. Taxonomy (NCBI): domain Eukaryota; kingdom Metazoa; phylum Chordata; class Actinopteri; order Gonorynchiformes; family Chanidae; genus Chanos; species Chanos chanos. The sequence goes on along the minus strand of NC_044506.1, from coordinate 6,917,702 downwards.
TAGTGTTACGATTATCAAATTCAGTATTGTTGGTTAAACTATTACTCAAACTAGTATTTGTTCTTACCTTTTAAATTTGACCCGCGTACCCCACACCGCGTTCTACGGCAAAATACCAGACTTTGGGGGGGGGGGGTATTGTTATATTATATTAAAATATTGTTATTTACAAGCGCGGGTATTTGAATATGTATGCAATGTCTCGCGTGGATTTCAAACGCAAGCCTTCTTTGATCAACAACAAATCCGGACAGACTATCTCCTCCTCTCGCCGCGCCGATCACCGGCGTGCGGGACTCGAAGGAGAAATCTCTATGGTGCGCTCCAGACGAGAGAGAGGAACAGAAGAATTCGTTTAACAGCAACCGACAAATTCAGACAGCTTCAAAGCAAGACATTGCAACGTGCAACATACTCTTAGAGATGGATTAATTAAGGCATCCTCAAATCACAGTGGACTAGAGCGCTGTCTCCACTCATAGAATTGCGCCTGTATTAACCATGTTCTCTCAAAGAGATCAAAAACAAAGCGAGCACTTTAAAGAGTGAACTCGCTGATTGCCTTGACGACATCCTAATTTAAAATTGACCAGTACTAACTCCTCGCCAAAACTAGAGTTTCAAATGAATGTCTGGTACTTCTGTGAGGAATTACCGTTTCCGAAATACACGTCCCATACGTCGAGTGTGTTGGCCTATTAATAAGCATAACTGCATATACAATTGAACTAGCGCATACAAGACAAAATGTACCCATCAGAGTACACATGCGAGCTGCAAGAGGACTAATAAAGCTTCGTTTTCAACTCAGCAAAAGGTACATTATGCCACAATAGGTCGAGTTGAGTACCGACATATCTAACGTCTCACACTCGACGATTTTGACAGTGAGGGGTCGGTGGAGAATACTAGCTCCAAAAACTGCACTCGGTATGAGTAGCTTTGAGTAACAACACTTCAGGTTAAGCGAAGGGGGCAAAACTCCAGTTCCAAATATACTCATACTAATATCAGGTTAAGTCAGTCAGCAGTACTCCGTTAGCAGCTGCAAGACCAATGTGACGCAAATAAGGTGAAAAAAGCACTAAACAAAAAGGCACCAGAGACAGTGAATTTACCTTGATCGAGTAGCCGCAGGGAGTGTTGAAACGACGGGTCGAGAGAGTCTTTCTCCGCCAGCAGCTCTGGTAAATACTTTTCGCTATCCATGTCTTCCGACACGTCCGGAGCGTTTTAGTATCGGTGAATTTCTAGACAGATATCCCGTTTCGTCCCTCAGTAACCCCGACAAAGCAAACACCAGTTTCAAAAACGGAAAAAAAGAAAACAACGGTATTGCTCGAAACCAGTGTTACAACATAATATGCAGTTTATTTTATTTTGTAACAATCAGAAACGGAAAAAACGTCCGTGCGCTTCCTAGGTTGGATTTCCTCAGCCCATCTGAGTGAAAATCGCCGGTCTGTCCGTCACTTGCGTCCCTTCTTGCCCAAACCTCTGTCTCCTTTGTAAACAATCGCTTTGAAGCTCCCCCTGTTGTATCCACTGGCAACGACGACACATCCCAGATCTTCAAGCGATTGGTTGTCGTCGGAGCCGCTCAGATAGATGCTGGTGATTTTAGTGTCAATCATCAGTAGGGGCGGAGCTGATTTGAGAGCAAGTGGAGCTGTCCCTGGTCCTGAAACTGTAAAATAAAAACGCTCCACAGCCCGTAGAATGAAACGGCAACGAACAAGTGGCCTCGTCGCAATTAGCAAAGTATGCAGCGATATTTTTTTTTTTCGAATCATGCCCGGGAGTGTGTAAATAACAAATGAAAACTGTGCGGATAGGAGGTTTGTCTATCACCATTTCATGATCAGAATAGAATCACATTAATTCTTATTTTTGGATCTAGGCTGTCCCGTAATTTATTTGCTGAGATTCCAGCTGTGTTGATGGAGCCGATGCTGAATATACACAAGCTTCTCTGTTCTTAACATCAAGTCATAACTTTCGGAGGACTGTCAGAGAAATAAATGCAGTGGTTCTTTTTTTTGTGCCAGAGGGAGCAGAAAAGTTGAATCGGATGACTAGAGTTCCGTGCGGACAACCGTCCCGTTGGGCTGGATGCCTGGGGCGATAGGAGAAACGCATACTGCTGTAACCGACCTGAGGGAGTGCATATAAAAGGGTCAAAGTTCCCCTTTGTCCGCGGGATCTTGTATGTACCACCCAGTCACCGAGCTTTCATGTCAAAATACGGTTAGCTATCATCATTCATGGACGGTTCAAATCTGACGTTTGCCTGAAAGGGACATTCGTTCTTGTCATGTGCATGTCGCTTAACAGCGACGAGCCCCAATCCACCCGTTCAAACCGAGGGTTTTTTTTAATTATTATTTTATTTTTCTTTTTTTCCTTCTTTATTTATTTAATGAAAAGATATGTCATCAGATGAACATCCTCAGGGGGAAAGATGTTTTGCTTTGCTATCATGAAGCTGGAGATTTGTCCACAGATAACAAACATGAGAGACAGCAAAAAATGTCAGTGCACTCATGCAGTCTTTCTCCTGTATTTGACCGTATTGTGAACACAATAGAAAATCACTCTAATTGACTGTTATGGTCATTTCTGCCTTAGAATAGAGTCATCTTCTCACTCACTCCTGAAAATTGATTTTTATTTTCAACTAAAGGGTACTTAAGTTCCTCTTATTCAAACCACGTCCTCAGCGATTTAGAGGAAATCCAATCACTTTATATAAGGTCAAGACATTCCTTTAAAGCATTAAGAGCATTAAGGCCCTTACGGGTGGGAAAAAGCCACACTTTTGTCACCTATGAAACTATGAGGTAATTTCCTTTGTAAATGCATTGACTGAGGACTATTTATTTGGGGATTTTGGAGAATAGTTAGAAAATGTCAACCATTCGCAAACCGACTTCTGCCATTGTTATAGTTTATTACTACATTCCTATGTGACCTGTCTTAACCAATTGTTCTGTCATGTTTACACTGCAACCAGCAGTCATCAAACACCACCTGAATGTGAATTCCCAGCTGGGTTTGTGCACCTCCCATCCAATTCCATGGACTATCTTACATTTAGCTTTGTCTGTAATTATAAGGTGACTATAATTGATGAGATATCAACCCTCATTAGACCACAACAATATTCGGGGCAGTGTCTCTGTCACTCTTTGATTGGACAGTTCAATATTATCGACAAAGTTATGTACACTGACCAAGCATTTCATCCTTCTCACATAGCTTCACTCCACACGCTGAATATGGAAAGATCATTTTAAAACAACGCTTGTGTGTGTGTGTGTGTGTGTGTGTGTGTGCGCGTGCGTGTCATGGGGCTTGTGAACGCTTTTCCACAGTGAAGACTAGAATGTAACCGTAAAGAACGGCCACGGACTAAGGATAGCTCATTATTTTTGTGGTTAAACTGTTGCCGAGTCTTAAACATCGACATCTGAGGGTAGATGCAGAGGTGTAGCCCTAGGTGGGTGAAGTTGGCTAGTAAACTGTATTTATATAACAGTAAGGGTTAGGGGTGAGAGAGAGAGAGAGAGAGAGAGAGAGAGAAGAGAGAGAGAGAGAATCTGCAGCATCTCATGTGGTTGTGAGGCACCATCAGTAACCTAAAAGCCTTTATCTGTACATGTCAGCGTTTTTTGTTTGTTTGTTTGTTTTTTTCCCCCACCCTAGTGTTTGTCCTTAAGTAGTTTTGAGGTGAGCCAGTTTTTGGGAGGTGGGGGTCAGTGGGATGTTTTATTGGCTCCAATTCTCTTCTGAAACAGCTGCTTTCTGTGATCAATAAAATGGTTATTTATGTCTGTCTGTGGGTTGTGCACACAGAAATATAACGTTTGTAACAGCCAGAGTTAACAGCATGGTGAGGCAAAATGGAACAGCACGAAGGATCGTGCTATAGACAAACATTATCGCTTATTTGTTTATTTTCATTTATGACTGTATTAACACACAGTGATCAATCATAGCTCACTGAAGCTAAGCACTGCCAATGGAATAATTTTGAAGCAAAAAAAAGAAAAAAAAAAAGTAGAAACAGTTACTCAAATAGCAGCATCAAGGCCAAAACTCAGACTTAGGCGCACAGGGAAAACCATATGTAAGTGAGCAGATATCTGCGTGAATGTCACTCTCTGCATTCCTGAAACCGTCACGAAACCTTGTCATGCAAATCTTTGACACCTGTTTACAAAATGTTGTTTTTTTTTTGCTGTAGGAGAGAGCAGAGCTGTAGGAGAGATACAGTTATAAAAGCAGCTTAGGTATTAAGCTCTTTGGTGGACCATTAAAAAGGAGCTCAAATGCCATAATCTCCTCTTCAGATGCATGACTTATTTATGGATATGTTCGCCATCTGCTCTCTGTCCGACACCGACTCAAACAAAGATTCAGCCGGTCTCCGAGCGCACGGAAGCGTCTGAACGTCTCAGCCGTGCCTCCGCCAGGCGAACACCCTTCGCTGTCATCTCTGAGCAGAATCCTCAGTTTATCATTTCTGTCATCCTGAAGCACAAAGCAGTTGTTTTAGTCTTGTTTTCTCTGAGCTAGAGCAGAGGAACGCATCTCAGTCGACCACCCAGCTTCAGTCACACTCGTCTGCAACAGTAACCGACATGTCCCAAGAGAACCATCGTTAAAATAAAATGTATATATATATATATATATATATATATATATATATATAAAGAGAAAGAAGAAACATATCTGTACCGATTCGCTCTTTGACCATAGCTACGCAGTGTGACTGGACCAATTCCTTTTTTCTTTACTCAGTGATGGAGCTGTTGCGAGGGGTGGGAGTGGGGTTCGCTGTGGAGGTATCTTTATGGGTGTCAGTTGAAGGAAGAGAGATGGGGCCGTTTCATTGACAAAGTGTCATTTACCTCATCAGAGAGCCCCATCACCTGCACTCAGGGCCTCCTGGGGACTTTGACGTGTAATATCAGGCTCATAAATATAGCCTTAATTACTGCTCCCTCTGAAGACGGCCTGCACCCAGGGGAGCAGTGACTCCCCGAGCTTAACAATAACTGCTCAGACATGAAGACACATTTGTTTTCTCTCTCAAAGCCATGAGAGAGAGAGAGGGGGGGGGGGCAAAGAAATAGAGAGACAGAGACGGAGAGAGAGAGAGAGAGAGAGAGAGGAGGGGAGAGAGAGAGAGAGAGAGAGAGAGAGAGAGGGAGACAGAGACAGAGAGAGAGCACACAGGAAATGAGGATGTTCAGTCGCACGCCTTAGCAATATGAACCAGTTTTGTTTCTTTTGTTTTGTTTTTTTTGTTTTTTTAACAGTTTTCTGTACCCAGCCCATAAATTATTGTTTTATTTATTAATTGTTCCTTCATCTGTGACAAATAGGTATGTAGCTTAAAGTAGGAAGGTGACCTCACCTAGCATTCCATTTACTTTGTTTGTTTACGCTTGATCCACTCGGTCACGGAACCCAAGATGTGACAGCACGGGTGTGTAAAGATCCTTTTTCGACCAGACTTTCACACTGTTTCAGTATGAATGAGACTAAATATCACTTGGACGCAACAAAATAGTTGATGAGGAAAAGGATTGTAATTGCATCAGCTTTTCCCTTCCAATGCTAACAAAAAAGAACGAATAATGTTGTCACCTTGGGGGTTGGGAGCGCTCACGCTTACGCCAAGAAATCACATGAAGTGCTGCGTTCCCAGGGCCAAAACGCGACAGTTTGGCGATTTGGCAGAAGCGCATGAGGAAATCTCCTTGGCATGTCTCTAACGGAATGTTTTCGCTTCTCCTGCCCTGAGAGGTTTTATCAGTTCATGAGTGACAACACTGCCTCCCAATGGTCAGATCAGCTAACAATAACACTCGCAAACACACACACACAGGATTGGTCAGCTTCTTCTCATAGAATGTAGTTATGCTAGAGTGTTAGAAAAGAAACCCTGGTAATTAATTATGTGTTCACCACTCAAGTCAAGACAGCAAGAGAGACAGACAGAGAGAGAGAGAGAGAGAGAGAGACCAATGGTATCTATAAAAAAAAGTACTCTACCTGAGTGAGAGATGTTCCTCTGCATTGTTAGGGGTCTCTTTGCATTGTCAAGGTTCTGAGGAAACTCTGACCTTTTGTGTTCTTGTTCTTTTGCAACTGCAGATAAGAGGCGTAGAACTACAGCGTAACTGTTTTCACTCTGCTCCAGTCTTCCAGTACCCAGTGTGAGTTCACTTCAAACTGCCTCAAACAGCCTGACACACTGAGAGCTCACATTGTCCACATCAGAGCCACATCAGTGCAAAGAATGACCAGTCAGCGCTGGACCTCTCAGGCTGAAATTAGGAAATTGGTCTATGTGGTGTTACATAAGAACAACATGTTTTAAGAGTCCAAAATTGATAGCCAATTAAAAAGGAAAAAAAAAAGGAAACAGAACACACTATTAAGCACGCTGCTCAGATTTCTAGAACTTTCTGAGTAGCAAGACACAGGCCTCACAGTGGTCCCTCTGGTAATCAAACAATGACCGATTTTCTCTGAATACCCGCTCATGTCAGAAAAAGCTCCACCGCCTTTGTCTTCAGCAGCAGTGTACAGGCCCCAACCTTTTCTTTCTTTGATTTCCTCTCGTGTGAAGTCCATAGAACAACACAACGGGCTAAAAAAGGCATTAAGAGAGGGAGCGAGTGTCAATAGGAAGGCATACAATGGCTAAAGAGCTATTGGATGAATAAAGCAGGCGGTGGCAGACCACTGGAGGACACTGTTCAGGACTAACCCTCCTGCAGGGCAGTGTAGGACCTGCTCAGCAATGCCCACCTGGAAGTGTTGGCTAAGAGAAGTCTAATGAGGATCTGTCAGCCCGGACCAGGTAAACAAATCAATGATAACTGCCAGGAAAGTACCCAAGGTCAGCCGTCTCTCTCTCTCTGTCTCTCTCTCTCTCTCTCTGTCTCTCTCTCTCTCTTTCTTTCTCTCTTTCCCTTTATTTCTCTCTCACTCTGTGTACCTGTCTTTATCCTTTACTCATTCCCCCTCCTCTCTCTCTCTCTCTCTCTTTCTCTTTCTGTCTGTGTCCTTGCCAGTCAGTGAAAAGGGCATTCAGGATCTTGTTCCCTCACACTGCCTTACTCACACACACACACACAGAACCAGCTGGACCGGACTGGGTGAGTATGTTTGTGACAGATTAAACCGCCTAAGCACACAGATCTGGCTGCTCAGGCAGATTTAAAGCTAGTCTTAGACTTACCTGAATGTGGAATCAACAGCCCACATGTATTTGGGGTGTGTGGGTGGGTTACCCCAGTGTGTGGACAGCTTGAGAGAACTGTGATCATGTAACAGAGAAGCCAAAATAGAAAGTTTTCGAGATGCAGTACATGCAGGACTTATTGCTTATTCTGTTATATTTATGCACATGTATTTGTGTGTGTGTGTGTGTGTGTGTGTGTGTGTGTGTGTGTGCGTGTGCGTGTGCATGTGTATATGTGTGTGTCTGTAAACCTGATCAGAAAGGAGAAGGAGCATCCCTGAGGTGAGCTGCTGCCTGTCAGATTCTCTCCCACTTGTCTTAACCGAACTCATGAGAATTTAGGACAAAACCCGGACACTTTCCGTCAGGAAAAATATCTGTCTCTCTGTCATTTAGTGCTCTCTCTCTCTCTCATCCTCCAGCAAACACCAGCCACCTCACCCCTTAGACAGGGCATTGCAAAACTTACAGCACACTTTTAACGATATCATAACAGCTGAAGTGCTGTTAGACATGTAAAATGGAAAAAAGAAGAAGACGAAGAAGAAGAAGAAGAAGAAGAAGAAGAAGAAAATGAAGAGACACGCAGCCTCCCTACTCTGTGGCAGAGACACTACTGTGTGACACTTGCTATACTGTATTGATTGTGCTTTCATGTGACTCCAATCAGATACCTAGAATCTCGGTGTTTACTGTGCAGAGCTTCTGGACAGTGATTTGTGGGTGATATAATGTAATATAAGCTCTGGTTATTTGCAGGGATATTTAATAGAAACTGGTTTTCCTCAGCGGTGTGCGATTGGGGTGTCTAGACTCACAGAGGTAATCCTGCTGTGAACTGTCTTTTCGGTGTCAGTAGTGCGATCCTTCAAGGCAATGTTCACTAATTTCTTTCTTTTCTTTTTTTCTTTACCTTTTGTTTTAAGAAATGTTTTCACTGTTGTTGTCTGATCCTGAGGTAGCTGCATGTTTTATAAACTGTTTTATAACT
>NC_044506.1:6719450-6896950 GCF_902362185.1 Chanos chanos | reverse complement strand
AGCATTTAAACCTCAGAGCTCTGTTCGTTATCTGAGCTGCTAACTTTATTGTAGATCCAAGAGTGTTCAAAAGAGTGTTCATCAAAAGAGACCGCGCTCTCGTCACTGACGTGCTCGGAGCAGTAACCACGGCGATGTGCTGATTCAGCTTTTCGCCACGGTGACCCAAACCAGCCGTAACGACCGAATCAAAGAGACGGTTTGCTTTGAACACTCCTCTCAATGACATTACACACAGCTGCTAAAAGCTCTTTCAGAGAGAGACAGAGACAGAGAGACAGAGACCGAGAGACAGAGAGAGAGAGAGAGAGAGAGAGAGAGAGAGAGAGAGAGAGAGAGAGAGAGAGAGAGAGAGAGAGGAAGGAGGAGAACAGCTCTTGACCTTGAAGGAGAGTAGATTTTCAGTGCCTCCCAGGTTCTGTTTAATCAGCTGTTGTAATTGTACTGGACTAAATTTGGTGGAGTAACCTCGCGGCACCCCAGGCGAGATGGAGTCAGTTTAGAGCGGTGGTCATGCTGGAGAGCCTGTCTGTTCACGCCTGTCCTTATCTCATTAAAGCACAAACACATTCTGCCTCCTGACGCGCCCCACACTGTCTCCTGCTGATCTTCATTACCTCAGCAGAGACTTCAGGCCTGTTTAATATCACACATCTCTGATAGCTTCATTACAAAAATATCATTCTAAGCTTCAAAACTGGAACTCAGCCGGGGTCGTGTATTCCAATGCGTGTTTTACCGTACCCATATAAATAGGTGTAATAAAACATGTGTTTTAACAAAACAGGAGAAAACTGTGAAGCGTGTTTGCAATTTGCTTTAATTGCCCGAAACAGCAATTTAATAAATTACACTTAACTGTAAAGTATATTCAGCGTAATAAATACATTTGGATGAATGTGTAGTGCTTGCTTTCATCTAAAAAAAAAACAAATACACGTTATATAATACACAAATCACAATACTAATGAAAACAAAAGTATTAACAAGCAAGCAAAGGTCAAAAAGTAACCGAATTTCTGCTTCTGTCCAGAACCTCACATCACCCTCTTAAACTCTCTCTCCTTCTCTCTCTCTCTCTCTCTCTCTCTCTCTCTCTCTCTCTCTGTCTCTCCTTCTCTCTGTTCTGTGTGAACAGAAGGCAGCTGTTATTGATTGCTGGGGGCATGGGAGGGGGTGGGGGGGTCAGCGTTCTCCCCAGGAGTCACGCTACACACTCTCTCTCTCTCTCTCTCTCTCTCTCCCATTATTGAGTGATCTTCACTTCTGCAGAGGTGAGCAGAGACCACGGCCAAACATCCCATAATTTTAACACAGAGCAGGAATGGACAGATCTGCTGCCAGGACGCCGTTACTGTAGCAACGGCGGATCCTAATTACTGACAAAAAAAAAATAACTAAAAGACTGAGTAGCTAAAACAGCTTGGCAGGACAATGCTGACCATTACGTTGATCCCTTGGGATATTAAACCTGTTAGACTCCAGGGACTGGAAAAAAGAAAAAAAAAAAACAGACAAAAAAGTGCAGTGTTTTTATTAAATGCATTTATTTTAAAGTAGTTTTCTCATTACGTCTATGGTTTCCCTTACATCCATTATTCATGCCCAGAGCGTATCATTTCATATTACACAGTCATGCCCCGCGTCAAGGTATGACCCACTGTCAGATCATCACAGTAATGCTGGGTGTCGGTAGACTCCTGCCAGACGTGGTCTCTCCACACACTGGGGAAAAACACGTGTTTAGTGACACATGGTTGCTGCTTTATACTGCAAACAGTAAATGTCAAGGCAGTGGTGGTTCTTAATGAATCCAACCCCCTCTGACCTTTCAGCCCTGTGTAGACAGACTCACAACGTTTGTTCCTGCCTTCTTCCCCACCTTCACTCTCCACGAAAGGTTACCCTGACAGAGCCCGGAGAAGAGCGGACCCACGGAGAGATAAGAAGCTACGGTCTCAAAACTGATAAACGCTTTGGGGGCCCTGACTGGAGCATTAAGTCCTAATAGAGGTCCTGGCATGACTTCCATATGAACACAGTGCAGTAAATCCATTAGTGCTCTTCTGTTTAGCCTCTGAGACAGGGCTCCTGTAAACCGACTCAAAGGCCACATCTCTGGCACTCTCTATCCTCTGCTCTCTCTCTCTGTCTCTCTCTCTCTCTGTGTCTCGCTCTCTCTCTCTGTCTCTCTCTCTGTCTCTGTCTCTCTCTCTCTCTCTGTCTCGCTCTCTCTGACCCGTCTCCACACTGTCTGTCTGTGTCTCTAGAGCGACAGAGACACCCCTACACATCTTCCTCAACCCCACAGAGAGAAACCCCTCGTGGGCAAGAGAAAGCCCCAGACTCTGGAGGAAGTCAGCAGCACGCGGAACCTGACACTACGCAGCACAAGATTTCACTGAGTTCTTTGAAACTGCACATTCTGTCGTATTCTACTCCACTGTAACGTGTAAAGATGCCATCGTTTCCTGTATGACATACTCATTGTCTAGAGTGTGCCTGCCCCCCCCCCTCTCTCTCTCCTGTCTCTCTCTCTCTCTCTCTCTCACTCTCTCTCTTTCTCTGTTCGATGGGCCAATCGATCCTTCCTTCCCTGCCGCGACGCGGCGTCTCAGGGTAGAGAAAGAGGATCCACCTCGTTGGCTTGGACAGGCTCTCTTCCCCCTGTAGGGACAGGTCGTGGTAAATTAATAGAGCGCTGGCAGCCACTGGATAGTCTTAATGTATTTCTCATTGATGGAGTGAGAGAACATGAGTAGCCTCAGCTTTACTTAACACAAAACATAAATTCAGCACGCCCAGAGAGGAGAGCAACCTGCTGGGAGAGTGAGAAACGGGGAGTGTGGTAAGATCTGAGAAAAAAAAAAAAACGCCCCAGGAACCCTATAGTATCCATCAGTCAGATCTCAGTTTCAGTGTGTTTCTTTGGACTGACCTGACAACAGTTCAAGAATTCCATCTCTGCTGTACATACCAGAGCTGCTGAAGATGCTTTTCCTACAATGAACCTGAGACAACACGGCACCTTCGGAGTTTTTCCTCTCGACCAGGGCTGAAGCGCAGTCTCTGTGTTAATAAACATCTCACGCAATGGTCCTTTCAAAAAGAAAAAAACAAAACAAACAAACAGAAAAAAGAAAAGACTTTTTTTTTCAGTAAGTCCTTTTTTGCCACGACACTATTACATAATTTACCATAGATCATTCTCAGCTTTGTTCAGACTCATTACTGCATAGTTCATTTTTATGATGTGGCTTAAACCACAGGAGGATTTTGTATGTATACGTGTGTGAGAGTGTGTGCGTGTGTGTGTGTGTATGTATGTATGTAAATGCATGTGTGTATGTGTGTATGTGGGTGGCAGCCATGGCCTGGTGGTTCGAGATCCTGGCTTGCAACTAGAGGGTCACTGGTTCAATCCCTGGGGACCGGCAGGAAAAATGTGGGCGGGGGGGCAGGAGAGTGGCTGAATTGCACTTTCCCCTCCAGCAGCATCCACAGCTGAAGCACTTAACCTCCACCTGCACCCCCCAGGCACAGGTGAACTGCCACTGCTCCTGCTCCTGGTGTATGCGTGTGTGTATAGGATATAGGGTTAAATTCACTACCCACTGCTCACAGTGTGTGATCACAGAGATTCTAAATTCTAATATGTATGTATTTGTGTGTGTGTGTGTGTGTGTGGGTGTGTGCGTGTGTGTGTGTGCGCGCGTGTGCGTGTGTGTGCGAGTCTGACAAGCATTGAGCAGGTGAGAGTCATACCAGCTGCTTATTGAAGCTGCAGCTGAAGAATTGCCCGTGGTCACCTGCGCATACAAGCGCAGACACACACACACTCCAATCTCCCCGCAAGCGCAATGTTCCACTCGACTGAGCAGAGAAAATCACTTTCACTCAATGGCCGCGGGCAATTACTGACCACCCGAAAAATAGCAATAAAATCAATTTCAAGGCTTCGTCCCATTACATTTTAAATTGATCTCTCGCCAAATTATTTTTTTTCCCCCCTCGCGCGCTCTCTGTCTTTCTCTGTCTCGGCTGTTATGTGGGAATATAAACGACCTCCCTTTCCACATTTAGAATGACTCCAGAAATAGTAAAAATGATAAATGCTGCCAGTGAGACAGCACTGACAAAGATTACCTTGCTTTCCCGCTTTTTTTTTTTCTTTTTCCTCTTTTCTTATTTCTCGTTTCTTCAAAACCTTTTGTTGTGCCACACTTTGACACATTTATCTTTTTGAAGACAGCTCAGGCATCGTGAACTTGAAGGATTTTATTGGGTCTTGTCCTTAAAAACCAATCAGTTTATAATACAGGAGCAGAGACGTTTCCATGTCTTTGTGACCCCGCTGTGGAAACACAGACTCAGGACTACAGTGGTAAACAATGTTAGGCAGATAGCTTTGACACTTCATTACGATGATGACAGAGCCTTGGGTTCCCATGAACCGTCAAACCCAAACCTGCCTGAGGTTTCTCTCCAGGTAACTCAGTTAAAAACTGAAATGTGGCACTGGGTGACGACTCTGCTTTGGATAAGCAACAGCAATATAAATACATTTGTGTTCCCCTATAAGAAATGTACGTGTGAGAATCCCGGTGGCATACAAAAAAGCAGGGACTTACTTTAAAGAAATTGCAAGTGTTCACAGACGGGTAAAAAAAAAAAAATACACAATTTAAAAAAAACAAAAAAAACAATGCAAAATGTCACTTTAAAAAGGCTGTACCAAGATGTAAATTGATTTTCACAGTCCTCTCTTGTTTTGTGGCATGTTCTATTGGGTGACATGTTTGTGTGAATGGTGTTATTTCAGACCGAGAGCAATGTTGTGTGAGTCATATAACTGGAACACTCAGTCAGAGAATAGGGAGTGCCCCCTCTCCCCCCCCCCCCCCCCCCCCACCCCACCCCACCCCACCCCACAAATGAGCAAAAAGAACCAAGCTATAGGCCCAGTTCAGTGGCCATTATGTCTTCTACAGTCCAGAGACAAACCTTTACCTGTAGCAGGGCTTAACTGGCTTACCGTCAGTATACATGGAAAAAGCTGAGAAAGAGAGAAAGAGAGAAAGAAAGAAAGAAAGAAAGAAAGAAAGAAAGAAAGAAAGAAAGAAACCCCGGTTCTTTATTTAAAAAAGCCGTTGCCTAAAACAGTCACAGTCATTTATTTGAACACACACACACACACACACACACACATACAAAAAACCCTTCCAAATCATCATTTCACTTCTCATAAGATGTGGCTTTTTTTTTTTTCCTAAAGAACTGAGCCACTAGAGGTCAAAATGCATCAACGTACAACGAAGGTCTCATTGCACTTTATAACATTCAGTTTCTGCTGATCTTTTACAAACCTGACAACAACAACAAAAAAAAGTCCATACTGTTTTGATGGAGGGACTTATTCTCTTACAGACGTTCACTGAGATGCATTGCATTATCGGAAACTCTGCACATGTGAGAAATCCAAAACCCATCCATGTTATATTCCTTTCCTCTTCAATAATGTAGCTTCCAGCCCTGGAGAAATCAACTGGTCGTGCACTTGCTGACATCTGGGCAGCTTTTTTTCTTTTCTTTTTTTTCTTGTCTGCGTGTGTGTGTGTCACAGAATTCTTTTTCCAATATGTCCACGGTAATCAAAAGGCCGATTTCATACAGTGACCCCTGGAGGGGACCTGGGTGACGTTATAATTGGATTGCATTGCTTTGCGAACAAGAGACGCTTATGTTGATTGATTCGGTGTCTCGAGAGCTGGGTCCTACAGTTTGGGAGGGGAGGGGGGGAGGGGGGAGGGGGGCAAGGTCAAGACCTCTACTTGTGTCATTAAAATCGAAGCTGAAACAAAATAAAAAATTTAATCCGAACCCTTGAAAAAGCATTAAAGCTAAAATGTGGTGCCTCTTCAGATGACTAAATCTCACCCATGAGATTCGAATGATTTTCATTTATTTGATTTAAATTGATGAGTATAACAACACTATGACGTTTCACAGTGGCATGAAATTCTTCCGATGCAGCACCACATGAACCGTGTACTTATTTGGCAAATATGTTTTCAGCACACATGGTAAAAATCAGATCACTTGCATCACAGGTATACCAAACATGTTGATGCAAATACTATTTTATTATCATTATCAGACATTGTACTGGTCTACCTACAAAACTATCATTTTTAATTACATAGGTTACATTAAATCATAGAGAAACCTAAAAATAATTCCTATTACACATTATTTCACAAAAGTACTAAACAGGAATTGAGGAACTGTGGTGCAGAAAACATTACATAATATCGCTGTTTTTTTTTCCCCCCTCACATATCTAATACATGGAATCAGTGTGGCATATTTTGCGACTTTGGAGAATCTGAGACTAGTTGCCAAGCAACATAAGACTCAGACCCACACAGAACCTGAATTGGATTCCACATTTTTTATGATGTGTTTGTTTGTTTTAGGCTAGCCCATCTCCATATGGTAGCTTAAAAGAGAAAGAAAAAAAGAAGGGGGGGGCAGACAGATGCATTTATTGTCTCTTGAAGGTTGGAGAGGAAACTACTCCATGTTTAATTAAAAAGTAATTAAACAACAATTAAAAGAGAAAAAGACTTCAATTTCCATGAAAGAGGAAAGGACACAGGCACAGGGGTTTAGAATGGAACTCAGAATTCTAATTAAAAATCCCAGTTCATCCAAAAAAATGTAAGCAGCGCTAAAATAGAATTATTTGGGGGGAATTTCTCAACTTAAGCGATATGCACAAGCCTCTGTTTCTGTTTTTCCCCACTTATCAATAGTCAGCGCCTTCCTACTGCTTTGTTCAGATGTTGGTTTCCAAAAAGTGAGTCAAAAAAATTATATATATATAATTGAGAGAGAGAGAGAGAGAGAGAGAGAGAGAGAGAGAGAGAGAGAGAGAGAGAGAGATTTACATTTACTTACATATATAAACTTACTGGAACCTGTCACTTGTTTGACTGTCTCACCTCTGAAAACAGAATGCTCACGTTATATAGACCGACTGTGATTATTACATTTGCAAAGCATATTGTGAGATGAGATGTCCACTAATTAAAAGTAAAAGTACAAGTAGTTTTGCTTAAAAAAAAAATACTCAAGGTAGATTTAAAATATGTCTCCTGAAAAATACTTAAGCAAGAGTAAAATAGTCACTCACACTTTACAAAAACGTTTGTCAGTTTAATTCTACTTAGAGTATTTTTTTTAACAAAAGTACTTCTACTTTTACTTTTGCCATCTCTGCTATTTACCTATATGAAATCAGCAGGTTTTAAATTCTCTCCTAATGAGGAAGAGTTCAATATGTCCAGTTAGACTCGCTGCCCTCTACTGGACTTCAGAAGTGCTACACCGTCAGGCAGAGAAAATGGGATGCAACTCAGTAACTGTGGTTATACTTAAAAATAAATAAATAAATAAATCCATTAATTAATTAATTAATTAATTAATTAAGAAGAAGAAGATGAAAGTGATATATAGAAATCCCCACATTTTTTCTAATCATAAAACCACCACTTGTGCATGCTGTAAATGAGTGTTAAGCACAAAGGCACATTTTGCACTCAGACCTAGCTCTCAGAGTACTTTGGGAGTTGATACAACCAGTTCTTTTTTAAGGATGTGTGTAATTAAAAATGAAATTAGGTTGTAATCATGACTGCCAGCAGTTACTGACTATGACCTGAGTTGGTGTGAAGTCTACATCATATAGCACGTCAGTTCTTGCAAATGACACTTGAAATGACTGTTTTCTAAGGTCAGGTCCTATGACTCTGATGCAATGAGGTTAATTATCTCTCGGCTTTTGGCTTGCACAAAGAACAACAACAGGCATCTGTGGATACAAAACTAATGTCGCTTCAAAGTATTTCACCGACCACAAGTTTCAACATGCGGTCATTTCTAAGAGACTTTTTTTTTTTTTTTTTAATCAGGCAATGTGAATGAGCATGTACATGATGACACTGCCACCTTGTGGCTTTCTTGAGGACAACAGAACAGCCTGCTTTCAAAAGACTCCAGATCTTTCACTGCAGTTTTCCTTTTCTCTCTCTCTCCCTCTCTCTCTCTATGTCTCTGTCTGTCTCTCTCTGTGTTAACATACCAAATTCCACTGTGGGGTTCCAAACCCATGTTTCGTAACCTAAGTTATGTTGGTGCAGATTTCCAAACAGGTCTCCACTATATTGAGCAAGCTCTCTGAGAAAATTATCATTCAGTGATAAAAATCCATATTTTCAAATTCCACTCTGTAAGTGAGACAGTGAGAAGGAAGTACGCCGGACTCTGAACGGCGAGGATGTCCGTTGATTAATCGCTGATTAATCGGTCAATAAATATAATGATGTGTATTTTTGAAGGGGAAAAAAGCCTAATGTAATTTTGATCGCGTCCATTTCCTTCTGTTATTCTAAAAATTCAACAACAAAATATATCACATAATCTGTTTCGTTTATGATAAATAATAATAAATAAATAAATGGAAAATAAACAAGAAAAACGGAAACCACTGTCTGATTTTGGTCTCTCATTACTGCGGGCCCACAAACACAGGCCTTTCAACAGTTTTGTCGCCTATTGCCTATTGTGGCCTATATGCCTATTGTTTTAAACCAATGGGTTAAATAAGAAGAAAAAAAAAAGGCAAACCTGTGGTCAGTTACAGACATTCATTTGTTATCCCTCTTAAGGGGTTTCGCCCACACTGAGGGCAGATTTATACAGACTTACATAACGTCGGTCAGAGCTGACACTGCACAACAAATGACAGTCATCTTAATTCTATGCAAGGCCAATGAATGTTGTATGGTGAAAAAAGATTGCAGCAATTACTTTTGAATGAGAATCGTTTTAATAATTTATACAGCAACTAGCAGAGTTCCCAGACTGGTGTGTGTGTGTGTGTGTGTGTGTGTGTGTGTGTGTGTGTGTTTGTGTGTGTGTTAGATTACAAAATATGTCATTTACAATCTGTGTGGCAATGAACAATTCTTCTTTAATCTCACAGTTGTTTTTTTTCTTTTCTGTAATCATATCAGGAAAAATCAGAAAATGATGAATTCTAATTCAGTACAGATGAAACGCTTCATCCTTTTTTTTAATCCAGACTTAAAAAAACCTCTCTTGGCATTTTCTGTCATCAGGTCAAAAAATAAATAAATAAAATAAATTAAAAAAAATCCCCACACTTTGAGTTTTAGAGGTACAGTTGAGTCATCATTGATGAGATAAGCAATCCTAATATAATGAATTTCTCATATAGTACTTATATGAGTTTAGTACTTATAATTCACAAAATTATAACAATAATAATAAAGATGATCAGACGACTGAAACGTCCTGTTAGATCCCCGTAAAGAGCTGGATCTTTTTCCTTTTGGAGAGCTCTAATATCACGCTGTATTCATTTGACACACTGTGAGGTACATTCAGCCGGAAGTTTTTTGGGGGTGGCTCAAAGTAGTGGTGCCAGACTCGGTTTCTGTTCGCTCCAAAACCATATACGTTCACCTGAAATCAGGAAGGACCAGCATTCAGATTCAAACAGGACCCTCATTGCCTCTCTTGAACTGGAATAAACCTTAACTTAAACTAAAAGAGAAATGTCAGTGAAGCTGAAAACTTGTTCACCATTTGTACATTGTGGAATTGAACTAGGTTATCTTATATTAGTCATTTTGCCAAATTCCATATTGACCACTTTTCATAAACTAGAAATACAAACAGAGCAGGGAGGGGAAAAAAACATACTTTATCACAAATATGCAGAGAGAATATGAGGGCCAGAAAACCCGTTGATGGATAAACGCCTTTGTTCTGAAGCCAGCTGGTGTGGACATATCTCATAAAGGCTGGGCTGAGTACCATCACCTGATAAAGCCACAAAATGCAATCGGTAAGAATGAGAAATACGGTATTTTCCGCTGCAGGTGCAGTGTCTGCAATCTGAGATTACAGATTATGACTTTGTCATACTGCAAGTGCTAAAGACAGTTGGTTCTCATTAGTGCTGGTGAGAATATGAGGCAGTTTGTGTTCTCACCTGCTACTTTATTACACCTGACTAAATTAGGTTGAAAAGGGGACATGACAAGGCTCTTTGTCTTATAAAGTAGCAGAGCCTGCCAAATGTTGAGATATCAGTACAGCCTTTAATTACCGATACTGACTTTCCTCATTTTCTATTTGCATAAATCATTAACGCAGTTCCATCGATACCGCAACAGGTCACAATAAATGTGACAAAATCATATCAGGGAAAAACTGTGCTTTGATATTAAAACTAAACCCTATCCAAAGGTTTAAAAACCATACAACGTCACCTTGTCCTTATCGGCATTTATCCTGGCTGGAACATTCTCGCGCGTTCTGTTGAGACAGAGGGAGAGAAGACAGAGAGATGTAATGCTTTTCACCCATCATTTGTAAAACACTTCTGTGCAATTCTGTTTTACCCTACCTTTTTATTGTACCGTTAGTCAAAGCACTCATGAGCCATTCCAGGTCCAGAGTCTTAAAGGGGAAAAGCACCACGTTGGTGTCATTGGACACGTTGACTGCACTCTCTGGGTAGAAGATATGATGAGTAGTTCTGGTCCCCACGTCTCTCTCGTAACCTTTGGTGGGAGCTTTGTTCATCCTGAGGACACAAGATTTTTGTTTCTACCGCCAGCTGATGTGCTGTTGTTGTCATTTCCAACAAACTATTTATCTTAATGCAAAACAGACTGATTTGATTGTTCCCATCTTTGGGCCTTACAGCTGAATAGGTGTCTAATTTGTTACAGTTAAAGTAATACAGATATGTTTGTTGGTAACTGCCCAGCAAAGATGGGCAGTAGGTCCTCTCTGTTCTTGTACAAATTGACCTACACAAATATTCTGCATGGATACTCAAATCTAGCTCACCAGAGGAGGTAAATATATATTGCACATATTTAGTACCTTTCTTTCATTCTTTCTTTCATATGTGTGTGTGAGTGTGTGTGTGTGTGGATATATATATATATATATACACACACATATATATGCGTAACCCTGTAAGTATATCCTCCAATATGTGTTGCTTCGGTGCATCCTTTGCCTGTGTTACCTGAGTGAACTCACTGTATTCCGCTGAGTGTTTATTTCTTAGGTGCTGTATCAAAGTGGTAGTAGACTATTGAATGCAGCTCCGTGTTACTACCGCCTCGCGAAATAGTCACATTGCAAACATCACAAGTGGCTGTTGGACTGCTTTTGTTTCCCAATTTAAAACATACCCACACTGCAGGCATTTTAGCCGTGACACAAATCATGCTCTCCGTTCATGACATCTGTGTGACAGCTGACGTAAAGCAAAGGATCGGGCTTAAAGGTGGTGCTCAGTAAAACCGATACCGATCAGCTGAAAAATACCTTGACCGCGCCGATACCGATCTTTCAGATCGGATTGGGACATCCTTAATATGTATGTGTGTGTGTGTGTGTGTGTGTGTATATGTATATTTATACTAACCAGAGCCTGTTTTCAATCCTGCAGACAAGACAGACAATTTGGATGCAGGTCAAAGTCAAATACCAGAAAGCTGTTGATGACTGGGAAACAATGCTAATCCCTGCAACATACAAGCTGTTTTCATGTGATTTGAGACATTAGCCCTTGAGAGGTCAAGGTTCAGTAAGTCGAGCAATTTCATTGGTCCAAAATGACACTTTGGACCAAAACCCTGTGTAAAACCTTGGAATATCTCCTGTGAGTATATTTATTCTCATTACATAATTCGAGATAGTAACTTTGTTGATTTACTGGCAGTTGCTATCTGGTTATCACTTTTTGTAACTTATCGGCACAATTAAACATGACTGAAAGGTAGGCAATATAGGCCTACTTTTTAATGGTCGCATCACTCACAGAAACATAAAATTTTCAAGGCAAAAAGTCGCCTTGTGCTGCCCTTTCTGATGAGGCCAAGTCTGTCAAATCATACCTTATGACACAGTCACCAGAATCGATTTGGTCGCCATAATGGGATCCCAAGAGGTTTCCAGAATTTCCCAGAACAGAACAGACCCTGCAACGATCCGAACCTCCATCCAAATAGTGGTCTTTTCCAGGAATGATCTGGAACAATTCCTTCACCACTTTAGTGTAATTAGCTCTACGTGTGACGTACTGCAGACGCTGAAAAAAAAAAAAAAAGAACAATTGTTGAATAAAACATTGTTAGTCCAAAATTAAACAAACCGCTCATGGTAGAAACTTCTAGGTGAATGAAACTAGCCGACGTGTTAAACCAGCACTAAAATATGAGTGATTTAGCTGTCTTAATCTTGCTCTACCGTGAGTCCCCCTTTTGAATTATTTCTGGGGGAAAAAACTTTAACGTTTTGAACATTTTACATGAATTGTGTGTAAATCTTGCAATTTATTTTGCACAATTTATTGTTTGCATTTGAAAAGCATGCTCCATCTAATTTACAGAAGCATGTACTGGTTATGCAATAGATTGATTTCATTTTTAAAATACTGTCATTTGAAGTTGGTTGACTTTAAATCACCGTTTGCTCTTACTGGCACCAGGTCCAAGACAGACTTAAACATCTTTAGATTACAGCTCTACCTTTCAAATCTAATGGAGTTGGTCCTCTGCATTAGATGTATTATAGATAGATAGATAGATAGATAGATAGATAGATAGATAGATAGATAGATAGATAGATTTTCTTTGTTGGTGCGGTATCGCTGTAATGAAACTTACCTGCCACCATTTGTAAGTATTCTCACTGAGCATGCAGTTCCTTTTGGATAACAACGGGCGAACCGAAGGCTGGAAGCGTTTTGTAAACCACATATCGTTCATCCAGCCTGTCACACATGTTGTGCAGGAGCGCGACTTGTCATTTGCTGGCCGTTTTCGAGCAAATGTCACCAAACGCAGGACGTCTTCATAGCTTAGTTCTGCATATTCAAACATGCAAACTATTCCAATAATGAAGATACCAGCCATAAGCCTCAGATTTCTCTTCTTGTTTAGCATTTTTAGGCACGAGATGGTTGGTCAGCACTGGACAGTCTTTTTAGGAAAATTCATGATAGGTCCTGAAAAACGAGTGTAATGAAAATGTGGTCATATTTTTAATATTCCAGAAAATGTCCCAAAGACATGCATGGTCGGATTAGTACACCTGTCAGTGACCTCGACCAAGGCACTGGCAAAAACACCTGGAGTTGGTCCCTGGGCGCTGGTGCTGGCGGCTGCCCACTGCTCCTACCTCATAGTGTGTTTGTGTGCTTACTGCTCTAATGTGTGTGTGCTCACTGGTGTTAGGAGGCTGCATTTCACTGCTCACTGCTCATTGTGTGTGTGGCAACTAAAATACTTCTACTTCTAGACATCAGAGTTCATCAACACACACACACACACACACACACACCTCTAAAACTTGAGAGAACAAACATGAGTTTTATATGAAAAGTAATTGCGGAAATGCTCGACACATGAGGAACACTAAAATTATCGTTGACCTGCTTTCAGGTAGGTTTACAGGCCACACTTAAAAAAAAAAGGGTAGTTAAACATTAACATTAAATACATGCCAGGTTAAATCGCAATGCGTATTTATTCACATTACACAAATCGATTTAACGATTTAACACACCTTTTTTTGTGATCAAATGTCTATTGGAAAGATTAAACAACATACAACAAAGATATTCCTGGGTTTAAAACAAGCAGCTAAGAAGAGAAAGTAAAGTACAAGTCAATACTAACAACGGAGCAAACAAAAAGGTACATGGTCATACCAGTTGAAACTAAAAATGAAGTCAGAGTACAAGCAAAAACACCCAGCCCATCCACCCATAAAGCACTAATAAAGACCTACACAGAAACAAACACGCTGAAACACACACACACGCACACACACACACACACACACACACACACACACACACACAGAGGGTCAGGGTCCTCACTTTAAATGCCCCCGGTCAAGGAGGGAGTCGTGTAAGAAGTTTTAAGAAGGTTTCTCAATGCATTGGCTGTGGAATGCCAGTTATTCAAACTGGTCTCATTAGGACCATTAATTCTAGCAGCTAACAACTCCAATTCTGAAAATTACATGCAGAAAGGAAAGACACCATTTCCTTATGCTAAGAGAGTGAGGAGGTTTCCATCGTATGGCAGCCATTTTCTAGGAGGCTGTTTGGCCAGGCAAAACTACATGCTTTTCTTGTCAAGGGATACTTGAAAGACCATTTAATATCATTTATCAAATTAATATCATTTATGGCTGGTATGGTTTTTCAACACGCCTTAAATTTTGATAATTTTTTTTTTTACCTCAGATTATAGAAGCTAATTTCACGTCATTACTAAAATTATTTTAAGTACCCTAGCAGGTCATAACCTGATGCCTTATCAAGCAATTTTTCGTCCCCTTATAAACCCTCACTGCCCCCTGCTCCTGACATAAAGATTCTTCATGTTCTTGACATACCCAATCATGTCATCCAATATTAAAAAAAAGAGAGAGGGAGAGGGAGAGAGAGAGAGAGAAAGAGAGAGAGAGAGAGAAGAAAAGACAGAAACCTCCAGTGCACTTTTTGGTCAAAATCATATTGAGAATTGCTGTGATAATGCGCTGAAGCAATAACTGACACCAAGCAGGAAAATCGTACTTACCTTTACCCTGAGTTCCGAGTAACTATTCAGTGCAGACCTAACACATGTGGATTTAATCGCTCAGTAGTTCAGTAGTACATCACACTCTATTTTTGGACTGTGTAGGGTCAGGGGAGTGGCCAATCCAAAATTCAAATCTAAAATATGAGTAGGCGACTCTCCATCAACCTATTTTCATAGTATCTCTATCAAATTTTAAAAAAACTTGTTTTTCAGATCACTTTAAAATTGCCCTGAATGCTACATTTTTGGTTTTTGTTTTTTGTATTCCTGTGTTTGGCTCTTTGTAAATATGTATTCTGGTTGGTGAGATAGTGTGGAACCATTGTAAGTTACCACTGTGTTCGGTTCACAAAGTTTTGCTTGTGAGTACATGAGAAGGCTCTGTGGCCAACAAAGCCAGACTGCGCCAAAAACTACTTTATAGCTGACACGCGTGCCAATGTAATATGTAGGGAAAAGGGGAAATAATGGAGAAAATGAATAACAACTGGCAAAAGACCCCAAATGCTAACACTGCAAGCATTGTTGCTGCAAGCTTCAGGCAAAAGCCATCTTTGCAGATCACAATCAACCAATCATACAAGCTAACCAAGAATACAAGCTATTTTTTTTCCCAAAGTAAAAGTCCTCATACAACTTTGCCCTGTAGAATAGAATGGAATAGAACAGAATAGAATCGAATCTCAGTTTCAGTGATGTAAATGATTTCATAATCAGATACAGTCAGGCTTTTTGATCATAATTCCTTCAATGAATTTGCTCTTGCCTTTTAAGGATCCATGGAAACCATGTTTTAAGAAGGGATACGCTTTGCCGATTATTGAACTGCATAACAAAGTGGTGAGCGAACATTTGTGAACTCCCTAAAAATTGATTTCTTCAAAGTCCTGAACGTTGATAGAATAAGGAACATTGATAGAATAAGGAAATCCAAGTAAGCATTTGACACAAAGAATTATAGTCTCGCATGCTTTTTGAGTACACTGACCAAACATTAACCGCACTCGTTAACATATTACTCAATGTAACAATGGTCTGTATTTTATTAGTTATGAATTATTTACAGAAGAAGAAGTCAAGGACGTACTAATGCCTCGAACAGAAATCTTTGAGACGAACCAACAGAGAAATGTTTTTGTTGTATGTTCTTCATCTCACACATGCTTCATACTTCAGGCATCAGATAAATTTGTGTGCGAATAAAGCTATGCGTGCAATCTAAAAGGAGGAGGATTGAGTCAGATATTTGAAAACTGCCACACGACTGGAAGGCGCAGTAGGTCCCTGTGCCACACCATAAGTAGCTTAATTACTCTGGCAAGTTAGTGGTGGTATACGTGGAATAAGATACTGTGGCCATCGCTTGGGGGAAATGATGGATCCTCTTGTCACAAGTTGAGGAAAAACAAAAGAGGCAAGCTGAGTTTGGAGGATTTGCTCCCTCATAAGCATTTATATTATGTACAGAAGAGGCAAAAGTACACACATTCTTTACTCCAGTGAATTCATGTTTATTTTGTATCCATTATATTATTATATCATTATATTATATTTATACTTACTCTCAGAATAAGACAACTGACAAGGAAGTACCAATAAAACGTTTATTTACACATGTCAGGCTACATCCACCAGACCGTCCACGGGCACAAAACAAATAAACGAACAAACAAAAAAAACACATTTGCTGCCTTCTGCGCAGTATGTAAATGTGAATCTCTGTGATCGCGCACACACACTGTGAACAGTGAGCAGTGGATTTGTCCGCTACCCACTGCGCCACCGTGACGCCCACATTCCCAGCTCTGGTGCTATATTTTCCCTGTTATGTTTGGCTTGGTAGTAGCCCAGCTGCTTTTGTTTGTAGCTACATCTGCCCTGCCTTGTCACTGCCTGATGTTGTCCATCTTTGATGTGCGATTGTCATACTGTGGGTACGTGTGCGCAGGGTACAGTACTGTTATTTCTAAAAAAAGGGTTATTCCTTTTTTAATTTTTTTGTAACTCTTCATTTTGTTCCGGCAAGTAGCATTAGACCTGCAAAGGTGAGTTGGTCTTGGCATGCTGCATTTGGATTAAGCTGCTGTTTTGTCTCTGTCTCGGTTACTGTTTCACCCATTAGTTTCGCATCCTGAAAATTGTTTGCATTGTTAGACTGTCAGTCTTTACCGCGCATTATTCTACTTACCTTGTACTCAGCATTTTCGCAGGCCGTGTGATGTAGCACCAGGTTATGTATGACTTTTGTGGATTGTGTTCAGTTAATTTTGTCTTTTCTTTTCCTACTTTATTTAGTTCTTTTGTATGAGCGTGTGTTCTGTATTTGTGTTTTGTATTCTTTTTGAATCAAGGCCGCATCTGAGAGCTCCTTTTGGGGAGGCTAGTCACTGGTGGGGTCCCCACACGGTGTAGAGTTTCCAGGAGCACCTTCCCAGCTGGCATGCGACTGACCTTCAACATTGAAATTTGGTTGGAATAATATAAGTTGTTGTTTCAATGTTGAAAAATGTCTTTGGACTGTGGGAGGAAACCCACGCAGACACGGGGAGAACATGCAAACTCCACACAGAAAGGACCCTGAGCACCCGACCGGGAACCGAACCTGAAACCTTCTTGCTGCGAGGCAACAGTGCTACCCACTGCACCACCGTGCCGCCCCAGCTTTACTACTGACTTATTTAATTTTTTTTGTGTGTGTGTGTGTTTATAGTATATGGATAGAAGCATTGCAAGTTATGCACAGCAAGTTGCATTACATATAACAATTGCATTGTTGATCCAATTGCAAATTAGGTTATAATATTGTAGCATCGGAGAGTGATCGTTGGCCCCGCCCCTTTTGCTCTGTTGGGCAAGTTTCACTGTTTGTTTGTTGTTAGACAACGTGTTTGAAGTAGATGTGTGTTGGGAGATGATTACTGGTGTTTTTGGGATATCTGTTTCTATGTTTTAAGTTTTTATGTTACAGATAGTAATTTGGGACATCACCATTTTGGTGAAGTGTAGCCAGAGGTATCAGGATGGTTGTTCTGTTCTTAAACAAAGAAGCTGAATTTTAGTTAAAGCCCCATATCATGAATTTTACACTGTAA
Organism: Chanos chanos; assembly: GCF_902362185.1. Taxonomy (NCBI): domain Eukaryota; kingdom Metazoa; phylum Chordata; class Actinopteri; order Gonorynchiformes; family Chanidae; genus Chanos; species Chanos chanos. The sequence continues at coordinate 6,879,150 of NC_044506.1, read as the reverse complement.
TATATTTTCTCTCTGAGTTTATGATAATCATTGTGCAGCATTACACTACAATGCAGTTAAATATACAAATAAATTTAATTCAAAACGACATCAAAATTTTATTTCTAGTATAACTAATTCTTTATAGAAAGACGTTGGAACAACATCGCGATACTGATGTTGATTCTATTTCAATATCATGACTTAATTCAATGTTGAATTAGAAAACACTTCTATTAGAAATGCAAAACATACCTGAAATTGGTAACACCCAAACACACATATGAAAACACCTATATAGTAACTGAACAATCAGTCTGAGCCTTAGCACTACAAATAGACCTCAGGTAAGCCTTTTGTGGGGATGGGGTGTCTGTGGGGGCTCCTGCAAGGAGATTGCAAGCTGTTCTCCATCACCATGCCACCCTAGGTCACTACAACACAATCACATTTCTGGATGCACTACATACTTATACTGGACAGACCAGAGGAGCCCAGGTTTGTTCTGATCTGGGATAATGTTAGTTTCCACCAGGCTGCTCTGGTCCAAGACTGGTTCACCAACAAAATTAACTTCACAGTTGTATACTTGCCCCCTTATTCCCCATTTCTCAGTCCTACTGAGGAATTCTTTTCCGCTTGGCATTGGAAAGTCTATGACCACCAACCACATGCCCACCTGCCTCTTCAGCAAGCAATGGAAGAAGCATGTTCTCAGCCCAACAATCTTAAACACTCTGTCACTTAGGTCTGGTGTTTTACCCTCCACTTTTAAAACATCCGTGATCAGGCCTTTACTTAAAAAAACAAACATTGATCCGGAAGCCTTAAATAATTATAGGCCGATCTCTAATCTCCCGTTTCTTTCAAAAATACTTTTAAAAATTGTAGCTTCTCAGCTGATAGCCCATATGCCCTCTAACAGTCTGTTTGAAATATTTCAGTCAGGCTTCAGGAGTTTTCACTCTACTGAAACCGCGCTTACGAGTAACTAATGATCTTTTATTAGCCACGGATGCTGGTGCTACCTCTATTCTTATCTGAGTGCAGCATTTGACACAGTCGATCACACTATAGTGTTAAAGCACCTGGAAAAGCAAATTGGCATTCATGGCCTGGCGCTCTCTTGGTTTAAATCTTATCTCTCTGAGAGAAAGCAGTGTGTCCACTATAATAATGTGACCTCTGAATATCGTAAGCTTAACTATGTTGTTCCTCAGGAATCAGTCCTTGGCCCTCAAAATCGAACAAAACACAGTTGAGTACAAGTTATGCAGCACAAAGCTGTCATATAACTCTACTACTAGTACAGTGTGCCATCACCTTGCATTTAAACACAAAATGTTGAGCAAAAACAAAGACGCTAGCCATTATACGAACAACGTCTTTTACTGCAGTCAGACGTACATGTGTAGACGTACAAGCAGAGTTGAGAGAACAACTCAGCTAATCGCCGAAATGTTAGCCAAAGATTTGCTGCCTCTAAGTTTTGTTGAGGGGTCATTAGGTTCAGTAGCCTAATGTTCATGTTCAAAAAAATATTTTTAAACCGTGAGGTTTAAACAAAATATCCAATTGTTTCTTCATCCAAGTCCAAATTATATTGCGTTTACACTCGGGGCGAGCTCTTCGCACAGAAGGGACCCTGGCCGCTCGGCCGGGAATCAAACCCGAGACCTTCTTGTTGTGAGGCAACCACACTACCCACTGCACCACAATACTACCCACCAGTCTCTCTCAATTCATAAAAGTTGCTCCATGGGAAATTAGTCATTTTGGCATTAGCTGACTTTTCAATCAGTTGCTAGAAAGCAAGATAGATCCAATCTATTGCTTTATTTTAATAAATATAAGGCTTGTCTTACTCATCATTTCCTGCTTACCTGTCCAACACAGGGGATCACAGCCACCATGAGAAGTGCCCGGCCTGGTACAACTCGCTATTGGTGGGAGACAGAAAATGTAAAGATGAGTTCACTAGAAGTCTCTGAAAAGCTTTTTGCTGCTTTCCTGTTTAATGACTTTATAGATGAGACTACACACCGCATATTTGAGTTCATTATCCAGTTCAGTTTGTTGATGACTTTGATTTTCATCTCAGGCTTTATAAAAGTGATAGGACCCTCATGTCAATGATGACAAGATTTTAAAAATGTTGTTTAAAACCACAACCCTGCGCCTCTTCCCTCAAATCACTGAGAGGGGGCGCATAATGAAAAAGAGATGAACAGCCTTGGCCAACAGCTTGAGAAAGATTATCTCCCACACTAAAGGGTATGAACAAAGGTCACGTTAGTCCAAAATTTAGGAGCACATGGAAGATAATCCACATATTCTGGCAAGGTGGCCTCGGTTTGATTCCAAGTCTTATCATCATAGTCCTATCCAATGTGATAGAGACAGTAGTCCTCTTGTAGAACCTGGTAAAAAGGGAACAGTGTCCGTCATTTCAGCCCTTTGATATCGATCTTGACCTTGTTGCAATCTTTATGGCCTTCATTAGTCTTATTGTAGCCTTCTTAAAGACAACACAACTCCATTACGGAAGATCATTTCATCATTTCATAATTCATTTTTTTAAAAAAAAGCTATGAGGGAGAGAGCAACAGGTATTCTACGTCAAGACAGATTTGCAGTGTCTTTCGTTAGAAAAAATTACAAACTTGAGTACAATAAAGAGTGACTGAAGAAGCATAAAAGTGCAAAGGGCTCGAACACTGTCCAATGTCATACTGACATAGCAAACAATGATTGCTCACGTCTTGTCTTATGAGGCCAATAGCAGAAGCCATATTGTGAATCCAACAAACTACCTAAAATATTCTGCCCTGCAGTAAGATCACTGAAATTGTCTCAGTGGTTCATTTGTATTGGAAGCAGTATGCCTCTTTGGATCATATGAGTGCACAGTTATGACCAGAAGGAAACAGGATGAGGTTCCTGTTTAGCAGATGATCTTGGTTGTGGGTTTGTTATTGTAGTTTTACCTTTGATTTCCATTGTGCTTTTGTCTGACAGGTTGGTTATAGGGAATCCAGTGATTTTAGGGGCAGTGTGTGATATCCTCCATAGCTTATCATTGTTGGTTAAACGGAGCATCATGAGGAAGCAGCCAGAGCTATATGTTAGAGAGGGTAGATTGAGAAGTTTGGGCTAGACAGAGAGTGATTTTAGTTTGCACAGATGAGACAATCACTGATTTGCTGGCTGAAGCTGATTGGTTGTCCCTAGATTGTCCCAGTATCTCTCAGGTGTCACAGCTGTTTAACGGTGTTCTCTGATGATACCTAGCGTTTCCTGAGAACTTGTTTTTATTTCTGTGGTAATAAAAAGTGAGCTTTCTCCCACCCCACTCAATTGCCTACGGTGTGGACTCCTGAACTGATAACGAGCCTTTGTAACTGATAAGGGCATGGATGACATTGCCATGAGTGTCTGAATTTATGTTTGACTGGTGATGGACTATGGCATCTGTTGATTTAGACAGGATATGGATTATTAAGCGCTTTGTCTAGGTACCTGTCTTTCCTTTAGGAATGAGCATCTGACACTTATCTATGTGGTCAAAATTCAGTGAGATGATTTGAAATCACCAGAACACACGCCTTCGTGTGGGTGCTAAGATTCCCAGCATTATATAGTTTTGATTCTGATTACTTCGCAGGGCATTCTTCGTTCTATTTATGACACCTGGGTTTGAATTTACACGTCTGCATCTAGGTTTGGGTGGCCTGTGTTTTAAAATGTGTCCATACCAGTTGTTTAGGTATAAAATTAAAGCCTGAGTTGTTATGACGGTCACTGGAAAGAATAAGCTTGGTTGGATTTCACTCAGACATTGGGATTTACACAGGCTCAACCAACAGGCTCAACCACTGTGGTGTCGTCTGCGAACTTGATTATGATGTTGGAACCATGGACAGGGACGCAGTCATAGGTGAAGAGGGAGTACAGGAGAGGGCTCAGCACACAGCCTTGTGGCACGCTGGTGTTCAGGGTGAGAGTGGAGGGGAAGAGGTAATCTAACTTAACAGACTGGGGTCTGTTAGTCAGAAAGTCCAGAGTTCAGTTGCAAAGGGATGTGCTAATACCAAGCTGGCTAAGCTTGGAGATCAGCTTGGAGGGAATCACAGTGTTGAATGCTGAGCTGGGGTCAATGAACAGCATTCTGACGTAAGAGTTGGGACTGTCTTGGTGGGTCAGGGCAGAATGGAGTGCCATGGAGACGGCGTCCTCTGCTGACCTGTTGGTGCAGTAGGCAAACTGATGGGGATCCAGGGTAGAGGGCAGGCAGGATTTGAGATGCGTTGGAACCAGTCTCTCAAAGCACTTTCTCTCAAACCAGAGAGAACCAGTCTCTCAAAGCACTGTCTGGTAGCGTTGTTAGCTCACTTTTCTAGGGAGTTTGTATTGAATTCCTGTCGCATCAGCTGCCGAGTTGCTGATTTGCATTTGTTTGTTACTCTCGGTCTCAGTCAATTTACGCTTTGTTCTGAGGGGGCGGGGCTGTAGCCAGCCCACATAATACCGATACCCCTCACACTTGCTGTTAGTGCGTGCATCGTCTTCAGTCAGATTACTTCTCCTTCAGAGCAGGTACCTAGTAAGACTTTGCTTTAAATTGCTTAGTAGCCGCGATTTCTGGGTTCTCTCTTGTCTCTGTTGCGTGTAATTGTCCGAGTAGCCGCGATTTCTGTTTGCCCTGTATACTCTGCTGTCGTTTCCGTATATAATTTACTTCGTGCGTGATTCTTTCAGGGTTTGCTTTACCTTAGGTTCTCCGTCTGTTTAGAACTGTGTTCGCTGTCTGGTAGCGTTGTTAGCTCACTTTACTAGGGAGTTTGTATTGAATTCCTGTTGCATCAGCTGCCGAGTTGCTGATTTGCATTTGTTTGTTACTCTTGGTCTCAGTCAATTTACGCTTTGTTCTGAGGGGGCGGGGCTGTAGCCAGCCCACATAATACCGATACCCCTCACACTTGCTGTTAGTGCGTGCATCGTCTTCAGTCAGATTACTTCTCCTTCAGAGCAGGTACCTAGTAAGACTTTGCTTTAAATTGCTTAGTAGCCGCGATTTCTGGGTTCTCTCTTGTCTCTGTTGCGTGTAATTGTCCGAGTAGCCGCGATTTCTGTTTGCCCTGTATACTCTGCTGTCGTTTCCGTATATAATTTACTTCGTGCGTGATTCTTTCAGGGTTTGCTTTACCTTAGGTTCTCCGTCTGTTTAGAACTGTGTTCGCTGTCTGGTAGCGTTGTTAGCTCACTTTACTAGGGAGTTTGTATTGAATTCCTGTTGCATCAGCTGCCGAGTTGCTGATTTGCATTTGTTTGTTACTCTTGGTCTCAGTCAATTTACGCTTTGTTCTGAGGGGGCGGGGCTGTAGCCAGCCCTTAAGCCGCGAACGCGGTAGTCACAAGACTCTTTAGGAATAGTGCTTCCGCCAAGCGGCAGCTGTAGCGGTCTCGTCTCCCTTGTCTCGTCGGACGAAGACTCGGTCGGACTAAGACAAGGGAGTCTACCTGTGGGAGTCCACCGAGGAAGGACAATGAGGAAGCCGAGACAACTGCTGCCTGTCTGCCGTACACTAAGCGATTTATTTTCATCTTGATTTATTTTTATTCTCATTTGCTTATCTGTGTAATTGTGTCTCTTCCATACCTCCTAAAAAACCTTGTCCTCCTCACACTAATCATGTGTCATCTCCCTATTCCTGTTCAAGTTTCCTCTTGCAATCTCCGCAGGTGGCGTCCAAAGCATCCTCGTGGATGCAACCTGTCTAACCTCATCCATCCACCACGCTCTGCTAACACTGCTACTGGCATTTCAGGTGGTCTCTGGAACTGCCAATTGGCGGTACAGAAGGCCCACTTCATCTCCGCCCAAGCCTCCTTGATGTCCCTGCACTTTCTGGCCCTCCCCGAGACGTGGATCACACCGGAGAACACGGCCACTCCCGCTGCCCTCTCCACGGCCTTTTCCTTCTCCCACACTCCCAGACCCTCGGGAAGGGATGGGGGAACTGGCTTCCTGATCTCCCCCTCATGGAGCTTCCAAGCAACATCTCTCCCTTCCCGCAAACTCTTCTCCACCTTCTCCTCCCTCCTTTCTCCTCCTCCTCCTCCTCCCTCATCCCTATCTGCTGATGACTTTGTCTCCTTCTTCGAGAAGAAGATCAATGACATCTGCGACTCCTTCCCCCCTTCCCCTCCCACCTCGGATCCTGCACCCTCCCCCCCTGCTATCTTCTCCTCCTTCTCCCCTCTATCTGACGCTGAAGCTCTCTTACTTATCAAATCCCATCGTCCTACTACCTGTCCTCTTGATCCCATCCCCTCCCCTCTCTTTCAGGCCATCTCAGACGACATTCTGCCCTTCATCTCGTCCTTGATCAACAGCTCCCTATCTACTGGTACGGTTCCTTCTGCCCTGAAGAGAGCACGGGTCAAGCCACTGCTCAAGAAGCCCAGCCAAGACCCTGCTGATGTCAGTAGCTACCGCCCAGTCTCTCTCCTACCGTTTCTCTCCAAAACCCTGGAACGTGCAGTATATAACCAACTCTCACCATATCTTCTGCAGCACAATCTCCTGGATCAAAATCAATCCGGATTCAAAGCCGGCCACTCCACCGAGACGGCCCTCCTTGCTGTCACGGAGGAGCTCCACTTGGCCAGAGCGAAGTCTCTCAGCTCTGTCCTCATACTCCTAGACCTCTCCGCAGCATTCGACACGGTCAACCACCAGATCCTCCTCTCATCCCTTGCTGGGCTGGGCTTCGCGGGTTCTGCACTCGCATGGTTCAAGTCCTATCTGTCTGACCGTTCCTACCAGGTCTCTTGGAGGGAATCGGTCTCCTCCACCCGCACTCTACACACAGGTGTCCCACAAGGGTCAGTACTTGGTCCACTCCTCTTCTCCCTCTTCACCAGATCACTTGGCCAGGTTATCTCCACCCATGGCCTCTCTTACCACTGCTACGCTGATGACACACAGCTGTTCTTCTCCTTCCCCCCCTCTGACTCCCAGGTTCAACCTCGCATCGCAGCCTGCCTAGCTGACATTGCCTCCTGGATGTCTGCTAACCATCTCAAACTTAACCCGGAGAAAACGGAGCTCCTGTTTTTTCCTGCTAAGAACTCCCCAGCGATCGACACTGCAATCACCATCGAGGGATCTGCGGTGTTTCCCACCTCAGCAGCCAAAAACCTTGGCGTAACCCTCGACAACCAGCTGACATACTCCGGTCACATCGCAGCAGTCACACGATCCTGCAGATTCGCCCTATACAACATCAGGAGAATCCGCCCTTTCCTCACGCAACAGGCAACCCAGCTCCTGGTCCAAGTGCTTGTCATCTCCCGCCTGGACTACTGCAACGTTCTACTGGCTGGCTTGCCGGCCTGCGCCATCAGGCCGCTCCAGCTCGTGCAGAACGCCGCTGCACGCCTGGTATTCAACCTCCCTAAGCACTCTCATGTCACTCCACTGCTTACTGCACTCCACTGGCTTCCGGTAGCAGCCCGCATCCAGTTCAAGACACTGGTGCTGGCCTACCTGGCCACAAGAGGCTCTGCCCCATCATACCTTCAGTCTCTTATAACGCCTTACACCCCAACTAGGACCCTCCGCTCCACGTCCTCCGGACAACTGACGGTCCCCTCACTCCGGGAACCCGGCAGCCGCTCCTCCCGACCACGCCTCTTCTCCGCCATTGAAACTGAAAACCCACCTCTTTAGAACACACCTGTCCCCCAATGCCTAACCTCCCTTCCCTAGAAAAAAAAAAAAAAAAAAAAAAAAAAAAAAACCTTTGTCTTGTATTTCTGTTTGTAAAAGTATTCCAGGGGCGCAATGCGAAAGGGCAATTTGACGCTCAGTCTTATTATGATCTCTGTTGAAGGTATTAGAAATCCGACTGATGCACCAATTGTAAGTCGCTTTGGTAAAAAGCGTCTGCCAAATAACTAAATTGTAATTGTAAAATTGTAAAGCACTTTGCAATGATGGGGGTGAGTGCAACTAGGCGGAAGTCATTCAAGGCCGTAGCAGTGGAGTGCTTCGGCACTGGCACAATGGTGGCAGTCTTGAAGCTTGTGAGGTCTGTTAGGGCCGGTGAGGCCTGGTAGAGTGAGGACCCAAAAGCAGACCCAGAGGACAGAACGTCATTTAACAGATGTTTCAGGAAATCCTTCTTTCCAAAAAATCCAAAAGACAAACGTCACAATGGTGGTACTGGTGGGCAGAGACAAAGGCGGTTGTCAAAAACAGACAGAGAAAATCAGGCACGGAGAGTCAGAAAAACCAGGCAGAAGTTCCAAAAAACACTAGGCAAAAGCACAATCCAAAAAACAGACAGAGGTCAAAAAACACGATACAGAGGCACCAGAACCAAGCTGAGGTAACAAAAACACAAGACAAAATTGCAAATCCAGGAACAGGCTAGGTCAAGAGTAACATGAGCAAGGCAAACCAACACAGTAATCATGAAAATGGCGAGATAATCTGGCAAACTAGTGGGGAAACAGACAGGGCTTAAATGCAGTGGCTGATGATGTTTACTCTTCCTCTCCGGTCTGCATCGAATTGTTTTAGCACTTCCTCACTGTCTGTTTTCATGTCAAGATGAAAGTTCATGAGACCAAGTCCAGTGAGTCTGCTGACTGTCATCGTGTTGTGTAAATAAGTCCTTGGACGCCTCAGAGTGCTGAATAAACACTCGCACATCCATCAAAGATGAGGATGTTTTGCCATGGGTAAAATTGTGAACTAAAAATTTCCCAAATTCAGTGATCACTTCAGTCTCCCAAGCATTATTGCCTTCTGGTTTGGACGCGTCCATAGTCACTCCATGAGGTTAAGTAGAGAATGTTTACCAATAAATGATTAATGTGAAGCGCTCACAAATCAGGGAATCTCTTGGTACACACTGTGCGTACAGCCGTACAGCTGCAGGCGCACATGCAAGCACAGACCACTGTTGAACACTCCCAGTGGTCTTCAACAGTGGTTTACTGCCCTTGTAAATTCTGATATATTTAAACCCCTTGTAAAATTTTCCTTCTAGATGTATCCCAGAGGCTGTGTTATCTTATTTATCAGAAGGAGGGACAGCAGTTAGACTGATTGTCTTTGTGAGCAAATCTTTCACCTTTGCCCACATAAAGTGTCCAACTCAAAGGCTAGAGTTTTCTTGCTATGAAGTGGGCGATCTGTACTGTTCCTGCTACGTGTTTTATACAACTTGTATGTCAGCGTAGTTAAACAGCCAGCCAAACTCGGTTTTCACGAGCCAGGAAGTGAACGCCTTGCTCCTTTATTAACATTCTTCAGGTGCGGCAGGTGAAAGTTTACAAGTGAAAAGACATTGCTTTCGAGGGTATTAAGAAAGTTCAAAACACAGGGGAAGCCTACAAACGTGCACATCTATGCTTCATGCAACTTGTCTACCACTTCCCTCTCCCACAATTCACAGCAAGTCTCTTACAACATATCAAAATAAGTCATTCGTGGATGCAATGTAATGTGTGTCTATTTGGACAGCCACTGCATGAACTATAACCAACCATCATTGGCAAAATACAAACTTTCTTCACCAACTTAAATCAGAGGGCAGAACACGATCTATGTCAAATTTCATCTTTCATCTTTCCTGCTGTGGATCAGGACAGAGTGCCAGATGTATTTTGCTGTTTGTATTTGTAGGTTTTAATGTTTTTGTGATGTTTTTGTTCTCCTTTTCTGTACTTTTTTAATATACACTGTGTGCAATAGTTAGAGCTGTACGAATACTGGAGTCCAACTGAGTACACTCCAATCCTCTGTGAGAAGGATGATTAGGAGGAGATTGGGGTTTAGTGCAATCCACCCTTTATTATAAATTCAATTGACAATTGAATTGGAGTACGATAGGCGTATGGGTGTGTGGGTGTGGTATTTCTACAAGGAAACACAAAAGAATATAGACATTACAAATACGGTACACATTTCTAATATGAGTCGCTAGATGGCGTCAAACTATAACAAATGAACTTTCTGGCTCAGGATGAGTCAGCAAGAACTACATCATAAACATCGTAGATAGTCACTCAGAAAATATCAACATAATCTACTAAATTATAAGGAACAATTATATACAATGGCAAACCTTTATATGGGCAAGAAGAACAACATCGTTCACGCGGTTAGACTTACTTATGCATTCTATCGCAAGACACATATTGCCGCGTGATTAACATTCCCATTAATATCGTAAGAAAGACTTCGCGGCAGTTCAACCCAAAAAACAATATGCAATACACACACACAAATGAACTGTAAGTCTCTTACTTCTTATTCACGCACAAGAAGTTAGTAGAGCAATGAATTGCCGAGCTACACATCACCGAAAACCGAACTTGAAAATCAGTGCAAAAACCTGGGAGGAGGGTTTTGCAATGACGCAACACACATCATCGCCCCAACTATCACAATGCCCAGGGAGTTTTGCACACACTGTAAAGTATGAATTTGTTCCAATTTATTGAGCATTATACTTAATTTAGTGGGCAAAATGTTATCTCCAAAGTTAAAAAAAAAAAAAAAAAGTTCTCCCCTTTGCTCTTGTCCATGCAGCATGACAGACAAATGCATGGCGGTGTTCCACTTTGTCGTGTTACCAGAAAATAAAGCTGAACTAGTGCATTGCAGAATTTTTATTTCCCCACACAATGCAGACGAGTGCATTTACATACAACCTTCAGTGGAGACAGAAAGACAGATAGATAGACAGACAGACAGACAGACAGACAGACAGACAGACAGGCAGGCAGACAGATAGATAGATAGACAGATAGTGGAGATGAATTTCCCACCTTAAAAAGGATCATGTGGGAGACATATAACTGTCAAACTGTTTCTCTGAAAAGATGACACAATGCAGCAACATTTCTCTATCAAACCACATTTCAGTGCATAGATGGCTCTACTTTTTATATTTGTTGTTTTTTTGTTTTTTTGTTTTTTGGTTGGTTGGTTGGTTGGTTGTTTTTTTTGTTTGATTGTTTGTTTGTTTGTTGTAAAATAGTCTTGACACACAGGGTGGTCACCACATGTCCGTACAAGATTGTTGGATGGACAAGGTTGAAGAATTCCAGGGAAAAAAAAAAATAATAATAATCTTCATCAAAATTACATGTAGGCTAAGATATAGAGTTTTGCTAGAAAATTTGAGAGATAATGTAACAATTTAATTTTTGTGATAATTTTGACTTTTTATGACAGTTTACCACTGTAGTGCCAGTACTTGCATGGTAGCATCGTCATCAGTAAAGGTCAGTAAATCCAGTAAACACTTGTTAATTTCACAAGATCCACTCGCATTGTAAATTTTCATTCTCTAATCTCTTGTTGTCTTTTACCCTGCAAGCCAATCGCAGGACTTTTACTGTTGGTTATGACGTCAAATTATACACTTATCTGCAAACCAGTTTCCCACATCAGTTATTGCTGACACAGCATCAGTTCCAGAGTCCTCAGTGACCTGTCAGAAATCCACTCAAATTCACAGAAATTGGAATTAGAGCACTGTTATTCCATAAATGTGCTGTTGCAACAGGACATCCAATCACATTTGCATCCATGTCCATAACTCCAATAAACAACCACAGCACCATGCCATTCTGCTGGAAACGGCAAGGTTGAGTGGTTCATGCAGCCATTTGAACAATTCTGTTGGAATAGAAAACTGAACGGTACACATACCATCCCCTGTCAGACACCAGAAATACTTTTCCTGGGATGTACATTGAGATCATGTCTGGATTTCCTGAAGCCCAACCTACGCAGATATGCATAACAGAAACAGTCTGACCTTCAGCTACGTCACAGTCAACGAGACCTCCACTCCTGCTGTGTTGGATAGTACGATATAATGCAGTGGCCAACAGGTTATCACTCAAAAGTGGCTGCTGGGCATGACAGCTTCAGACAGGACCACTGACCTACACTGTCAATGGTAGCCATGATCCAGTCAGGCGTAAGCATATGGACATCATGCTGAATGCAGCCATGCATGTACCAGTAACCTCAGAGATACACAGGTCAACACTTAGCGCTCTCTCTCTCTCTCTCTCTCTCACACACACACACACGTACTTTGTACTGCACGTGTCAGATAACTCTGTTTTAAGAAAGTGATGCAAACAGGTTTAATACGCTAGTGATAATGCAATGAAATCAATTCAGATATAAACTTGATCATATCAACAAATATAAGCATGACTGTAAGGGGTGATAAAAAACCTTCACAATTGTGACGGGTTATCAGTGGTGTGAAGTAGGCCCATCCTTACCAGAAATATAGAATGAGGGAGTCTAATTACACATTACACAAAGAATTCGATCATCAAGTCTTTATTGAACACATTGTAAAACTTTAAAATTGTTTTTGTTGAAAAAAGTAAGGGAGCATCTAGAACATTGACAATGGAAAAAAAAAAAGAAACAGTCTGCATTTTTGAATCCTAATACTGCTAGACATTTAAATTCATGGCAAAATACTTAAAATTTCATTGTTTTGGTTCAGAATTTGTCTTTTGCCTCACCATAATATTATTGACGTATATGCAGTTACAGCAGTAAGACCACGTGTGGATTACTTCACAGCTAACTGAGTGTTCAGTGTCCGTGCTCAGTAGGTTATGCACTAAGCATTGCACTGAATAAAGAAAAATAAATGTCTGTCTCTAAAGGTTGAACCCATTGTCATCACAAAACTGCCCTGTTGATATCTACCAATTAAGGATTGTGGAAAGATATTTTAATATCTCACTATGCTCAATTAATGTCACACAGTTCTGATACTGATCAAAGCGCTGAAATAGGATGACAGGTGAAATAATTTTGTATGTATGCTCATTCTCTCATCTTACAGACTGGTGCATATTTAAATATTGACATTTTTCTTACTTTCTGCTATAGACAACATATAAGCCATATGCAACACACAAAGTAGACATAAATAATTGTGGGATAATCACTTTTGGTGGAGGGGATGTTTTTCTCTAATGCTTGGCAGGAAGTGAAAGTGTGAACATACTCAGTACCCCTAGAACAGTTTTATTTTGCCTCTGATGTTGAGCTGCAGAATTTCCTCATGTTCAGCATCTCCACTGTGTTTGCCTGGGCGATACCTACGTCGACTTTTCTCATAGTAGTGATGCCAGCTTCCAACATTATCAGCACCAAACCCGTACACCTTCACCTGAGGAAGGAATAGATGTCAGAACCACTAAAAGATGTTTCTTGTAATACTTTAAGTGTTTGTCATTTCAGATTGCATTGGAAATATACCAATGATCATGCAAAATATTCTATAAAAAAAGTTACACTGATATTCTCAACAGATTCTACATGTTAAAGCATAATTTGGATTGGGGGCACTGAGGTGCTCTCTGATCTTGGGTTGTCGTCACATTTATAAAAGAAATATTCAAATATCTGTTAATTCACTTTTACAAAATGGTTTTTTTTTTTTTCATAATTTCAGCATGGGTTTTTGATTGAAGAGAATATAGAAAGGTAGGAATTAGTACTGCTCACTTGGTTTAAATGGCTAAAAGGAGGGCACACATAAAAGCTTGATTATTAAATAAATGCTCCATTAAATAAAAAATAGGAATAAAATAATGCTGCATTACTTCATCACAGATGTGCAGAGCAAACACTAAAGCAACAAAGCCAGTTGATGGATAGACCCCACGTTTCCACAGCCAGTTGTCGTAAACATATTTTATGAATGCAGGATGGATTACCATCACCTGAAATAGTGACAAAAATGAATGGCAGTCCTCCACCGTTGTTTTAGTAATTCATCACTATATGTACATGCAACACACAAGCTTGAAAACATGCAGACATTTACTATATCGACCATTTACTCAATGTTAATAAGGCTTAGGAAAGCTTACCATGTCTTTGTTAGCATTTACAGATGATTTCACCGACACATACGTTCTAAGGTGAAATAACAAGAGTAAGAATTCGGTGGAGTTCTTATTGCATGAACAAGGAAAAACAAGGAACAACAGGTAAATTATCTAAAAAAGATACAAAAGAAGAACTAACATAGAGAATGAAATTATTGCATTGACTTTTGTTCTCACCGTGTGATGTTTTTAGTGGTAAAGGCACTGATCAGCCACTCAAGGTCTAAAGTTTTAAAGGGAAGCAGCACCAAATGAGTGGAATTATCCACATCCACAACACTCTCAGGATAAATGATGCGATGAGTGGTTTTGGACCCAACATCTTTCTCAAAGCCCTTAGTGGGTCCTCTGTTCATCCTAAAAAAGGAAAGGAAAGAAAAAAGAAAACTCTTGAAACTTCACACTCTCCATTACCTTTCAAAACTAGGTCGTCTATTTATTTATTTCAGTTTAATTGTCTATATATTTTATTTTAGAGCCTCAAGCAAAAAGAAATCATATCTTGGTCGAATACAAGTCCACTTGTTGATTTCTACAAAAAAACTGCAATAGCTGTAAGTTCACATTTTAGCACAACACCACTTTGAAACACACTATCTTCTCTAGCCATTCAGCTGTAGTTTTAGCAAAGGTAAACACGTGGCCGTCGTCAGATACCATGATGTCAGAACTTCTCATTCTAAAGGGAAATGTGGATGTGCACCCTCCTGGCTCAATATAGCTCACTTGGTTTTGCACCAAAGCCTTTTTTTCCCAGATGGAATATTTGGCTAGAAATGTTCTTCCTCTAGAATTTATTCTAGATGGTGTGTGTGTGTGTGTGTGTGTGTTTAAAGTAGACATGGATGGTGTGAAATTGGTTAGGGTCAATATTGTAACATTGAGGTATTTTTGGTATATAGCATATTTGGTATATAAAATCTTAACACATGCCAATGATTATTGTTGTTCCTAAATTCTTTACACAGTGTCCCAGGTGCTGAATAGATTATATTAATCTAAGGTGTTGAATCAACATTTAAACATTTAAGAGTCTAACTCTTCACAGCCTACCTTATGACAAAATCATTGAAGTCTATGAGGGCACCGTAATGGGAACCCAGGAGGTTTCCAGAATTGCCCACAACAGCACAGGTCCTGCAGCGCTCAGGTCCTGCATCTGTGTATTGCTTGTTGTCTGGGAAGACTTTAAATAGTTTCTTTACCACTGTGTTGTAGTTGGAGGCTCTGCTGTCCTTCTGTAAACTCTATTCTCATAATGAAATAAAGACAAATCAGGATTCAACAATAAACTAAAACTATTTTTTTCTTCTTCTTCACACATGCACAAAATCTACAAACATTCTCAATCTTGTATCTCATCACCTCTAAAATATCAAATTAATTTTCAGTTAATTTTTTAATTTAGTTTAAAATTGGATTACAATATCAGTAAACACATTGAAAGTCACAGTCAAAACAATGCTCATCCTTAAGAGCGATATTAATTTTCTGCAAAGTTAGATAAGAGTCTATGAAGTATGCATCATGTATGTTTGATTCATGTGTTTGAGATCACTGCATTCAGGAATCATTGTAGCTGTATCTTTAAATGTCTGTTGACTATTCTAGTTCTGTTCTAGTTCTATTCTATTTACCTGCCACCATTTATAGATGTCACTACGAAGTGCACTGTTTCTCCTGGTTAGCAGTGGTTCAATGGATGGCTGATAGCGTTGATTGAACCAGGGGTCATCCTCCACCTCCATTAAACAGCGACTACAAACACACAGCCTCTTTGAGATGTCGTTGAATGAGATTTGACCATATATGAACACAGAAACTAAAGTGAAGAACACCACAGTAATACGTTTGCTGAATCTTAAATCCCTAGATGTTGGAAAGATCATTGTCACTCTGCTGGAGTCTTGTAGAACAGAAGGTTGAAAGTATCCACAGGTATGTTTCTGGCAGAATCTGTGAAATGGAGAAAGTCTAATGGAGTTTCATGTGTTTAGCTGAACAATTTAGAAAATCATAGTTTGCTAGTTTTAGGTGTACATCATGATTAAATTAAATAGATAAAGTGTAAGAGATGTAAACAATGAATTTTCAGTTTTTGGGCTTTTCACATTGTTAACTGCAGAATTAATGTGGTTCTCCAATTTGGACTAGAAATCTGTGAACTCGAGGAAAGAAATCAACATAAGACACGGTACCTCATTCTAACATACCTTTACAAACATATCCTCCTATTTTGAAATTGCGTAACAGCACATATTTGAACCACTGGTAGTTTTATTCTGTCATGGACAAAGAAACAAAATTTCTTACATAGTATTTACGACTTGTAAAAACTTATGACTTGCATATTTCCTGTGACTTCAGGACAAAGATACTGGGACATAGTGGGAACCTGGGAAACCATTGAAATTTGCACAAGGCAGGCAAACTGTGTTTTACAAGCCTGAATTTGAGAGTCAAAAAATGCGATATTATCACATATCTTGTCTCACATTTAGCATCTTGTAATCTCCTGTGTCACCCTCTCGGGCAGCAGACAGCTCAATGCAGATGAGAAGCTAGTGTTGCTTCCTTTGTTGCTCTCTTTCTTCTATTTTATATGTTATGTAGTTTTGACAACAATGTAGCATGCTTGAAGTGGAGTAGTAATCACTCAACTCTTCCTGCAAACACATAGGTAAATGATGTAGTTGTGGCTGATCTTTGATAAGGAATTTCAGTTGATTTAATCAATTATGTGCGGGGTACTTAATTGAACAAGAGACTCCCACACTTATACCTGTACTCATTCACATTATCAATGCATCATTCATGACACAGGAATATTCATTCATTCATTATCTAAACCGCTTATCCTGATTAGGGTCGCGGGGGGTGCTGGAGCCCATCCCAGCGCACCTAGGGCGAAAGGCGGGGAAACACCCCGGACAGGTCGCCAGTCCATCACAGGGCAGACACACAGACAAACACACTCACACACACACATTCATACCTAAGGGCAATTTTAGTGTCTCCAATTCACCTAACCTGCATGTCTTTGGACTGTGGGAGGAAACCGGAGCTCCCGGAGGAAACCCACGCAGACACGGGGAGAACATGCAAACTCCACACAGAAAGGACCCGGCCGGGAACCGAACCCGAAACCTTCTTGCTGTGAGGCAACAGCACTACCCACTGCGCCACCGTGCCGCCCACACAGGAATATCCCCCACCATTTTAAGCAGGCTCAGGTTATTCTACTGCTCGAGAAACCAACACTCAGTCCATCACATACAAAGAACTACTGCCTCATCTTTCTCCTCCCATTTCAGGCTTTCTTTCTTTAACCAGATTAATCATTTTCTGATACACAATAATCTGGGGGATCCCATGCAGTTTGGCTTTAAGAGCAGCCATTCCATAGAAAGTGCCTTGCTTACTGTTGTGGGCAACATGTCAGCAGCAAGGGAAGCCTCCAAGTCATCAGCTCTCATTCTACTGGACCTGTCTGCATTCATTTTTAGATCCTCATGGCCGATCTCTCTGACCTTGGCAGATGGGGACGGTGCTCAGATGATTAGCGTGTTACCTCTCAGGGAGGTCCTACAGGGTGATGAGTGGTGCAGTATCCAGAGCAACAGGCAATAAATGGTGTGCCTGGAGGATCAGTGCTTGGATCTCTCCTCTTTTCTCTGTACACAGCCTCACTGAGCTCTGACATCTAGCAGCACAGCTTTTCCTACCACTGCTATGCTGATGAAAGCCAGATGTACCTGTCCATTCCTCAGGGGACATGCATGCTGAGATCGTGGTATCTGTATGCCTCACTGACAATGCAGACTGAATAAAGGAATACCACCTCCAATTCAACCTGTCAAAACCAGAACTCCCATTCATCCTAGCCAGTCCTTTGATTCAACGTAGCAGCTCTGTTCAGTTCAGCTTTCATCTTCACTACTACCATCAAAGCTTCCCAGAAACTTTGCTGATAGAGGATAGATGACTGACTAACCCCAAGTGACCACACTGCAGCATTGCATCATCCAATCTTGCTGATTCACTCTAAACAGCATCAGGAAAATCTGACCGTCTGTCAGAGTATGCAGACCAATTCCTTGTCCTGGCACTTTAAGTCCAAAGTCCTTTAAGTGCCTGGAATTGGCTTTCAGATCAACCATTGGAACAATACCCACATACCTCAGGTCACTTATTAGGACCTACATCCCTCCCGCCCACTACAGTATGTGAGGGAAAAGTGATTGGTGAATCCACCACCATGCTGCAGGAAGCTACAAACCAGACTCTTTGCAGGTGTGGTTCCTTGATGGTGGAATGAGTTGCCCAATTCCATCCGTTTTGTTGACTCCTTCTCAATATTCCAGGGGCTCACCTTTTCTGTGAAACACTCAGCTCCACAACCACAAACTGACCCACCCCTCTAGACTCAAACCCTGCCTACTGTCTTGATTGCTCAACTGTTCTAATATATTACTTACCTTTCTATGGTGTATGCTTCATGACACTCCCTTACAAGAACTATAAATCTAGAAAGCTATTCTGATGCTTAAACTGTCCTGTGTGCAATTACTTTTATAATGTAGATGTCCTAACCTCCATGACATGTGCTACTTAGCACTTATTTTAGCAGCATTTTATGTCAGAAGGTACATGATAATCTAAATCTATGGGGCTGCAGACCTGTTTGTATCTGTAAGCACCAGCACCATTCATAATATGAAAGTAACTGTTCAGTATCTCTAAAAAGTGTGGAATAATGCAGAAACTATTACATTACTTTAATCATTTTAAACTGTTAATGTTATTTAAAACTTGTTTAAAATTTCTACACTGTAAGAAATTTGAGCTTGCTCTACTTAAGAGGCAACTATTTGCATCAGCTTTGTATTTCTAACTTTAAGTGATGTAGTCAAATTTTTCTGTTCAACATTTAAACAAATAAGTAGAGCCAACTTGATTTAATCTCTTATCAGCTGGCCATACTTGAGTTTAAATTACTTGATTTTCCTACCCTAGAAATTGTATTTGTAAGTGTGATTTACTTAATTATAATTGTCAGCGATGTACACTACAGGCCAAAAGTTTGGAGCCACCCCCAGATTAAAAAAAAAGGAAAAAATATACAAGCCTGAGTGTTTTTTTTTTGTAGAACCAGTGACTTTAAGAATTGAGGAATAAAAATGGCTAGAAAGAAAGAACTATAAATAGAACAGAGATCTCAGACAGACATTCTCACCAAAGACGGGTATTCACAAAGGCAGATTGCTAAGAAGTTGCGACTATCCAGACGTGGGGTGTAGTACTCGAAAGAAAACAACAGACAGGCGATAACAACAGAAAACGATCTGGGAGAAGGAGACTGACAAGTAAAGCAGAGGATCAACACTTAGTATTGACAAACAAGAGAAACGGAAGGTTAACTGCTCCACGAGTCAAGACAGACAGAAACAAGTGTCCCTCAGAACAGTGAAGCAAAGGTCTGGTAGTCTGTTTGGCCGTGAAAAAGCCATTGCTGTGCCATGAAAAGAAGAAAAGGTTGCTTTGGGCAAGAAAACATCAAAACTGGTGTGTGGCAAGGACAGGGAGCAAGTGCTATGGACTGATGAGTCAAAGTTTCAGTTGTTTGGGTCTAATAGCAGAGTGTTTGTACATAGAATGTCTGGAGAGCAAGGCAGTGAGGGATGTGTTGTGCCTACAGTGAAGCATGGGGGAGGTTCTGGGATGGTGTGGGGATGTTTTGCAGGAGAGAGATCAGGAGACTTGGTCCAAGTGAAAGGAATTATGCAAAAACAGAAATATCACTCCATTCTGCAGAGACATGCAATACCATCTGGATTAAGGGTTACTGGAAAGAACTTCATTTTACAGCAGGATAATGATCTTAAATATGCACCCAAATTATGCCAAAATGATATTGAATCAAAAGAAATCCAGGGTTTTGAAAATAATGAAATGGCCACCACTGTCTCCTGAGCTCCCTCCTATTGAGCTAGCACGGGATGAACTTGACGGAGGGGCGAGAGCTTTGTGCCCTGGAACTGAGAGAGAGAGTTTGTTTCAATGTTTGAAGAATGAATAGGAACAGGTGCCAAACTGCAAATTTCAGAAACCTTTGCACAGAATGCCAAAAATTTGCTGTGATGTAACTAAAGCCGATGGAGGATACTTTGATGAAAGCAAAACTGAAACATAAGTGCTTCTTATTTCTTTTTCTTGTCAAATTGTGATTGAAAATTAAAAGTGGACATTCCTTTTCTGCCAAGTGTTTTTCTCTACAAAAAAGGATGTGTGTGTGTGGGGGTAGCTCCAAACGTTTGGCCTTGAGTGAATCTAAATAAGTTTACTCTACGCATATTATTTAAGTTTATCATTTATGATTTATTTAATTAAAGCCTACTTAAATAAAATCTGAATGCAAATAGTTGTCTCAGCTGCATATAGTAAACATTACACAATAACTGGGCGAGCAGGGCTTTCTCTTAAAGTGATGACGCTGCTTTCTGATAACAAGCCTTTCATGTAGCAATCATCCAAACCAGGCAATAGCACACTTAACTTATTGACACAGTAGGAGGCAAGTGTATTCACAAAGACAATTACATTCACGGTACAGAGATAGCATTAAACTACCACAAATTAACAACACAAAGACTACATGAACAACAAAACACATACACTTCTACTAGATACAGTGGGAAACACAAACTGAACAATAAAGGACTGGGGCTAAACAACAGTCCATCACCCCAATCCAACACCCCCCCGTGTGTGTGTGTTTGTTTGTGTGTGTGTGTGTGTGTGTGTGTGTGTGTGTGTGTGTGTGTGTGTGTGTGTGTGTATCTTTTAAAAAAAAAAAAAAAAAAAAAGATACATTTGTTTTAGTTTATTTCTCAAATAATTGCTTAGGACTTCAACAGTTAAATTTTTGTTGTAACATTAACATTATATTATATTAAAAATACAGTCAGCACACCTCTGTATCATCTTTACAAGTGGAGTTCAAGACCAGTTTAACTACAGGTAACTGTACTGGCATACTGATAAGAAAACAGGGAAACACTGCATTGGATTATGTTCACACAAACCATATGGTTTAACAAACAGTTGCAAAACATACCAGCTAGACAGAAAAGTAGGCTACATAGGTTGAGCAACATCAAAAGCACTAAAGATTAAACTTTAGTCCTCAGAATGGTGGCTGTTCTGTTGAGTGCTCTGAACTTCACAGTTACTCACTTACTCACTCATTATCTAAGCCGCTTATCCTGATTAGGGTCGCAGGGGGTGCTGGAGCCTATCCCAGCGCTCAAAGGGCGAAAGGCAGGGAAACACCCTGGAAAGGTCGCCAGTCCATCGCAGGACAGACACACAAACACACTCACACACACATTCAACCCTAGGGGCAATTTAGTGTCTCCAATTCACCTAACCTGCATGTCTCTGGACTGTGGGAGGAAACCGGAGCTCCTGGGGGAAACCCATGCAGATATGGGGAGAACATGC
Organism: Chanos chanos; assembly: GCF_902362185.1. Classification (NCBI taxonomy): domain Eukaryota; kingdom Metazoa; phylum Chordata; class Actinopteri; order Gonorynchiformes; family Chanidae; genus Chanos; species Chanos chanos. Next base: position 6,857,706 of record NC_044506.1, on the reverse strand, counting down.
AAACTCCACACAGAAAGAACCCTGGCCGCCCAGCCTTCACAGTTATATTTAAGTAAATGCAACATAATGGATATCAGTGGAAGAATACACCAATATAATTGTTGAAATTATGCAGCTTTCTTTGTTCAGATTTTTTTTTTTTAAATCATGGAAGGTAAACAAATGAAATTCACGGTAATATAATAATACAGAGCAGGAAACAGATTTTTTTTTTTCTTTTTTTTTCGTTCAAATCACAGATTATTTTTTGTTGAATTTACTAATTCCCTACATCATTTTTATCAGTGTATGTAACATCACCCATAACTCTGAGGAGTGGTGTCTCCACCTCCTAAATTGACTCACAGCATCTCATACACCCATATCTGGGCTTGATTTCTTTCTCCCCTCACTGTCCTGTTACAATACAAAAACTATTACAATTCTCTGACATTTCAATCTTAAAAAGTTCACTTTGAAAAACTAACTGCAGCTGCTTTAAGCCACTGGCAGACATGCCACACCTAAAACACTAAATGCATATATATCTGATACCAGATTTTCAGCATCTTTGTCATTATGGCACGTTTTCTAGTTTCATTCTTACGTGCAGTGGAAAGGACACCCTGCACTAGAAATCAAAGATGGCGATATGCAGATGGAGATATGTTTGTAATCATCAAAATCTATGACGAGATTGTGCAAATTTAGAATTGACATGAAATGGAAGGAGTAGTAGTCCGGACTGAACTTTACTGAGGCGCGCCAAAGAACCAATGTGCCAGCTTACACAAATTTGAGGTTTGTTTGTCAAATTTTTACAACGCTGTTGACAATCCTACATTTATGGGGGTATTTAGAACTCGTCGGCTAGAATTGAAATGTTTTGTAGCAGACATTAAAATGTTCATCAAAATTCCATCAAACCTAAAGAAAACGTGCTGTGCAGCCAAGAGGTTCTGCTGTGAATTGTTTTTTCTCTTTTCAGTTGTTATCCCCCTTTTGTCGGAGCTGTTAACCAGATTCGACAGATTGTTTCAACACCAAATTCTGCATTTCGCTAATGCGGGATCCTGAAAGAAAAAGAACAGATAAACGTAGCCTACCTGGCGGCGATGGACGCTGTTGGAGAACGCCGTGGGCAGGTAGCCTATGCTTCATCCGCTGCCCGAGAACTGCCTCGCAGTACTAGTAATGCACAGTGAAATACTTATCAGCGACTTTTCGATGCGCATCTACGTGACAGTTTACAGCAAACCCGGCGAGTAGAGAGCTCCACGAACAGTCAGATCAGGGTTTTTTTTTTGCTTCTGCATAAGAATGCTCCATGATTTACGCAGAATTTAATTTCCCTCAGGAAAACAAAGACTAATTTTGATTACGAAAGTGCCGTAGCAATACTGTATGATCATGTGTTTTCTTGTAGCTGGAACTAAGAGAGCGAGGTGAAATTGTTCACTGTTAAAATATTCACTGTGATCTCAAATAAGCTATTGCTTGCATCCTTCCAAAGATAAATTACTGTTAGGTGAGGGTAATATGGTGTTCTCTTCTCTGGTGTAGAGCTCTGAATTTCAGATAGAGCGGTTTTTGAAGAATCTGTTGCATTCTGACCAATTTATGAGACATTTCTCTTTAAGGAAATTCTGCCATTCCTTCCATCTACCTAAGCACATCATAGGCGTTTATTTATTTCTGATTTTTTTTCCCTCTGACTGATTCATTCAAATGTGTAAATCTCGCCCCATCACAAATTTAACAGTGACGTTAGTTATATTCAATGCGATTTGTGACTACCAGTATTTAGAAATCAGACAAATGCGGAGTTCTCAAATCTTTCATTTCTCTGATTTCTGTTGCGAGTTCACTCACACAGAAATAAAATAAAATAATAATTATATATTAAAAAAGTAATCCCTGGAGCACTACGTTTACCGCAATTTTAGAATTCCTGTTTAAATGAACTATCCAGCCCGAAGCTCCGAGCGTTTCAAAAGTCAGCGTGTTAGGCTGAGATTCAGTAATATTAGCTGTTTGACCTGGCCCAGTAACAGCATTCAGCGGGTTGGTGCAAAGTGTAGTATAAATGCGCACATAAATTGCCCTGACAGGTGGTTTTAATTTTCTTCCCAAATGACGGATGGTCTGACAGCAGTGCCATATATCGCAAGAAGGATTTCTTTTGGAAACTCTTACGATTTTTTGGGATCCCTCTACCCAAAGACTACTCCAAACTCAGTCAGATCTATCAGATTTCAACCATTTGTCGAGACTTTTATGAGTTTGAATTGTATGTACAATAGCAATCCTCACATGGGGCACCAAAAGATGTAGGTGTGATAGGATTATCAAATCAGTCTCATATAAATCAGTCTCATAAAGTTATTAACCATTAATTTTGGTGTTTAACACTTTATAATTAAACTACTAAAATTAATAGAATAATCTAGTTGTAACACTGTGCTACAGTCTTAGCGAGTATTGCAGTACTAATGTATTGCATTACGCTACTAAATCTATAACACTCATGAACAGCCAGGTTGATGAAGGTAATTGGGAGTACTTTGATGGCAGAGGTTGGCATTCAGTGAATATTGCAGCAGAAACAGACAGGACAACAGTTTATTCCAAAGATACTATTTATTAACATAATCAACACTCCTTGGCAAACAATTACTGATATGGTACAATCAATAATCAGCAGCAAATAGGCTGTGTACAAGTATTCGGTGTAAGACTGAATGAGTGTAAGAGCAGAGATGCATGCTTGTGTGTGTGCGTGTGTGTGTGTGTGGACCTGACAGCAGTTTCCCAAGTCACCTGTGTCATTTTACGGATTTCTTTCATCGGTGGGTTACGCTGACGGGTCATGAGCATCACGTGAGTGTGCATACATGGATGCAGATTATGCAAGAATAACGACTTGAAATTTGAGTCTTCTTCTAAGCCAGGTACATTCTTGCCCTGAAAATAAGCTTGCCTCAAGCGATTGTAAAACTCCCGGGGATGTTCTAATCGATGATGTTTAACTTGGAGAGCTGCAATCATTGCAGGTGCATGATCAACAGAAAGAGAATACTCTTTGGTCAGTTCTTGACGAGCCGAACAAAGTTGTCTCTTATATTGGGAGGCTGTGATTGTATGAATCTGCGGACAGACCTTGAGGTAGTCTGCCAGATCAGCTTAATTTTCTCCCTCTGGGTTGCATGGGGCAAATCAGAGAGACTGAGTTCTATCTGTCTCAGGTAATTATCAATGTTGTGATCGCAGATGTCCGGATCAAAATGTTCAGTGTCTTTGGCCATCAGCTCTAGCTCTCTAAGGCAAAGACTTTCTATATCTTCAGAAGGCGTTCTGGTCCCCCCTTTGGTGGGCTTTTGAATGTCCCAACGTGTTAGAAGGATCACTGCAGACCCGTTCACTTCTATGTCCTCTGGTGGAGTACTCAGAGATATCTGAATAACCTTGAGAGTTAATGTCTGAACCAGCATATGAGGGTGGACCACAGTAACCTGAATCAAGGCTGGGCTCCCCTTTCCCATTTTGGTGGGAAGAATGAAGCATGTCAAGGAAAGAGTGAACAGGTGGCACAAGATCAAATGGGGTTCTTGATCTATGACAAGGTGAGGTTTTCCTCTTAACCTGATCATCCGTGTTTCTTTGTACTGATGGAATGTCATGTTCAGCAAGGATGTCAGCCTGCTTAAGCAACTGTGAGGCCTTAAACAACTGTGGTTGAATTAGTTGTTTGCTTCTAAGCTTGAGTAGCTCCTCCTTCTGGGAGCAGAGGTCAGATTCTGCAGAATGCAGATCTTCTAAGTAGCATATTGCTTTCCTATTTGCAGTCTTGACCTCATGGAGGAGACTGGCATTCTGCGCTCTAAGCATTCTTATTTCCTCCATCTGAGCTGCATTGCTCTGAGTGGCAAGGCTAGTTTGCCTGTGGAGGTTCAGAAGTAATTTGGACGCGGTGTGTGCGTCATACTTCTCACTAAGCAGGGAGGTCATTTCTTCCCTACACTCACTGAAGTTCAAGTTATTAATAAACTCCAGGTAACCAGGCGTTAGGCTTTGTGCTACGGTAGACATAAACGGTTCTACCATAAAGCTCTTCATTTTTGTGGTGCAATTTGAGGGCAATGTAGCTTAAAAGGTTTCTCAGTGAGAAAAACTAACAGGGATGGCTATGATGTTGCAGCGGCAAGCACCTTGCAGTGTCGCTGGGTCAGTACACAAGCCTAACCAAAACAGAGTGAATTGTTCACACTCTTAGAAGAGTAACTATCTGTAGTACAGGGTAGCTACAGCACCACCTTGTGGTCTTGGTTACAACAGTATTGGTGGTTGACCACCAAGAATAACACAAGCTGAATTGTGGGGACAATAACAACTTTGCAGCACAGATAGCTTACTGGATCCTGCCACAAGCTGGACTACGTAGTAGAGCTTATAGCTTGGCAGTACCCAATTTCGTGGGTTCACGTGAGCTGAGACGCAGGCCAGTAACAGCTAAGCAGTACAATGCTTTTAATTCATTCATTCACTCAAGCTGGAACACATGGAAGAAACAGCTTGGGGTACAAAACTCTACGGTTTCAGTTAGCTTCACAGAGCATGCTGTGGTTAAATTAAAGAAGCAGTTGAATTAAGGCGGTTAATTCTAATGGCTGATCTAGTACTGAATATCGTAATATTCAAGTACTGGAAAGAAACTCTTCCAGTTTTTGTAGAGGAGGCTTCACTGGACTGGCTGACAGTGATAGCAAGCGCTGGATGGCAACACTATAAGGCTCAATGGGCATTACAACAAGAGTGATGGTTATCACTAAATTCTCTCTTAATATGTGAGCTTAACTGGTTGAAATTACTCAAATCACAGTCTCCAAAATGTACTTGTTCGTAAGCTCAACTGGAATGCTGCTCCTGTGGCAGGCTTTAGGTGATCAAGTGTCACTACCTAGTGGCACATCTAGGAATTGATAAACTGTTTCAATTTCAGAATGGACCAGGAATGTTGCCTGGTAGACCTAGGATTACTAAGCAAACTGAATTCTTCTCTGCTATTGCAACAATATCACAGAAGCCAACAATACCATCCTCACACGGGGCACCAAAAGATGTGGGTACAATAGCAATCCTCACATTGGGCACCAAAAGATGTAGGTGTGATAGGATTATCAAAACAGTCTCATATAAATCGGTCTCAAAGTTATTAACCATTATTTTTGGTGTTTAACACTTTATAATTAAACCACTAAAATTAATAGAATAATCTAGTTGTAACACTGTGCTACAGTCTTAGCGAGTATTGCAGTACTAATGTATTACAAATACACTGTCAGTATATCTGTCAGGATTGGGGAATCTTGCCGCCCTGCTGGCCATCCTGTGTATTGTCGAGTTGTGCTTTTGTTTGTTTTGGTTTTGCCATGTGCTTCTGTTTGTCCCTGTGTCTCCTGTCCCCGCCCCCCACCTGATCCCTATTATTACCTGGTTTGTCTCCTCCAATAGTCTGTCTCTGCTGTTCATTGTTCTGTGTATTTAAGTCCTGTGTTTGTACCTGTTCTTTGTCAGATTGTGACCTTTTGTTGTCTCTGCCAGTCTGTGTGTTTGCCTCCTGTGATCTGTAACTTTTGACCGTGTTTACCTGGACCTGTTTTTGCTTTACATTTTGGATTTGGTTGCCCTGAGGATCCCTGGCCCTGACCCTGTTTGTATCCTGTTTTGACCATTCTTTTGCCTTACAATTTGGATTTGTTTGCCCTCTGGATTTGACCTTGGACTGGACACTGTTCTTGAGATTTGGATTCTGATTTTTGGTTCTGAATAAATCTTATTTTACTCAGTGGGTCTGCGATTGGGTCTTGGTCTGTCAAATCCTCACATACACTACTAAATCTATAACACTCATGAACAACCAGGCTGATGAAGACAGTTGGGAGTACTTTGATGGCAAAGGTTGGCATTCAGTGAATATTGCAGCAGAAACAGACAGGACAACAGTTTATTCCTAAGACAGTATTTATTAACGTAATCAACACTACTTGACAAATAAATACTGATATGGTACAATCAATAATCAGCAGCAAATAGAATGATCAAAGCACAAATGGTAGTGTGATGGTAATGAGGCTGGGTACAAGTATTTGGTGTAAGAGCAGAGATGCATGCTTGTGTGTGTGTGTGTGTGTGAGAGAGAGAGAGAGAGAGAGAGTGTGCATGGATGTGGATGTATGCCCAGCTGCCCACTGAAAAAAGAAGGGGGAGAGAGGCTGTGCGCAGGCGCACTGGAAAGAGGTATATGTGGTATGTAAATGTAGTGCGCAAGCGTCTGTACTAGGAACCAACGAGAGTGAGGATGGCAACAAGAAGCGTGTGTGTGATAGAGAAACAGAGGATCTCCAGCTTGAGAGCTAGCCTCAAGCAAGTAGGCCCTAAACTCAATAACTCTACCCAACCCTTAACTGGCACTGTAATCCCAAAGTTGAAGTGTGTGATCAGACAAAGGGAGTTAGAGACGAAAGCATGCCAGAGCTATACTTCAGAAGTCGATGATCTTGAAGGGTTCTTGATTTCGTTCGTTGACGTTTTAAGAAATGAAAAGGGATCCGGTCGCCTTTTCTTCCCTCGAATACTGCGTGGGTTACAGTATATTTAACCGGTGAAGTTGAAGTCGCAACTGCGCGAGAGAAAGTACATTAAAACTTTGGCCAGAAGTTCGGTACAAATATCCTTCTTCGTTGTTTCTTTGTTCTTTTCTTCTGCAGGGAGATGGTGTCTCTTTAGGCAGGGAGGGTCCCTTCCAGAGAGGGAATCCACAGCCAGAGAGAACAGTGTCTATTTATGCAGGTAGGAACACCTGCTAGAGACACCCGCTGCTAGAGCGGGCCACTGCTCCAGAGTTGCGCTGCGACCCGAGAGAGTTGGAGAGCGTAGATTTTGGATTTCTTTGCGAGTTTAAGGTGAAATTGCGTCATTACTGTATCTGGTCTACAGGCCTGGCAACCCCTACAGAACAACAACGGCAAGTTGTCATTAATGACAGTATGTCTTTCTCTCACCAACTCCCTCCCATGAAATACACAAAGTAATAGAAGCAATAAAAAAACATTTGTTTAAATGCACAGTGCAACAGCGATGTGTTAATGTTTGGGTTTAATTTACAGTGGTTTCAGGTAGGAACCTCTTATTGCACATTCAATATCTATACAGGACAAAGCAGTGACTCAGGTGCTGTAAAGAAGCAAATTCAGCACTGACAAAGAGGAGTTACCAAATTTTATAGAACTCACTTCGTTTAACACTAGAAGCGCCGAGCGCTGGGACAAGACCATACTCTTTAGTATCAAGTTTCAAGTTCAGGTTTAAGTTTATTTAAAGCCCAATATGACTGTTTACGGTCTCAAAGGGCTTTACATGCCCACAGGATTACAACAAACAGAGCAGAGCAGGGTGGCACCCTCTGACTTGATCCTCATAGCGGGCAAGAAAAAACCCAGACGCTAGGGAAAAATAGGAGAAATCTTGAGAAGGACCACAGAGAGAGGAGACCCCTTCTAGGCCAGCCAGGCGTGCAGTAGGTGCCAACCCAGTGGGCAAATTACAAAACAACACAGTGATAATGAAAATGAAAACACAACTAGTAGACAGTATGAAGAATGATAAGACAGCATGGGGCTCAGTTGGGGTGGATGACACAGCCACAGCAGCGCAGGAAGCCACGAAGCCGCAGCAGCCATCGGGATGACAATGAGGAGAGAGCTGACAGGGAGGAGGGGGGGGCACACCTAAGAAGAAAGTAGCCACATTCAAGCCAGACACATGCTTGAACAGATGAGCCACAGCCATGCAGGAGAAGAGGGAAGGAAGTAAGGAAAATAATTTTATAGAAGCATGAAAGTTGTAAGGCTAGTGGCTGAGGAGGATGCAGGAGGAGCAGGGCCACGCGGGGGAGAGCAGGGCCAGGGACAGCAGGGCACAAAGTCATTCAGCCGGCCAAGGGAAGGCGCCACATCCAGGAAGTAGGCGCAGACATTGACCACTCACACAAAGAGAAGAGAGCAGGTTAGTGACAGAAACTGCCACGGTTAAGAGAAGAGTGGAGGAGAGAGAGAAGATGAGAGGTATCTAAGCCGGCAGCTACTAGGATAAATTATGCCAGGAGAGACTACAGCAGAGACTGAGCCTCACTGGATGGTCAGATTGAGATTATGCTATCATATGGCAAATAGAATAAATGAGTCTTAAGTTTGGTTTTAAAGGTAGCAAGAGAGTTTGCCTCTTTGATTTCTATAGGTAGGCTATTCCAGGACAGGAGTGATATGATCGAACTTCCTAGTTCGGTTCAGGATTCTGGCAGCAGCATTCTGGACGAGCTGAAGACTTCTGGTACTAGAGGCGGGCAAACCAGAGTACAGAACATTACAGTAGTCGAGGCGAGACGTGACAAATGCATGAACAATGGTTTCTGCATCGGCTAAACATAGTGTGGGCCTAATTTTGGCGATATTGCGGAGATGATAGAAGGCCGTTTTGGTAGTATTCTTGATATGAGTGACAAGCGAGAGACTAGAGTCAAAAATCACACCAAGGTTTTTAGCTGTGGAATTTTGGCGAGAGAATGCAGTTGTCAAAATTTAATGTAAGATTATTAAAAAGATGCTTATGTGCAGGGGGACCAATGACTAGCATTTCCGTCTTACCTGCGTTAAGCAGCAGGAAGTTTGAAGATCAGGTTCCAAATGAACTTAAGACCACTCGTGAAAGACTTTCCCTCAATCTCCCAAGAGTGTGATGGTATAGACGCGCCTTTCTCCTTCAGGTGCTTGCAGAACCTTCTATATTTCACACTTGGTTTGTATTTTGCATGTCTTGGAAGTTGACCAGGGTAAAAGCATCTGCTAAATGAATAAATGTCAAATGTCTATATTTTGGAGCTTCACAGGTCTTGAATTTTGTTTTTGATCCCCATATTTTTCAGTATGTAGTTTTGGCTAGAGAGAGAGAGGGGGAGAGGGGAAGAGAGAGAGAGAGAGAGAGAGAGGGAGAGAGAGAGAGAGGGAGAGGGAGAGAGAGAGAGAGAGAGAGGGAGGGGAAGAGAGAGAGAGAGAGAGAGAGAGGGAGGGGAAGAGAGAGAGAGAGAGAGAGAGAGAGAGGGAGAGAGAGAGAGAGAGAGGGGAAGAGAGAGAGAGAGAGAGGGGGAGGGGAAGAGAGAGAGAGAGAGAGAGGGAGGGGAAGAGAGAGAGGGAGAGAGGGAGAGAGAGAGGGAGAGAGAGAGGGAGAGAGAGAGAGAGAGGGAGGGGAAGAGAGAGAGAGAGAGAGAGAGACAGGGAGAGAGGGAGTAAGAGAGAGGGAGGGAGAGAGGGAAAGTCTATTTGATCCTGAATCTGTCCACACAAAGCACTTAAGAAAGTGTAACGGTGTAATGTAACAATGTAATGTCAAAATAAACCTCTGTTCTTAGCTGAAAGGGAAAGACTCAGATGTAAAATGTATTTTATTGGTAAAATTCATGAGAGAACATTAAAATAGTATAAGCGTGTAAAGAATTCCGAACGCTGTCACGATCACCACATCAGTGATGCAATGTTACGCCCAGCCTAAGGGAAAACTGAGCATAGCGTGAAATGACTCCCCTCTTTCCCACTCCTAAGGATGACCTGTGCCACAGTGGATACAGTCCAAATGAAATTGATTTATTTTACAAAAGGTGGTGGTGTAGGCGTCAGGGTGAGCACAGCCAAAACAATAACCAAAACAATCTATAATATTAACAACTGAATAACCTATTCCCAACTAAAGAAAACAAAAAGGAAATACAGGCAGCTTACATACCTCCCTAACGTAAAACAGGAGATAAAAAAGAGTTATCAACGGAAAGATCTTCTCACCACTACAGCGGCCGGGGAGTATTCCAGAAAGCGGCTTTAGTGAAAACTCTGAGTTAGTTAACTCAGAATAAGTTGTAAACCTCCTAACAGTAGAGCCCTATGGCTTTATTTTGCTAGGAGAATGAAGCCATAGCACTCTTCTATTCGGAGCTTTACTACTTATTCTGAGTTAACTGACTCAGAGTTTTCACTAAACCTGCTTTCTGGTATACCCCGCAGGACTGCTCTCTCTTGAAAACTATTTACAATGTATACAGTCGTGGTTAATTTCACAACGCTGAAGTAACGATCGCTCGGCAGCACAGCAGCCAGGAAAAGACGGAGCAAGCCGGCGGCACGGTGGCGTGGTGGTTAGCGCTGTCACCTCACAGCAAGAAGGTCCTGAGTTTGATTCCCAGCCAGGATCCTTTCTCTGTGGAATTTGCACATTCTCCCCATGTTTGCACGGCAGCCCAGGTTTCCTCCCACAGTCCAAAGACATGTAAGTCAGGTGAACTGAAGATACTAAATTGCCCTTAGGTGTGAATGTTTGCATGACTGGCAACCTCTCCAGGGTGTTTCCCCACCTTTTGCCCAGTGAGCGCTAGGACAGGCTCCAGCACCCTGCAACCCTAATTAGGATAAGCAGCTTGGAAAATGAATGAACGATATTCTCTTGCCTTTCTTCACTTTCTCAAAAAAAGGTCCTCAGTGTTACTCTGACCACAGGATCTGCTTTACTTATGAAAAGATTAAACCACTATAACTCATATTTGCAGTCTTGTCACTGAGGATCCCTAATTTTTTAAAAAATGTGCAAATATTTCAACTGTTTTTCTTAACTGTCTGTGTTTAAAGTGTTATGACCCCGTCTAGGGTGGGGTGAACATAATTGGGTGGAGCTCCCTCCTTAACTTGCCGCCAGCGATCTCGCAACACCAACACCACGTTTGGAATTGTTAGTCAGCTTTATTTTTAATATTAATGAAACGTAAAAGACTTCAGGGGTGGGCAAGGCCAAAATAATAAACAAAACACCGCTAACCAAGAGGAGAGGGAACCACCTTACCTACCCCAAAATAATATTTAAAAAAAAAAAGGAATATAAATAAACTTCCCTGCCTCCCTTACCAACATAAACAGGAGAAAACGTGAGCCAAAATAAAATAGCACCCGCCCCCCTACCAGTGTTGACTAACATCAAACAGAAAAGTATTTTTAACACAACATAACACAACATGACTATTTACAACTATGTACAATAAGCTCTCGATGTGGAAGCACGATTCCACATCTTATGTACAGTAGATTTCGACAAGCTTTTCGCGGGGCGGCAGAGGTTTTTCAGGAGGATGAGCTCTCCGTGCCTTGCACAGCAGTCGTCTTTTCAAGCCTCCCGCACCCATTGTCCAGCCAATGGTAAACCACCAGCAATCTGGAAAAGAAATGGGGAGGAGGAGGAGAGAGAGAGAGAGACACCAAAACCGAAACAACAAATACGTCTCAGAACGTTGGTGGATTAAACAACAACAACAAAAATCTATGTTACTTACAGACATTAATTCATTACTCCTCCTTTGGTATTTGGCCAACGTTGCTGCTAGATTTATTCACACTTACATAAATTCAAAGGCGACATCACACAAAAACAATGACTGCAATCTTTATTATGTGCAAGGCCAATAAATAATGCAGCTAGTATTTAATATTATGAGAACGGGGGGTATTCCAGAAAGCAGGTTTAGAGAAAACTCAGAGTTAGTTAACTAAGAGCAAGTAGTAAAGCTCATAATAGAAGAGCCCTATGACTTTGTTTTGCTAGGAGAATGAAGCAAGAGGGATCTTCTATTAGGAGGAGTTTTCACTAAACCTGCTTTCTGGAATACCCCCCAGTTTTAATAATTTATACAGCAACTTTCAGGATTCTCAGTTATGTTTCTTTAATCTCACAGAGTGTTTTATTATTATTTTTAGTAGTAGTAGTAGTAGTAATTAATTTTGTTCTTGACCCTTATATTCTTTAGTTTGTGGTTAGGATAAAGACGATACCACTTCATTGCAGAAAACTACTTGTCTTCATCACACATATTAAAAACACACACATTTTTTTTTTCTTGCATGATATCCTCATCTCTTGTCAAAACCCTGTAAATAGCTGGATCTTCTTCTTTTTGGTGAGCTCCAAAATCAAATCATACTCATTTGGCCCAGGGTGTTGTCCAGTGTGCCTGGACAAGAGACTTTTTGGGACTGGTTCAAAGTAATGATGCCATATTCCTTTCCGGTTTGCTCCAAAGCCATACACATTCACCTGAAATCAGGAAGGACCAGCGCTCAGACTCAAATAAAAACCTTATGGCATCTTTTATTGGAATATACCTAACTTCAAATTACCAGGCTAATGTCAAAAAGTTCCAAATTTCTTTTCCTTGGTTCACTTCTTTATTAGTTAAATTTTGGCAAAAAGTGAGTTATACCTGGGTATTCAGAGCTCTATTGCTCTGGGTCAGAACATACCAAACACCTTTAAAAAAACTGTATTAAACACAGTAATCGCAACAAAACTGTTATTTTCATAACATTGTTCATTCAGGCCTATACCTTGTGTAGTAAATATGAGTGATATGGTTTAGAAGCATGGAAAACAAAGTGGAAGAATCATACTTCATCACAAATATGCAGAGACAGTATGAGGGTCAGGAAGCCAGTCGAGGGGTATCTGCCTTTCCCCTTAAGCCAGCTGGTGTGGACATAATTGATGAAAGCAGGATTGAGCACCATCACCTGATAAAACCAAAAGTGACCCAAGATGACATTTCCATTAACATCATAATAGGTCAAAATAGATATGAGAAAAGCATTACAGAAAAACATTGTCTTTTAGAGATCACAATCGCATCTAGTAGGTCAGAAACATATCACATCACCTTGTCCTTATCAACACTTAATTTGGCTAGAACGTTTATACGTGTCCTGTTGGGGGAAGAGATAGAGAAAGAAAGATGTAATTTTGTTTCTTTCTTTGTTTTGTTTTGTTTTTTCATTAGTTAAACATTTTTGTGCAATTCTGTTTTTCCTACCTTTTTATTGTACCGTTAGTCAAAGCACTCATGAGCCATTCCAGGTCCAGAGTCTTAAAGGGGAAAAGCACCACGTTGGTGTCATTGGACACGTCGACTGCACTCTCTGGGTAGAGGATATGATGAGTAGTTCTGGTCCCCACGTCTCTCTCGTAACCTTTGATGGGAGCTTTGTTCATCCTGAAGAGAGAAGAAGTGGATTTCTATCATTGGTTGGTGCAGAACTGCCACCCTCTCTGCACAACTAATTAGCATGATTCTCAAGTCAAACAGGATTTGTAACAGCTAAGAATCGGTGCCTGCCTCTTGAATGTACTTGCTTATTTTCATGAAACTTGAAACACCTCTCACATAAGTTCAAGGGTGATGAAATAACTCGGGCAAAAACAACACTTGGTGGCAAAAGCTCATGCAAAATATTTAACATTCTTTCAGTGCTTCTTATAATAAGGTTTCTAGATAACAATTAGCCAGATTACTTGTTACCTGATATGTCTGCGTTGCTTTACTTCAAATTGCCACTAACTGACAAAATGAACATGGAAAAAAAATAGCTGTTTGAAAGGAACCAATTTGCCTACTCAAATATATATATCACTCCAAGAACCTTCTTGTATGGTTACAAAGATAGCAGTCCAAAGCAAAACGTGAGCTTAAGCGTTGACCTCCTTAAGAATGTCATGGCTATGGTACAGTAGCCTACCTTATGACAAAATCAGCAGAATCTATGAGAGGGCCATAATGTGATCCTAAGAGGTTTCCAGAATTCCCCACAACAGAACAGACCCTGCAACGATCGGAACCCCCATCCAAGTAGCGATCTTCTCCAGGAATGAGTTGGAATAGTTTGTTCACAACCTCGGTGTAGTTGCTCCGCCGCTTGTCATACTGGAGCCCCTGATGAAACATGACAGGGAGGATTTATGTCACCTTGTGGATTGTATTTTAAAAAGGTCAATCGAGTTTACAAATGTACATGGCTTTTCACGTACTTCCTGTACAGTACAGCGACTCATGTCGTGCTTAGTAAGTTTGCTTAGTAAGTTTGTTTCGTCTCCCATTTTCAGTCGTTACTATGGCATCAGTTTGGGCACTTAAACTGTTTTTAAAACCGCTCATATAAGGTTTTAACGATCATATGTCTTTCTGAGTGTGCTCTGTCAGACATATAAATTACGATACCGAGTGCATTTCATGTTAAAATATAAGTATCATATATGATACAAGTTTCGAAACAAGGTGCTTTGAAAGACCCGCAAAAAGACAACGTGCAATGAAGATTCGTGTTTAGCGCTTGTACTGGGGTAACAGGAAATGAATCATGATGCCAAGGTAAACTGCAGCCTAATAATAATATTAATATTAGTGCAGACAGTTCCTTCAAAATTCACAAAATTGTATTTCACATACACTGAAAGTAAATTCCAATAGAATCGTTTAAATATAAACTCTGGTAGAGTATCTCTCTAAATGCGATGGGTAATTACCTGCCAATATTTGTAAATATTCCCACTGAGCGCGTTGTTTCCTCTGGACAACAACGGGCGAACTTCAGGCTTAAAGCGTTCTGTGAACCACGTATCGTTTGTAGGGGCGGCCACACAGCTAGCGCAACCACACGGCTCCTCAGGCCAAATATGTTCAGTTAGGTTACGGGCATATGAAACACAACGCAGCACATATTCATTGCTCGATCTTGTGAGTTCAACCGTGTAAACTGCAGTGATGATCAACAAAACGGCCAAAAACCAGAATTGTCTCTTCGTGAGTGCTTGCATTTTCTCTTGTTACTCTTGGGTGGTCGCTGGGCAGATTTGTTGGGTTTCTGATGGCTCCTGAGAAACTTAATAAAATGGGAATATAGTGTAATATGAATGTCTTCGTATGATTTATTCTGGCAATGTTTCTTAACCACCCTGAAAACACCTGAATGGAACATACGCGTTAGTGGTTATCAATAAACAGCCACATTCACACGCGAGCAAACAAAAAGTTCCTGTCAAATTAAAAAATCGTATAATAGCCGGCCTAATAGAAGATCATCATGAGGTGGGCTCACACCTGTTCTAAAACAGGTTTTAAAGTTCCGCTCTAAGAGAGAAGCTAAAAATTTACACGAAAATATTAAATACTGTGTAGATTATATCATAATACATTTTTATTTAGGTTGCACCATCCAGCTGTTATATTTCAAACATTTGTAATTTTGATTATTTTGCCCTTCCCCCCCACACACACATATACATACACATATAAATACACACACACACACACATTACAGAAATTGATTTCATATAATGACCAGAAGCAATTACTATGATAAAGACTCCTCGCGCCCATGACACAGTCATATAATCCAGCGCTTGTCAAAATCACAACATAACGCTCATGATTATATGCTAAGGAAATATTTAAACCAAAAAGAAAAAGATCGTACCCATATTTATTCGGCAGAGTTCATCTTTGCTGTTAGGTCTGGTGACAAACTACAGAAGTCTATCCCTTGTAGGTTTAATTGCTCGCGGCAGTCGGTAATCATTACCTATACGGGTGAAGTGCGTGGTAAGTGTTTGGGAGGAGCGGCTGCCAGAAAATCAAAATCCACTGCAGCGCATTCTTTCTAACATAACATATTTTCACGATATTCCTAGGAAATCTGATGAAACCGTATATCACTTGTTACTTTTCTTCAGTATTACTGAAAATCGCCCTCAGCTGAAAAAAAAAAAGGCAAAAACAATTAAACAAAGGTTGGATGTGGTTGTGAAAACGAATTGTGGTGCGTTTTAGTATTTCTGTGATGAACTCTTTGTATCTTTTTTTTTTCCCGGTCAGAAACAGTATGAAACCTTTAGAAGTTACAGATTCGCCTTCTTACAAAGTTTTTTTTTTCCCTTTGCATTAGGAAGACAGAACTAATTTTAGCAAGGAAAGCAATTTACCGTGATAACCTGCAGTTACAGTTGTGAGATGTGCCTCTTTTGTCTTTCCGTCTCCTATCCGGTATCTCTTGTTGCCCAGTGCATAAAACAGTTCAGGTGTTAAAGAGCACTACCTCGAAAAACGCTCTTTGTTGAACGCACTACTGGTCGACCTCACATAGCTTAAGAGACGAGACAACGGATCAGCTTACATTTTAGGTCCGTTTTGACCTAAGGTATTTAACAATAGGGGGAGCAAGAGGAGGAAAGGGGAGGACTGGTAGTGGTAGTAAATTTGAAGTGAAGATTTGGACTTTTGTTAAGGAACAAATACATAAAGATTACCTGTGTATATTCTCGTCTATATTTCTTTATTAATGAGTTTGCCCGTTTTTCTTTGCAAAGCCACACGTAATGGAACACGACTGAGTGGAACGCAGTTACTGGTGCGAAATACTCTTATCCCTTGGAATATCGACATCTCTATGCTCCGCTCTAACCCGTCGCCATCGAATGATTTGACCAACTCTCCCTGGAATGTGTAGAAAATTACTACCCAGGCAATTTACTGTGGCGAGAGAAGTTTCGTGATCGCTCTAAAGTTCTACGCGTTTCTGTATTATTTCGTCCAAAAAGTAGTTCTCTTTTTCAAAATTCTAAAGAGTAGAGGAAACCTATCAACCACACAACACAAAGAATTATAGTGCCATGCCTTGTTGAACACACGCAGGAAACGTATAACTGTTGTGTCATACAATGTATGTAAAACTATGTGAACTTCCAGAATAGGCTTCTCAGTTTCCAAATAATGATACAATAAATAAGTCATGGAGTTGTTCAGTGTTCAAACAAAGATATACTAATATTAACCATCAAAGCGATCTCAACGTTTAAGGTACACACCCTTTGTAAGAGCATGTGTAAGCGTGCCACACGTCTGAAACACACACACACAGACACACAGCAGGAACAAAGCCGGACGGAGGGTGTGAGGGTGTGTCTCAAGTACTGAAAATAATAATAACATCACGCCTCAAATTAAAATGTAGCATAGTCTGGTATTAAACAGAGTTCTAAAAAAGGGTTCAAAATAATAAAATGTAATTAAGCTCATAGGACAGACTCATAGTTTCGTGTCTTTATCGAACACATTGTCAAACATTAACTGTATTCACGAAGAACAGTATGTTAGCAGCCAAAGCATCGCTAAAAAACAAACAAACAAACAAAAAAAGAAGTCTTCAAACTAGGGCCTTAACATTACCAGATATTTTAATTTTGGATACTTTATTGATCCCAAGGGAAAATAGGAATCTCCATTTAACCCATCCGTAAGCAGTGAACACACACACACACGCACACACATGCACACACACAAACACACTAGGAGCAGTGAGCAATGAGTACATGCATATCCAGAGCAGTGGGTAGTCACTACAGCCGCAGCACCAGAGGGGCAGTTGGGGGCTAGGTGCCTTGCTCAAGCTCAAGGGGACTTCAGCCATGGATGTTGAGGGAGGAGAAAGCTCAGTTCATTCCACCGTGTCCTAGGTCTGCCCCTGGCTCTCCTCCCAGTTGGTCGTGCCTGGAACACCGCCACAGGGAGGCATCCAGGATGCATCCTGACCAGGTGCCCCAATCACCTCAACTGACTCCTTTCAATGCAGAGGAGCAGGGGCTATACTCCGAGCTCCTCCCGGATGTCTGAGCTCCTCACCCTATCCCTAAGGGTTCATCCAGCCACCCTAGGGAGGAAGGCTATGCAAGTGCTACAGTTATTCAGAGGACTTGGCATTAATGTATTAAAAATTTGTTCCTGGGACCCCAGTTGATGGATATACACCACATTTCTGTAGCTAATTGTCATACACATGAATGCATATTTCATGGAGTACCATCACCTGAAATAGTGACAAAAATTACAGTCTTCCACTGTTATTTCAGTAATTCATCACTATATGTACATGCAACACGTATACTTGATAAAATGCAGAAATTTACTATATTGACCATTTATACAGTGTTAATAAGGCTTAGGAAAGCTTACCATCTCTTTGTTAGCACTTACAGATGATCTCACCCATCCGTGTGTACGTGCTGAGGAGAAAGAAACCTGAGTATGAGCAAGATGCACCAAGGAGTTCCTGTTATATAAACAAGGGAAAGCAGGCAAATGCCCTAATAAGAATAACCCAAAAGAATTTCATATACAAAATTATATTGCCATTGGGATTTTTTTTTCTTGTCATGCTTTTTGATACAAGCAATACAAAAACCTGACACAACAACGAAATGAATGCACTGACTTTTGTACTCAACGTGTGATGTTTTTAGTGGTAAAGGCACCGATCAGCCACTGGATGTCTAAAGTTTTGAAGAGAAGTGACACCAAATGAGTGGAATTATCCACATCCACTGCACTCTCAGGATAAATGATGCGATGAGTGGTTTTGGACCCAACATCTTTCTCAAAGCCCTTAGTGGGACCTCGGTTTGTCCTAAGGAAAAAAAAAACCACTTGAAACTCGATGCTATACATTATGGTAGATAAAGGTAAAAATGTTGTAGCAAACACGATGTCTCCATGTACCAAGGTGTTGGATCAGAATTTAAGAGTCTAGCTATTCATAGCTTACCTTATGACAAAATCACTGAAGTCTATGAGGGCACCGTAATGGGAACCCAGGAGGTTCCCAGAATTGCCCACAACAAGACAGGTCCTGCAGCCCCCAGGTCTGTTTCTGTACTATTTACCTTCTACCATGTATGGACGTCACAATGAAGTGCACTCTTTCTCCTGGTTCACTTTTTCTCCTGGTTAACTGTTTGTCCTGGTTCACTCTTTCTCTCTGTTGTCAGAGCTGTTGACCAGATTTGATGCACATTTACAACATCAGCCTAGTTATATATTTCACTGTCTAGCGGGGGCTCTAGCAGAAAAAGACAAATTTACCTGGTGGAGATGAACTAGGCAACTTACAAAGTCAGCAATGCACATGGACACTAACTATTAGCAAGGTTTTGATGTGAATCTATATGACACTCACAGTAAACTGGTGGGTACAGCCCATCATAGACAGTCAGATGCTCCTTTGTATCTGCATTAGAATGAATCCCAGATTTACACAAATGCAGTCAACATGTCCGACAACATCGACATGGTTTACAGTGCACCATCAAATATAAAATCTAAAGTTTGGAAGATATTTGGATTTTACAAGAAGGAAGGACAATTGGACAAAAGTCTGGCTATTTGTAAGGTCTGTTTGTTCGTACAGTAAGTCTTTTTTGTCTAGCTGTGTCTACTGGAAAAGTAATAAACACAATGACATGTAACCCTAAAATGATGCATTTGGCTTCCATATTTTCCCGTCCCGTAAATATATCTATTTGAAGGTAAGCAATGCCACCTTATGAAATTGGCTTATTTTAATTCGTAATGGAAAAGGACTGTCTAGGAAAAGAGTCGTTTGGGAGCCGAAAGAGTCAGCTCTTATTGCTGAGCTAAGCCAACTGATCCAGCTCACTAAAAAGAGCCGGAATTCCCATCACTAGCTTGCAGGAATAGAAGTTAATGGCGTACCTGCCTGTTCTCAACAATCTGGGTTAGTCCTTTATTTGCCTCACTACTGCTATGTTAATTTATGAGGGTTACATAAGGACTTTATGAAGCCCATTAAAAAAAGTTTAAGGAACACTGTAAGGAATATAATATCAATCGTCTCATCATAAAGGTACATAGATTGTATTACAGTCCTTTTCCATGTTTGTTTTCCATAAATAATGTCAAGTAATGCCTTTCATCCCTATGTCAATATTCGACATTTCTTCAAGACAAGGTGGATGCTGAACTAAGTTCCTTCTACCGCATACGAAGTGTTTCTTTCGATGCTTAGAAAGGCATGAGTGCTCCAACGAGTGTAATTGCCATAAATTTGATAAACAATAACAACAACAACAAATAATTATAAAGATAGAGTGTGTTAGCTAAGAATACAAAGTACCTAGATACATTCTCCATGTTGCCAAAGATAGAACTGTCAATGAAACTGAAAACGAAAATCTGAAAGTCATATATTCAGGATATATTTGGAGATTACAATGTTATGTCACAGTTAGCCTGGGTGCTGTGGGCATAGGAAAAACTGAGATAGCCAAACACTGGCCCACTGTGGTTATAGCAACATGAAATGTCTATATAGATCCCATGTGGTCTATCTATCAGGTCGACATCAGGTCGACTGATTCATTTGGCCATGCCCAAAATGGGGCAAATCTTAGAGTACTAGGGCAAAAAATGGCAAAGACCCATGCTAACGATGTTATAACCACACTTGAAAAGCAGACACTTTTTAACATATAGGTAGTTTGAGATGGCTGACAGACATAGATTGTTACGGGTCAAAAAGTCATCTGGGCTTGGCAAGGTGCATTGGGACGGGACTGACACTAAAGCTTTGGGCTAACATGGTACATCAAAGAGGCACTGCAATAAAATGTACGATGGAATGATAAGAGGAACTAAGTCCATGTTGCAATCTTTGTGATGACATCACCCTGACATCACACTGATAATAAAATTTGAGATGTCAATTTTGTGCAGTCCTCTCTGTATTATTTGATTTTATAAGTAATATTATCCAGTAAGTTATTTTTCTTAGGTTCTAAGTTAAACACTGATTGTAAACACTGATTGGGGGGGGGGGGGCAGCAATAAACAACAGAAATAAATTCTCAAGAGCAATTCCTAAGGGGGACACAAAAGATCTTACCAGAAGTACTGTTATCTAAACAGTAAGAGTAAGGAGCAGGTATACAGTGCAATACTGAATAAATTAAGTGGCTTAAGTGGTCAGCAGTGTAGTCTGAAGACAGTCTTAAGGGTCCAAGCATTGTGGAGTGTGTAGTATTTGTGTATGAGGTGTGTGCAGGTGTTAATGTCAGTGGTTCAGTAGCCTGATTATTTGGGGGAAAAAGTCTCTGTCTCTGAACCTGCTGGTACGGGTTTGGATGCTCCTGTACCGTCTGCCAGAGGGCAGGAGCAAGAAAAGACTGTGGCTGGGATGGCAGGGGTCAGTGAGGATCCGCTTTGCCTTCCTCCTGCAGTGCTGGCCATAGAGGTCCTGGATGGCTGGCAGCTCAGTCCTGGTGATGCGCTGATCTGACCACCCTCTGCAGAGCTCTGCAGTCGAGGGCGGTGCAGCTGCCATACCAGGTCATGATGTTGTGAACTCTCTGGGCAGATAAAAGGGTCTGCAGTTGATCATCAGGTGTTCAAGCTTAGGAGAGCACCCCTTCGATATTGTTTATACATCCACACACCACCAATTATTGACGATGATACAAACACCATCACTCTTGGCCTTACCCGACTCTTTTGTCCTGTCACGGTGATAAATGGAGAGGCCTTCAGGAAGAATGGCCGAGTCAGGGGCTGAGGGATCCAGCCATGTCTCTGTGAAAACAAAGACGTTGCAGTCCCTAATGACCCGATGGAAGACCAGTCTGGTTCTTAGTTCATCCAGATTGTTGTCCAGGGATTGAACATTGGCAAGTAGGATGCTAGGAAGCGAGGAACAGTGTTGCCTGTTCCTCAGCCTGACCAGGACCCCAGCTCTTTTCCCCCTTTTCCTCCGTCTGCACAGGTAACCCAGGTAACCACGGTAAACATCTAGGTAAACTAAATCCAACAAGTTCAATGGTGTAGCACTAGATTGCAGGTTTTATCTTATTTCCAGAAGAGTCAGTCTGTTGTACGTGATTAGCGCACGACATGTAGCAAAAAAAAAAAAAATGGAAAAATAATGCAATAAAAACAAAGAGTCGAGCAGGACGCTGAGCATCACTGGCAGCATCTTTGTCAATGGGGAGGGGGGGCGACATTTTCGACTCAATCTGCCCAATCCCGTGATATCCTCTAGTGAGCTTACCCAAACCCGCCCGTCCCACTGGTTATGGGTCGATCTGCGCATACTTTTTTTTTTCCCCCTGCAAAATTCCTTGTTTGTTTGGAAGCTATTTAATATGTGGAAATATTTGGTAGGCCAGTGCCAACACAACTTCAGCTTGATTAAAAAAAAAAATAAATAAAATAAAAATGTGACACCCTTATGGCTGTGCTATGTCACAGTAATCTTCTTGTGTTTGCTGAAAAAAAAAATAGTCAAGTAAAAAAAAAAAAAACAAGTAAAAGGTCTTTTATTGCCACACACCCTTAAAATTATATACTTTATCTATTTTACAAAAAAAAAATCACAACTAATTTAAATACAACCAACTGATATTTTTCAGCATTTCAAAGCCAAACTAAGCTGAACTTACTAATTTCATACTCTTGGATGCATTACGTTGTTTGATAATTCCAGGAATGTTGATTCAACTATTCATTTTATTTCCATTCTATTAAGAAATTTCCATTCACAGTGTTACCTTTTTTTGTC
The DNA here is from genome assembly GCF_902362185.1 of Chanos chanos. NCBI lineage: Eukaryota > Metazoa > Chordata > Actinopteri > Gonorynchiformes > Chanidae > Chanos > Chanos chanos. The sequence continues at coordinate 6,835,417 of NC_044506.1, read as the reverse complement.
ACAGCTATTGGTCACAGCCAGTTCACTGGTAGTTCTAGTCCCCATCATCTGCTGGGGAAGGGACAGACCACAGAGGACTTTTTTTTTCAGGCAGAGATGTGACACACACAAAGGTCAATGCTATGCTATGCTATCTATCTATCACTGACCCGGACAGGTGGTGAGGTCGCCCGGGAACACTGCTAATTGTGTTAACATGCACACAGCCAGCCAAGGCAGACACCCCGCTACTGGGATATGAGCCCAGGGCTCCATGGTGGTGTCTTTTTCTCTGTGCCACCTGAGCACCTGTTGTATTCATGTCTTTTAGTATTAGCCTTACTTGCGTTACTGCCTTAATTGCACTATAAATGGATTATTGGTGTGCATGTAAATGTAGCCTGTAGAGCTGTGATGTGTGTGAACAGATGTGACAGTCTATCAGCCAGAGATACAGTATTTACATTAAACAAACACGTTTTTGTGTGCCTGGATTCAAACATGCATTCCAATGGGATATAATCATACCTCAAAATTTGTTCTTGTTTATAATGCTCATTTTTTCACCTCTGTCTTTGTTGAACTCATTGAATTCAGTTGGTTACTCTCAGTTTCAAAGAAATGTACAAAATGGATTGTCATAATGACGAAATGTCTGGTATATTTAAAGCTAACGCTGAATTTAGTAACAGAATATGTCAGCAAAATATTGATAAAATGAACAGGATCCAGGGCAATAAATGAATAAGCGTGGGGACATAAAACCATAAAACTCGCAAAAACGGTCTGAGATAATGTCCACTCGACAAACCAGGGCTGCTTACATTTCCTTTTGTTGAGACCCTCAACAGGGACAATTTTGTTAAACCAGTAGGTTGTAAAAGCTGATTGCTGGTGTACTTTCTGCAACTGTCTCAGTAGTCTTTTTACATATGCACTAAAACATGTGCAGCAGAGTAAGCATCCCAGACCAACAAAGCAAACACACAACAGACTGTATGCAGTTGGCTGAGGGAAGATTTGCTCGTTTCCTTGTATGGGTGTATATTTCTGACTGGAGAGAAGCGGTGTGAGTTTGTTATTGTAGTTTTACCTTTGATTTCCATTGTGCTTTTGTCTGACAGGTTGGTTATAGGGAATCCAGTGATTTTAGGGGCAGTGTGTGATATCCTCCATAGCTTATCATTGTTGGTTAAACGGAGCATCATGAGGAAGCAGACGGAGCTATGCATTAGAGAGGGTAGATCGATTAAATTGCAGTACATGAACAAAATGAAGTTTGGGCTAGACACAGAGTGCTTTTAGTTTGCATAGGACACAGAGTGTTTGTTGAGAAGGCTTGATAATATCACTGATAATATCACTGATGTGCTGGCTGAGGCTGGTTTGGTTGTCTCTAGATTATCCCAGTATAGCTCATCAGTTACAGCCAGGGGTGGAAAAAGTAGAAGTATTCTTGCCAAAAAAAAAAGTACTCAAAATAGAGTTGAACTGACAACTGTTTTTGTCCAATGTAAATGAATGACTCTTTTACTCTTACTTAAGTATTTTTCAGGAGGGATACTTTAACTCTACTCAGAGTACTTTTTTTTTTTTTTTTAGCAAGAGTACTTCTATTCTTACTTTTTCCATCCCTGGATGCAGCTGTTTAATAGAATTCTCCGATGATGCCTAGTGTGTCCTGTGCACTTGTTTTTGTTTGTGTGGTAATAAAACGAGTCTTGAGCTTTGCACAACTCATTTCATTTTGAGATGGACTAAATTGAGCCTTGGAAACTGGAGGATATAGAGGGCAGGGATAGGCATATATTTCAGGGCCACTAAGAACTTTACGTGGGCAACAGTCTTTTCATGAGGGATGTGCATCCGATGCTTATGTTTGGTCATGGTTCAATGAGATGTTATAAAAGTCACCGGCAGTTTTATGGGCGGGGAGCTTCTCAGCTCTTCATTGGTGATTGGAGAGTGCAAGATATGATGGCATGTTGGATGCAAATCCATGGGTCTGAGTTTGTTTTGGGTGCGTTCATCTAGGTGTGGGTGTTTAGTGCCTTAATAAAGCATTCATGCAAGTTAACATCTCAAACTGAAGTCATTTTAAGTCAGAAGATAAGTCTTAAGTCATTAAAACGTATAATTTTAAACCAAGACACAAGGAAATTTTACGCTAAATTTAAATTTTCATTTGCCAAAGGAGTAAAGGAAAAATTAACCACGACATGTTAAATCAGTGTCCTCTAAATGTGAACATCAACTCTAACCCATATCAGGACAAAAACTGCACCCTTACTGAGATTTGCTGTGGCTAAAGCAAGGTCTGATGGGTAGACAGAGGTATACTGACATGTACTGAGACTGACATGACCCACAGTTTTAAAATCTAAATGAACTCTTCATTCCACCACAAACACTGTTAACCACTGGTAATGTGTGCCTGTTCATCATGTGCTTATGCGTTTTTGACTATCACTACCAAAATGTCACTAACTTTTGGAAAATAATGTTGAATTTACTGGTACAGGCCACTGTATTCCACAGACTTTATAATATTCTTTAAATGGGGATAGATAGACCATAAAACATATTTCAAAGGCATTTAAAAGAGAACTTCAACACAGAAGATGTACAGACCTTTGAACAGGACCCCAAGTGAAAAAAATAGCTGTGAGCCATTGGCTCCTAAACCCAAAATATGTAGGAGCCAAATCAAATTTTCAGGGGCCAAAATATAGAGTAACATATGTCATATGTTACATTGTTAAAGAGCTGCCTCACACTGTCTTTTCTTCCCCTCTGTACCATCCGTCTTTGTTTGCTCTTCCTTCCATTGTCTACACAATGTACACACACAATATATGCAACATTTAATATACTGCAGTCATATTACCATAAGTACTTAAATGTCCAGTCTTCTTTTCTTTCTTTTTTTTCCAGCTCTTTATCTCCCACCACCACCACGTCAGTGTCACTTGGCCAATGTAGTCAGGTCCGCACCTTCTTTTACCTACAACCCCACAACCAGTGCTTCACACTAGGCTCAGGGTCAAACTGCTCAAGAGGGGGGCCCTCAGTACTGATCCTCACTAAATTTTCCAGTGTAACATTTAGGGAACTGCACAGTTTTGACTTGATTCTATTCTGTGCTGAGAATCCTCTTTCACACTGAGTTGCAGATATATGAAGTAACAGCTTTTAAAGCCTCCTCTAGCACACTGCTTTTCAATTCATCTGCAATGCAACCTACAAGCTCTGCGCATGCTCTATCATTTTCATATCTATCTGACACATCCCTGTCATTCTTCTTCATCAATACAATCTGAGAGCTAACGGTATTTCTTCCACTGCAATCATGTGAACTGCACTGAATTTTATTTTCAATTCTCTCATCTCTTTTTCTGTGACTTTCACGAGCACGTTGCACTGCTTTCACTATTGGGGTGGCAGGAGGGGGAGGCTGAGCAGTGACGCAGTCCCTGGCGTTCCTATGTTTTTTGCTGTCACCGTGCTTCTTCACGGTTTCTTTTTTAAAATGACTCAAACTGGTAACAAAATCTGTTTTATCAGCAATCTCAAGTCCTACTTGAGCACAAAATGTGCAATACATTTTCCCCTTGTCATAACGTAACCAGGCGAACTCTTGTAGCCAAGCTGTTTTAAACTTGTCTTGTTGGGACCGGAGCCACAGGGAGAGGAAGACGCCACTCGTTGCGCTTGGTTATCATCAGTAGTAAAGGACTGCATACTGACTCAATCGGGCTGAGATAACTCAAATGTCGCTTGAGTACCTTCACCAGTCGAGTTGGTCTCAACATCGTGGGCCTCTGATGTAGAGGAGGCTGGGTTCGGACGGGCAGGGATTGAAATAAAGTTGCTTATTTTCATTTGTGCATTTTGTTTTTTGCCACCTGGCTAATGGCTAATGTTAGCTGACTAACTGTACAGGAGACCATACAGGAGTTCACGTGATAGGGCAGGTAGATGAAGGTGCAAGGGGAGATGAGAGTTCAGTATACAAACAAAACATATGGCCATTTCTTTTCTCTTTTTTTTTCTTTTCTTTTTCTTTTTTTTTACTTGTGGGTAATGGTGGCCACTGGTGACTGGCAGAAAAGAAATGGTTGCAAAATTAAAAAAGTTAGTCGCGTTGGCGACTAGGGGTATAACGGTACACAGAAGTCACGGTTTAGATCACACCACGGTTTAGACATTACGGTTCGGTACAATGGGAAAAAAGTTAAAACTTATGTTGTCATTTGTTTGCACCACAATTAGATCCCAAATCTTAGAGAGAACAAACCAATGAGAGAGTGAAATGACAGTCTCGCGCTTGTGAAATTTGGTTCCGTATTACGTTCATCAGTCTTTGCACATAGGCTAACGCATACTCTCTGTACTCTCTGCATGCACCGGACCGTAACATCCGTACTGTGACTGTTCAGGACGAATGCACATACCGTTGCACGCCTATTGGCAACCATTTTAGTCGCCATCTGGAGCCCTGTTGAACACAGACAATGCTGAGGCCTACTCGATTATTTCAACACAATAACTGATACTAAACTGGTCTTCAGGTGAACATTAACGGTACAGTGTCTGTGTTTAAACAGAGTCCAGTGCAGCTAATATTAATGACAGAAGCGAAAACAGCAACGCTTCATCACATATCACAGTTGCCTTTTAAATTAATGCATGTACTGCTCTGTTTACAAATTCTGTATCTAAGTAAATTGATTGTGACAGTTCCAAAATTACATGAACACCCATCAGAATACTGAAATAAGGTGAGGACAAAATAATTTGCTCATTAACGCTCCTGTTATGTTAAATTTACTAACATCTTTTATACAGGATCAGATTGGAAAATAAAATGCTGTGTCCCGTATTGAATCATGACAATGTACGATTTAAAACATCTAAATAAATAACTCTATCAGTCTATCCTGTACAAGTGTAACGAGCTCGTCTCCTCCCCCGCCAACTTCAGCCATTCTGCCATCAGCGTCGCCGGTTTTCTAATCACCGGTCTATTCACTCATCACCTGCACCTGTCGTCACTTTCATGCACACAGTCACTCTCTCCTACTTAAACCCCTCTGTTCCCATTTTACACTGCGAAGTCTACACTAGCCCATGTGTTTACTGAGCGCTTATACTTACCTGTTCGTTAGCTTAACCTTCTTTGATTGCTCCTTTGCTTATTTCTGTACCTTGTTTTGCTTTGCAACTTTCTTGTGTTTACTGCCCTCTAAGTTTGTTATTAAATCAACTACTCTGCACTTGCGTCCTGCCTGTTGGTGATTCGTGACAGAAGACTTCGCCAGTACATGGACGCAGCGGAGATTCCTCTCCCCATGGACGAGAGTCCAGACCCATGCGGAGCATTCTCGCCGAGGCCACCCCTCAGCCAGGTGGTAGCGGACCAACAGCGCGAACTTGTACATCTTCGCACTACCCTGGGTGAGGTAATGCGCCACCAGGAGCGACTCACTGTCACGCCACCTCCTCCTCCTCCTGCCCCAGTATGCCCTCCAGCGCCAACGGTTGAACCTCTCCGTCTCCAGGATTCACCTGTGAAACTCCCTCTTCATTACGATGGCACACCTTCAGGTTGTCGTGGCTTCATAACCCAGTGTCAATTATATTTCGCTCAACACCCTTCTTTTCCAGATGAGACGAAAATTTCGACAATCATCAATTTGTTGACGGGAAGAGCTCTGCAGTGGGCTACCGCTGTGTGGGAGCGAAGGGGAGAAGAGGTGGCGACCTATGAGCGCTTCGAGGGCCTCTTCTGTGCTGTGTTCGACCACCCTGCAGAGGGCAGGGAGGTTGGAGAGCGGCTGCTCCAGCTCACCCAGGGTACCGACTCAGCAGCTGATTACTCCCTGTCCCTCCGCATCGCTGCCGCCGCCAGTGGGTGGAACGAGTCGGCCCTGTGTTCGATCTACCGACGAGGACTAAGAGAAGACCTGCAAATAGAGTTAGCCTGCCGCGATGAAAACCTGGGTCTGGACTCTCTCACATCCCTCTCCATCCGATTGGATCGCCTGCTGCAGGAGCGCCGCCGCACTTCCGGAGTCACCAGACTGCCCATTCCCTCCCGTCCTCACTCCGAGCCCGAACCCATGGAAGTGGGCAACACCCATTTAACCGTCCGAGAACGTCATCGCCGGATCGAGCAGGGCCTGTGTCTCTACTGTGGAGAGGGAGGCCACCTGGTTCCCAGCTGCCCAGTTAGGCCGATCCGTCCACGTGAAATCGGGAGAGGAGCACACGCCCGGAGCACACTCCCACGCCACGAGGTAAGCGCTTCCTCCATCCTCATGTCTGCCCACCCTTTCCTACTTCCCGTGACGGTGCGCTGCGGTGATTCTTCCCTCTCTTACAGCCCTGCTAGATTCGGGGGCGGCAGGAAATTTCATCAGTCGTTCCCTGGCTCGGTCTCTCCATATTCCACTGCACTGTCTGTCCACCTCCGTATCCATCCATGCCCTCGACGGCCTCCCCGTGGGAAGCGGATTGGTCACCCACATCACCACCTCTGTACAACTCACCGTGGGGGTTCCATCAAGAGGACATCCAGCTTCTCTTTCTCCCATCGTCAACCTACCCCCTCATCCTCGGTCTTCCCTGGCTCCAGCGTCATAACCCCAGCATCTCATGGTCCGACAAGGAAATCACCTCCTGGTCACCGTCCTGTCATCATTGTCTCCGTCTAGTCTGTGCCGCCACATCCATAGAAAGCTCACCCATTTCAATCGCTCTTGAGATCCCCAGGCAATACCGTAACTTACAAGAGGTCTTCAGTGAGCACCAAGCCACTCGTCTCCTTCCTCATCATCCCTGGGACTGTGCCATCGACCTCCTGCCCGGTACTTCACCTCCTCGTGGGCGCGTATACCCCCTCTCATCGATCGAAATCCACGCTATGGAAGACTACATCGAAGAGGTTCTTCAGCAAGGCTTCATTCGTCCATCCACTTCCCCAGTCTCGGCGGGTTTCTTCTTCGTCGAAAAGAAAGATGTGGGTTTACATCTCTGCATCGACTTCAGAGGGCTGAACTCCATCATGGTGAAGTACCGTACCCACTCCCTCTAGTCCCATCGGCCATAGAACAACTCCGGGGGTCCCGATTCTTCACCAAATTGGATCTCTGGAGTGCCTATAACCTGATCCGTATCCGGGAGGGCGACAAGTGGAAAACAGCCTTCAGCACAACCGCAGGTCACTATGAGTATTGGGTCATGCCTTTCGGTTTGGTTAACGCACCCTCTGTCTTCCAGGCCCTGGTGAACGATGTGCTGAGAGACTTCTTGGGAAGATTTGTTATCGCCTATATCGACGACATCCTCATCCATTCCGCCACACTCTCAGAACACATCACACACATTCGCCAGGTTCTATCACGCCTCCTAAAACACCAACTCTATGTGAAGGCAAAGAAGTGCGTATTCCACCGAACCACCGTCTCCTTCCTGGGATACGTGATCGGCCCTGAGGGAGTGAGGATGGAGGAGAAGAAGATCTTGGCTGTCACCACATGGCCAGAGCCCAGCACCATCAAGGAACTCCAGCGCTTCCTGGGATTTGCCAACTTCTACCGCCAGTTCATTCGCGGATTAAGCTCAGTGGCTGCCCCCCTCTCAGCCTTCCTTAAGGGACAGCTTAGAAATCTGTGCTGGAGTGACTCTACCAGAGGCGCTTTCTGCCTGTTAAAGGAGAGTTTCACCTCTGCTCCCATACTAAAAATGCCTGACCCGAATAAATCGTTCATCGTGGAGGTGGACGCTTCCGACACAGGTGTGGGGGCGGTTCTGTCGCAGCGTCATGGTGAACCTTCTAAACTTTACCCATGTGCCTTTTTTTCTAGGAAGTTGTCCCCGGCTGAGAGGAATTATGACGTGGGCAACCGTGAGCTGCTGGCGGTGAAGTTGGCACTTGAGGAGTGGAGACACTGGCTAGAGGGATCTCAGGAACCATTCATTGTGCTAACCGACCACCGCAACCTGGAATATATCAGAGCAGCTAAACAGCTGAATCCACGTCAAGGCAGGTGGGCCCTCTTCTTCTCCAGATTCAATTTCTCGATCTCCTTCTGCCCAGGATCTAAGAACGGAAAAGCCGATGCGTTGTCACGCATCCACGGGTCGAGTGAAAGTCCTGCCGCAGATAAGTCCATCATCGCCCCATCGCTGATCATAGCTCCCATCCAATGGAACATGGAGGAGGATATTCGACGGGAACTCGCCAGGGAACCCGCACCGTCTGACCGACCCGTGGACAAAACGTACATCCCTTCGGCTCTCCGTGACCAGATAATCACCTGGGCACACACATCCCTTTGCTCCGGTCATCCTGGCATCACACACACCATCCAACTCCTAACTGCTGAATATTGGTGGCCCAGCTTGGCCTCTGACGTGCGAAGATTTGTCAAATCTTGCTCCATCTGCGCCACTACCAAGTCCCTGAGAGAGGTCCCTGCCGGTAAACTATTGCTCCTACCCATTCCGCAGAGACCCTGGTCGTACATTGCGGTAGACTTTATTACGGACCTCCCTCGGCCTGACGGTAACACCACGGTCTTGGTAGTGGTAAATCGTTTTTCCAAAGCCTGTCGTCTAATCCCATTTCCGCCTCTTCCCTCTGCTCTCCAGGTTGCGGATGCCCTCTTTCACAATGTTTTCTACTGTTTTGGCCTTCCGGAGGACATTCTGTCTGACCGTGGCTCCCAGTTTACTTCTCGTGTTTGGAAGGCATTCATGGAGAAACTGGGTGTCACGGTGAGCCTCACATCCAGCTATCACCCGGAGTCCAATGGCCAGGCAGAGCGGACCATCCAGGACCTGGGGAGGTTTCTTCGAAGCTACTGTCATAATCGTCAACATGACTGGTCCCAGTTTTTGCCTTGGGCCGAATACACGCAAAACTCCTTGCGCCATTCGTCCACTGGACTAACCCTCTTTCAGTGTGTTCTGGGCTACCAGCCTCCCCTGTGTCCCTGGATCCCGAGTCAGACCGAAGCCCCTGCGGTGGACGATTGGTTTCGGCGGGCAGAGAGGGTCTGGCAAATGGCCCATGTCCACCTCCATAGAGCCGTCTGCCAATAGAAAATCAAGGCCGATCGCCACCGCCGGGATTCTCCAGTGTTCAACCCAGGAGACCGGGTATGGCTCTCGACTCGGGATCTCAAGCTCCGCCTGCCTTGCCGGAAGCTCAGCCCGCGATTTATGGGGCCATTTAAAGTCCTCCGGAGGGTCAATCCAGTCACATACACTCTCCAACTACCTTCCTATTACAAAATCTCACCCTCTTTTCATGTTTCCCTCCTCAGGCCGGTGATTCCTGGTCCACTGGCTGATGCGGTCCCCTGTGACACTCCACCTCCAGCGCTGGAAATCGAAGGCGCACCTGCCTACGCGGTGCACACTCTTCTCGACTCCAGACGCCGTCAGGGCCGCATTCAGTATCTGGTGGACTGGGAGGGGTACGGTCCCGAGGAGCGATGCTGGGTGCCGTCATCGGATATCATGGACATCAACCTGATCACAGATTTCCATTGGGATCACCCAGATCGCCCCGCTCCTCGCCCTCGGGGACATCCCCCTGGCCGGCGACGCTCCACGGCTGGAGCCATGCGTCAAGGGGGGGGGTACTGTAACGAGCTCGTCTCCTCCCCTGCCGACTTCAGCCATTCGGCCATCAGCGTCTCCGGTTTTCTAATCACCGGTCTATTCACTCATCACCTGCACCTGTCGTCACTTTCATGCACACAGTCACTCTCTCCTACTTAAACCCCTCTGTTCCCATTTTACACTGCGAAGTCTACACTAGCCCATGTGTTTACTGAGGAGGGGGGGTGGGGTCTTGGGGGGGGGGATTCTTGGGGGGTGGGGAGTCCCTTATTTCTCCACATAAATGGTGGCAACCCTACTGAGTGGTGCACTTTTTTGTTCACAGTTCACTCTCTGCTCTTCCAAAGTCATGTAGCAAAGTGTGAAAGATGCTCACAGCTCTGGGAATAGCAGGAAAGGAGAGGAAGACAGCCGCTGACAGGTTGGGGGACGCAGCAAAAAGAGCTTCTTGTTGGTGCTGGAACAAGTGGGATGAGTTGAACTGGAAGCAAGGAGAAGATGGCCAATGATGTGTTTACGCAGTTGTGCAAAAACAAGCGAATTTATTTATTTATTTATTTATTTAACCTGTACTTTACCAAGCAAGACATTAAGAACAATTTCTTATTTATAATGACAGCCTGGCAAGTGCCAAAAGATACTTGTGGGGGGAAGGGGAGGGGGAGGAAACACAAGAGAAACAAAACAAAGAAGAGCAACTAACTAATCAAGCAGAAGTAAACATTTACAAGTATCATTAAAAGTGTCCATAAGAAGGCCCTTAAAAGCAGTGATTGAAATAAATGTATCCAGTTTTAGTGTTTTTTGTAACAGATTCCAATCATTAGCAGCAGCAGACTGCACTGACAGCAGGCCAAAGGATGTGTTTAAGGGCCTTTACCCTAATATAGAGGAAAGACCGCATATCATGCTAGGCCACAAATATTGGCTGCAATAACTGACTTAAATAGGGGGGCAACTATCCAAGAAGAGTTTTATAAATAAGTGTAAACCAGTGGATGTTACGACAAGTATGAAGAGAGGGCCACTTGACCAGAGAATACGGAAGACAGTGGTATGTTTTGAAGGGGGCATTCAAAGCAAATCGAATAGCAAAGTGATAGATTGTGTCAAGCTTTGTCAAGTGTTCCTTTGCAAGCGAATCTATAAATTGTATCCCCATAATCCCCCATAAAGGGAAGTATGGTCATTTGAAGAATTATGCGTTTGGCAGTAGATGTAAAAGAGGAACAATTTCTATATAGAAAGCCATGTTTTGCCTTAACCTTTGACTGAAACATGGTGACACGGTGCGAGAAGGACAATGCACTATCTAGCCAGATTCCTAGATATTTATAAACCCTAACCTGTTCTAGGACAGTTCCATCTCAGGTAGTAATGTCCACGATGGAAGGGGACAAAGTGCCCTTCTGACCAAACCACATAACTTTAGTCTTGGCAGTGTCTAATGATAAACTGAGGTTAGTAAAAGCCTGCTGTATTTCAAGAAAACTCCAAAAGGGATTTTATCACTGCATTGGGAGATAGACCAGTGGTATACACTGTTAAAAAAAAAAAAGTCCTAATTTTATGGAAATTAACTCTAAGTTTTTCATTTTTATAGTAGTTTTCTGGGGGGGGGTTGGTTTTTTTTTTTTGTTTTTTTAATTGTGCACATTTTTTTTTTTTTTTTTGAGAACAGCGTTCGTGTCCATTCCAGATTCCGCAGGGATTAATCAGAAGGTCATAGGGCCCACTCATAATGGTGGTCACACTCTCGATCTTATACTAACACTCAGATTAAATATAGAAAGTGTAGTTACACTTCCACAATCTGAAGCTATCTCAGATCATTATCTTGTCTCATTCAAAACGTTTCTTAGTAATAATACATGCCTCGCCACCTTATCGTAATAAACGTACATTTACGTCAACTACTATGCAGAATTTTATCAATTATCTTCCAGAGTTATCAACTTTGATTGGATCACTGTCACACCCCACAGAACTTGATCAGGCAACTGAATCCTTAGAGCCAACATTCCGCAACACCTTAGATAATGTGGCTCCACTTAAAAGGAAAATAATTAGAGAGAACTAGCTCTCTGTTATAATGATAATACACACACCTTAAAACTCACCACTCAAAAATTAGAACATAAATGGTGCCAAACTAAATTTGTAGTATTCCAGTTAGCATGGGAGGAGAGCCTCCTGAGCTATAGAAAAGTGCAGCTGTGCAGCTAAATCAATGTATCTTTCCACCCTAATAGAAGTTAACAAAAACAATCCTAGATTCTTATTTAATATTGTAGCAAAACTAACTAGGAATAAGAGCACCTCAGAAACATGCACACCGTCAATATACAGTGGTGACAACTTAGCAAAATTGTAAATATCAGGCAAACAATTCAGACTACAAATTTAAAACCAGATAATTTGATAACTAACACTTTAGATAACAATATAACTATATCAGGTCAGCAATTAGAATGTTTTACTCCCCTTCAAGTGACCGAATTAACTTCACTGATTTCTTACTAGATCCCCTACCTACACTGGCTATGTACCTAAATCCTTTAAACTAGCAATTATCAAACCTCTGATTAAAAAATCTGACCTCAATGCCTGTTTGCTGTCCAACTATAGGCCAATATCAAACCTCCCCCTTTATCTCCAAGATCCTAGAAAAGGCTGTAGCACAGCAGTTATGCCCATACCTACACAGGAATAACATTCATGAAATGTGTCAATCAGGATTTAGGTCTCATCATAGCACAGAGACAGCACTAGTTAAAGTTGCTGGCCTCTGAACAGGGTTGTGTCCCCTTGCTTGTGTTGCTTGACCATAGTGCAGCCTTTGACACCATTGATTATACCATTCTCCTTGATAGACTAGAAAATGTTGTTAGAGTTAAGGGAATGGTCCTCTTATGGCTCAGGTCCTACTTGACTGATCGTTATCAGTTTGTTGATGTAAATGATGACTTCTATACACATACTGAGGTAAAGTGTGGTGTTCCACAAGGTTCTGTTTTAGGCCCACAGCTTTTTTCTTTATATATGCTACCTCTAGGTAATATTATTCATAAACACAGTATTAGCTTCCACTGCTATGCTAATGATACATTTCTATGTCTCAGTGAAGCCAGACGAGAGAAACCAGCGTAATAAAACTGAGGAATGTGTAAAGTACATTAGACACTGGATGCTTACTAACTTCCTCCTACTTAACTCTGAAAAGACATAAGTGCTTGTACTAGGACCACATGCAGCTAGGAGTACGTTTTCTGATTACATAGTAACTCTGGATGACCTTTCTTTCTCATCATGTGCAGCTAGGGTTGCCACCTTTTATATGGAGAAATAAGGGACCTCCCCGCAAGTCATAGTTCAGGTTTTGCTTAACAGCATGACAGTGTGATATACATGTGTCAGCTCTGCAGCTGTTGGATTGAAAATGTGTATGGATTAGGCTGGTAAATACAGATGGATACTGTGATCCTTTTTTTCCCAAAGTTAGAAAGAAAAACCAATGTCTAAAAGTGTATCATGTTTATGGCTTGTACAAGATATACAGATGGGTTATTTATTTAGATGTTCGAAATTGTACATTGTCATATTTATATAATCTATCATGTTTATGAATTATAAGATAAATTACTATCTTAACCTTCAGCCCAAAGTCTAAGAGAATGGATGGAATATCAGGATAATATTTGCACTGATTATTGCCTAGCTATTTGTATTGGTTACTGTGTAATATAGCCTAACATAGGCTATAATATAGGCTACAGTTGGCAATATACGATTAGACAATACACCATGTCCGCCTTGGGGGAAGTCTGAGGTATAAGGAATCGAGCGATTTCACTCTGTGCAGTCTGCTCTGCTGGGACATGGGTAGCATGTGCAGCGTGCGGTTTAAGGTCAGACACCCCTCCTTGGGCGACCGAAAAAGCTCGATGGCAAACTGTATAGTTCGCCTTGTATTCATCGCCAGGGAAAGGGCTGACCCACTGATCATTCAGCCCAATATCTTGACAGCCTCTTAAGTGTCACCAGGGGACTTCATTGAATCATTGAAATAATAAGGAAAAGAAAAATACAGCAACTGAGGGTGCTATTTTTAATTGTAAGCTACAAGGCAGCCACTGAGTTACACCCAATGGAAACAATGGCGCTGACGTGCAGTCTAACACAGCACACCACTGAAATTAAACTTCCACACTCTGCTTGTATAACTGGTTTGATTTTATTTCAAGATTCAAGAGATTCAAGTGTTTTATTGTCATGTGCACAGCAAAACAGGCAGTTACACTGTACAATGAAATTCTTACTTTGCTAATCCTCCGTTACCAGACGAGTGTGAATAAAGACAATATATAAATAAGTAGAAAAAATCTTATATGGAAGACAATATAAATAAGCAAAAGAATCTTATAAAGAAAACAAGAGACCAAAAAAAAACAAAAAAAAAACGAGAAAAATACAGCTGGGGTAGATCCATGAAAGTGAGGTAGATCTATGAAAGTGGCTTAGTATTGGAGTAATCATTAAGTTAGATCCATGAAAGTGAGGTAGATCTATGAAAGTGACTTAGTATTGGGGTAATCATTAAGTTACATGTGCAGTTGTTACAGTGAATGTGCAATGTTATCATGTTACTTGATGTTATGTTATTCTCAGCACTTTGAAGACCTAGTGCATATATGAAACAACATGTACGAAAATACATGACAAATCGCGTCCCTTATTGATTCAATACGGGACACAGCATTTTACTGTCCAATACAGGATGATCCTGTATTATAAGGGATGGGTGGCAACCTATGTGCAGCACTAAAAGACCTTGGTGTAATTACTGACAGTTTTTCATTTGAAGCTCATGTAGATAATATTACCAGGTGTCACAGCCTGCACCTCCATTTTGTTTTGTTCGGTCTTTGTTCTCTTGTTCTGTCTGTCTCCGCCCCTCACCTGTTCCTGTTTGTCTCATTATTAACCTCGTTAATTTGAACCAATCCTGTTTTGCCCTGTTTAGTTTCCCTCTGTATTTAAGCCCTTGTGTTTCACTTGTCCTTTGTCTATTGTTGTTTGTGTATTTTGCACTCTGTTATGCTGCACCTTTTGTTATTGGTTTTTGTTCCTGTTTTGCACTTGTATTTTCATCTTTATTTTGTCAGTAAAGTCCTCCTTTTGTCACCTTCATCATCTTGTCTTGCGCGTGGGTCCTGCACCACTCCACCAGCGTGACACCGCCTTCTTTCATCTCAGAAATATTAATAAGACAAGAACTGCAATGTCATTTCACAACACAGAAAAACTACTTCATGCTTTCAGTACCTAAATTGGGGGGGCGGGATCCTGTTTTGTTTGTTGTGGGCACATAAAGCCCTTTGAGCCCTTTGTAAATAGTGATACTGGGCTCTAAATTAATTTGAAACTTAAGCAATCTCACATTGCAGCGTTCACAATAGCGCACGAACTTAAAACAGTCTGCACTGTTTCATTTGCATTATGATCTTGACGATCGTAGTAACGTATTAAATAATGGCCTGTCTCTTATGATAGCCTGTCTCAAATAAAGGCTGGGTAAATAGTTGAGGTAAATAAAGGCCTCGGTCACTATTTGAGAATTCACGGCATTATTGCTTAACCCATAGGTATCCTTACAGAGAAATTGGAAAACATGCAAACAGCAAAAGTCTATAGGAAAAAACTAAGTTAAATTTCATAGGTACTGTTTTGACAATTACAAAGCACACCATAGCTTTGCACCTATTTTTATGATGTACTTAGTGGCCAGTTGAATTAGGCTCCCACACCTTTCCCAAAAGTGGATTCTTTACACAGGTGTGCCTTGCCACACAGGAGTACAAGGGTAGGCGGACAGGCATCCAAATAATCCAGTTACCAGAAAAACAAATGAAAAATTACTCATCAGTGGTGTGAGTCAGGAAGGCCTTATGTGCCATGACGCAGAGAGGTGAAGTCAACGGTGAAGGTGTGCAGAACTATAATGGAAAGAGAGGGGTGGAACATGGCTACAGGTAAATACTGGTATGTTTGAGCACTCGTCCTGCTCTGAGGCAGGGTTCGAAATGCAGGGAGGCATTGGGGGGTCTGACTATAATTTGTATTTTGCTCTGAGGCATCTATGGGCCCGCAGTCACCAACTCACCAACACTAGAGAGTTGAGGAGTGGGAAAACAACTGATCTGACATGCCCAGGTTTTCACTGTTGTATCACGCTAGAGGCAGAGCAGCAGAGTCGGGATGTGACGTAAGTCGCATGAGCCCATGAGTTCATCCCTTTGGTATGCCGCAAATGACACAGACTGATGGCAGTGGTGTAGGAAATGTTTTCCTGGCCCACGCTAGTTGACGTGTTACAAAACTGAGCCATATGTGAATGCTGCTGCGCAGGTCTTAACAGCTGCGGTTTGTACCGTATGATGAGGACACTCAATTCCGCATGATGGGACATGTCACTGTGTCCAAATGCTTCCAGAAACATGACAATGAGTTCACTTTATTCAAATGGCCTGTAAAGTGATCTCAATCTATTAGACCATCTTTTGGATGAGTTTTGTAATGGGCTGCTCACGTAACCAATGGACCTCAGTCCAGTGCATAGGAATCGCATGATTCCAGTGGGATTTTTCTGATATCTTGTAAAATCCAAAGAACAATGAGGGCAAGACTGTGCAAAATTGATGTACCTAATAAATTGGCCGCTGAGTGTAACAACTCAACTGTAAATTATTAAAGCCCATAACGCTGATGATGTCGACTTACCATATGTTTTTCAGCGGCTATTGTTTCAAGATTCCTTTATTGTTACATCCCATTATACAAGTATAAGAGAGTAACATTATTAGTTTTCGGCTCGTCGTCATGGAAGCAATAATAGCAATAAATAACGATAGAAAAAGCGGAAAAAAACAGTACTTAATATAATATAAATAATGTGTAGTGTGTGTAAAGTGCTGTGTGTGTGTGTGTGTAGGACCCGCCTTAATAAATATGCATATGTGTATGTAGTTGTTTGCATGTATGTTTGTGTGTGTGTGTGTGTGTGTGTGTTGCCGACAGACGACAACAGGCCGTGGCCTGGTGGAAAAAACTGTCACGGAGCCTGCAGGTAAAGCAGGTCCAGGCCTTGAGCCTGCAGGTAAAGCAGGTCCAGGCCTTGAGCCTGCAGGTAAGCTTGCCAGACGGCAGCAGCTGAAACCGTCCTTGGCTGGCGTGGCTGGTGTCCTTGATAATCCTACGGTCCTTACTCACACACAGTCCGTTGTATATATTGTACAGTATTAAGTGGCATACTGAACAAGGTGTGCTGAAAAGTAACAAAATAAACCAACAGACAATGCATTTACTGTAAACAACTTAACTACCTTTTGGTTTAAGAAATTTGCAACGTGCAAAAGTGCAGAATATCCGACAGAGTATTAGGGCCATGTTGAGATTTCGAGAATAAGGTTGTAATATTACGAAAATAAAGTCATACGTGAGAAAAAAAGTCATATTATGAGAACAAACTTGTAATTTAATGAGAATAAAGTCATAATATTTCAAGAAAATGTCATAATATTATGAGAATAAAGTCATAATTTTTTGAGGAAAAATCATAATATTACAAGAATAAAGTCGTAAAATTTTTGAGGAAAAAAAACCCATAATTTTTAGGAAAATATATTACCAGCAACCATCAAAACAGTCATGAAGACAGTCAATGGCAGCCTGAGCCTGCGTCTGGCAACTGTTGTTTGTCTCGGTCGTCGTGCCACACACATCAGTCAACAGGTAACTTTACTTAATAGTCTTAACATTAAATGTTTGATAAATGCGGTTTTGCTTGTTGAGCCAACACAGGTTTATAGTTTCGTTCCTCATTTTAATGCAGGCGGCAGGCTGCTCTTGTGATGTTTCACCCGTAAAAAAACACGTGTCCTAAAATTACAACTTTCTTGTGAATTATGATTTTATTCTCATGTCTATTATTCCATGTACCAAGGTGTTTGGAGCTCTGTTCATCTTGATAATCAATAATGGCCAAAGCTCAGAGATATCTTTATGAGCCACAAACAAATGTGCCTATGGAATTTGGACGATTGTGCGTTTGCAAATTGAATTTCACTCAAATGAACAAACAAACAAACAAACAAAATCATTCTCCATATACACCAACTTTAGTGTGTAAGCATTCATTCATTCATTTATTCATTTTCTAAGCCACTTATCCTTTTTAGGGTTGCGGGGGGTGCTGGAGCCTGTCCCAGCGATCACTGGGTGAAAGGCAGGGAAACACCCTGAACAGGTTGCCAGTCCATCGCAGACAGTGCATACATGCACTGTATTAATCAGTTCATTTAAAAGAATCATTGAAATTTTAGCAACAGTACTGTCCTTCCTCTGCTACTTTTCAAAATTCACACTATTCTCATGAATCATCTAACACATTTTAATGTGTCAGCCTGACAGCAACCTGACAGCAACAGACCAGTTTGGCAGTTCCATTTTAACAGACTTTCAGCATTACGGGTAAGATAAAATCAGTAAGACTGACAAACACAAGGAACCATTGCCGGATGACTGGAGAACAAATAAAAAACACATTCCTATTTAAGCCTGCCACTAATGTAGATAATAAAGATACTGTTTCCCTTGTCTTAATGACAGTTTGTTGTGCACCACACTACTGATTAATCTTGGTATGTCAACCAATGTATTCATAAAAAACATTTGCACACTAAATGCCTGGTGAAAACAAACACTGGGTTTTCCGTTCCAGAAAGAGAGGTAACTCAAACTCTGGCTCAGTTACCATGTGAACCTAACCTGCTCGCTGGCAGGTTTTATTTAACAAAAGACTTTTTCCGTGTCTCCTCCCTCCTGCTGAACCTGAAGCAGTTGTCAGATATGGTGCGTCCTTTCCTCGTTAACCCAGTCGATGTTGAAGCCAAATTAATTCGCATAGCCTTATGTCGGGAGAGGATTCTGAGACCCTGATTAGATGTAGTATCATTCCCTGATGACTACCTAATTGAAAGGTACCGTTTTTCATCACACTCTATCATGTATCTGAACAACATTCTCTGGATTTACATCTCTAATATTATACACCATGGACTTGCTCTCAGTTCAGAGCAAATTCTTTGCGTTGCTCCTCATTTTTTTTGCCAACAGTAGTTTCCTTTATAACGTTTTTGCAACACACTACACACTGGGAAAGCAAGTGTTTGTAGAGCCGAGGAAAAGTGTCCCTTGCACTTACACACCCACTGCACATTTTCAAAGTGTTTTCTGGGCACAAACCTCTATGGGCCATCAAAGAGGAATTGCACAGTATTGCAGGTGACTTATGTGGAATCATTCAGCTGAAGTTAATGATGATATTTTAAATTATATTGTGTTCATGACACTCTGCTGTGACCTCAGACTGGGATCAGTAATTAGTTTTTTTCTTGCAGGGTTTCCCAATGTCATAGGCTGCATCAATGGCACACAGATCCCTATCACTGATCCTTCACTTAATGAAGCAAACTGTGAATAAGAAGGCTTTCCACAGCATTGATGTGCAGGTACATTGACTACTGTCTTACAATAACAAATTCTCCACGTCACAATGTACTGCAACTAATATCTCATTCTCTGTACTGTCAAGATCCTATGTGATGCAGCACAGTTGATCATAAATATTGAAGCCAAGTGGCCCAGATCTGTGCACGACTCACAAATGTATTGTGAGTGTACCCTCTGCAACAGATTTGCACATGGTAAGTAAAGCTTTGTACAAATATTATTTCCTTGTTTCCCTCAAAGTGTATCCACTATATAATTACAGGAGAGTCTGATGGTCTCCTGCTTGGTGACAGAGTGTACCCATGCCAGTCCTCTCTGTTGACCCCCTTACCTCTCTGTTGATCCTTTTGTTTCTGAAAATGTGCTCATACTCACCATAAGCGCGTATCAGAACTTCTAACTCCAGTTCGATGAAGTAGGACAACCTTTTTTTCTCACCGGTTTCCATGGTGAATTGTAGTATTGGAGCTCCATTGTTGATGGCTTTTTGTAGTCATCATGCACACACCTAACTCAGAGTGAACATACTCAGAGTTGAAAGAACTAACTCAGATCAGCTTTTCTGGAACTGAAAATTTCCCATCTCAGGGTTCATCAACTCAGAGTTAAGGGTTAAGCTCAGAGATTGTTAAACCTGCTTTCTGGAATACCTGCCTGTTTGGACAAAGTGGTGTAAACTTTGATTGTTTCTCAGTGTAAACACAAGGGTACTCTCGTCTCTGTCTTTCAGAGCTGGTTTAACATAATCACTTTGCTCTCTTGATTCAAAACTGACATAAGAAGTGGCCTGACTCCCAATCCCCAGTGGCCTTATGGCACTGTGAATGGAAACTTAGAACTCAACCAAGCTTATGCTGACCAGAGATACATCTGAGTGCTCTTAAAAATGTAGGGATGGTGTGAATACAAAGCAGATGTGTTCTGTTTTTTGGGGGGGTTTTGTGCCTATTTTTGGTGCCTCATTTGGCTCACTTGAGAAAAGACTGATTTAGTTATGTTCAAGAGAACGACATATAAAAACATCCAGAGACCAGGGACAGGGTATTCCAGACACACAGGCCAAATGTTCTGATTAAACATTGTAATCAGAGAAAGAACTAAACCATGCCACATTCCAAAAGTCAATCAATTGATAAGAGTGAAATCATCTGCCAATATCTTTTACTTGGAAAACCTTGGGATCAGACAAAATGTTTCTCAGAGACCCGTTCTCTCTTACAATTACAGCAACAAAAAGTCCTTGAAGCTATAGCATAACCATAGTATGTCTGTTGACTGAGACTGATCCTGTGTCTTTTACCTGCTGCCACCATCTGTAGATATCACCTCTGAGTTTACTGTTTGTGCTGGTCAGTAAAGGGTCAATGGCTGACTGAGGGGACTACTGAGGAATTTTCAAAAGGTGTTCAGATGTGTGGGAACAAGTAGAATGTTATGAAGCTTAGCAAGGGAGCTGTACCTTTTAATTTCCTGTGGCACGAATGTCTTTTTTCTTTTTCTTTTTTATTGTTTTTTTTGTCTTGCTGGCAGTTATTTGATCGACTTCTGAAAGGCAGGAGGATTAGCTTTTGGCATTGATTGCAACCACCTAGACAGGAATAGTCACAAAAAAAAGAGATGACAGATAAGGTGTGTCAGAAAAACTTCCTTTACCATAAACTCTAATAAAAACTGGGTCTCAAATAATGGCTGGGCAAATAAAGGCTGGTCCAAATACAGGCCAGGTAAAACAAAAACAAAAAAAAAGACATAAAATGACAGAAAGGCTCAGGTGGTAAATTCATCATATTTCCGCAGCATTATTTACATCAGTACAACAAAATACGGTAATTATGCTCACCACTCTGTTGCTATTAGTTTCACTTTTTAACAGAAATACCAGACCAATATTGTTCGGCCTCACATGGATTAGTCCTACAGTGTCCACAATCACAACTAATGACATGTCTCTAATAATAGCCTGTCTCAAATAAAGGCCTGGTTCTTTCTTCAGTTGAGGTAAATAAAGGCCCTGGCCACCATTTGAGAATTTATGGTGTACAAATTCCTAAGGCTGCATAAAGGTTAGCTATATCATTTGGTAAGATCTCTTTCAAAATAAACACTGAAAATTTTATAATTGATAATTTAGGAAAAGGAGCAGAAAGAGCTTCAAAAAATTATTGCATCTGTTAAATTTCATGACTTTAATAGGAAAAAAACTAGGGATGTTTGACAACACATTTTCTTTTTTCTCAGCTTAACTTGTTGCTTAGGGTGAAATATCAAGTTTCAATAGGAGTCATAGGCCCATCTCAAAACCAAATGTTTCAGACATTCAAGCCTGAGGTTCAGAGGAAATTTTAGACTGAGATTACCGATTGCAAATTTGATAATCAGACCTGACAAGTGTTTGTAGCAATTCATTTTAAAAGAGTTGGGTTTCCCTCATTACCTTGCATACCTGTTGTGTAGAATTTAAATAAACTGTTCAGATGTGCCATAGCCCCATATTGAGAAGTCTATGACGGTTTCTTCACACTGCCGAATTCACTAGGCTAGTTTATTGTTTGTAAAGGATTCAAAGGCTTTCAGGTTCGGGGGTGCAAGGTCAATAATTCTCAGGAGCACAAAGTGATTCTCTCTCAGTAACTTATGAAACCTCAAGACACCTTATGACAATCGTTTCTCTTTTTTGTTTCCTTAATGACAAAATCTGATCAATCATCGCAGACTGGACCTGATTTACTAGAAAAGCAAGAACCGATTCCTATCACTCTCAGCACGGGCTGTCAATCAACATGAATGAAAAATTTCCATGGAGTTACAAAACTTCTGTTCCTGCCTTATCATGATGACATAACTACCAAATTACTATTTTTTAGATCAGCTGCAGTTTTGGGCCGAAGGCAATAGTTTGGTTGTCATGTCTGTAATTTCGGGATCAGACCGCACAATATTTATGTCTTTCACGATGGCCACTATGTCAGATTAGGCAATCATAGTGCCATAAATTCTTGCCGTGTCTTGGCCGGTAGATTGGCAACACTACAAGATTGACCCCAACCAATCATCGTATGCTGCCTTTCAAGACCTTGCGCAAGTCCATAAGTCGTCGGGGAGGACGACTGTCATTTGTCTTGTCGGTCAACGTCAAAGAACCTGTCGTAGGAGATGTCAGACTAGGCAGGAAAATACTAAAAATTTAGACATGCTAGACTTTTCGCGTCGCGTGTCGTGTGTCGTGTTTCGTTGTAGGGCGTCCCAGATGCCACATTGTTGTTCTTAGATTATGTCACACTACAAGGAGTAAAGACCCCCATTCATCATTCCCAACGTTCATATTCTGGCCCGACGGTGGAAGTTTGTCCGCAACGACATAATCGTGTCAAAATCAGGCTGAAATCGTGTAGTCTGAACCCGGCATTAGTTGTAGCAGGTTATTAAGCTCATGGTTGGTTGCTGTGATGATCGTGATCTGTCAACTAGAAATAAACGTCTTGGACTTCAGGGACCTTACTGCCAACTCAGAGTTTATGACACAAAAGTGGCTCATGTTAAACATGAAAATATCTCTGAACAATCCTTTGCTCCACGCCTCACAAGCCTCAGAGAAGATTCAACCAAGTGCCGCTCTGCTTTAGCCAATTTTAAAATTTTAAGAGATTCTGCCAACATAAATCCTAATCTCTTCGGCACCAGTGTAATAAGGTATATGTGATAAATTCATTTGGAAACAGGCCAGAAGAGCAACCAGAATTTTTCTTGTAGAGGGCAAGTTATAGGAGAGATATTACTCTACAATATTAGTGTTACACTTTTGAAACCAAGAGAATCTTCTCTGTGTGTGTTCAGCTTTGCCTGACCACACTAACTTAACAGGCCCATGATGTGCAGAAAAGTGAAATGTTACACACTGAATTCAACTGTTATATTGTTTATTATCTTTTTCCTGTTAAATATGAATATAAATGGAAAGATAAAATCCATCATTTTTGTCTGACTAGTCAAAAGAAGTAAACCTGGCCTTCGCGTTGTCCTCCTCTAGGGGCTGACAAGATAGCACCTTCTCCCTCTATAAATTCAAACCATGGTTTGGAAAAAAATTAAATGAGTGTCACAAAAATATAATGACTGCATTCATGCATCCTGAGGTTTTTCTTAGGGCTCTCTCACAGATAGATAGATAGATAGATAGATACTTTATTCATCCTGAGGGAAATTCCAGCAGCTGATATGACACAACACAATCAGAGCACCGATACACGCAAGAAAAGACAAAAAAAAAAAGCCAAAAACACAGACAAAAGCACAGCCGTTCTTACTTCCGGCAGCTAATAGTGCAAGAATAGTAATAATGTTTAAACAAACACTATATAAATTGTGCAAAATAGACAGATCATGTGCCCATGGAGGTAGTCTGATGCAAGGTAATTAACTGTGCTGAATAGTAATTACTGTAAATAACATACAATACAAATACAATACAAAATGCAAGATGGAGGTAAGTAAGTACTATACAGAAATTATGCAAAATTTTTGTCTAACTAGTCAGAAGAAGTAAGCCTGGCCTTCGTGTTGTCCTCCTCTAGGGGCTGACTTGTGTGTGTGTGTGTGTGTGTGTGTGTGTGTGTGTGTGTGTGTGTGTGTGTGTGTGTGTGTGTGTGTATGTATATATATATATATATATATATATATATATATATATATATATATATATATATATACACACACACACACACACACACACACACACATATATATATATATATATATATATATATATATATATATATATATATATATATATATACATATATACATATATATATTCATACGTGTGTGTGTGTGTGTGTGTTGTTATGACCCTGAGTCATAAGAGTGTTTTATTGTGATTTTTGTGCCACTCTCCCCCTTCCTGAGGGTGATGCTGTTTACCCTGCCTGGTGTGTTTCTCCTGTGTGTTTCTCTGTTTCTTTTAATGTGTTGAGCTGCAGGTGGCGGCTGGTGATTGGACCACAGGCTGACGCGGCTTCTTTAAAATGACGCCTGCCCGATGCCAGATCGCTCTGTCATTTTCATGGCTCCCAACCAGACCTTGCTGTGCTGCCAGACTATCGCTTCAGTGTTGTGAAATTGACCTTGATTATATGTATTGTATATAGTTTTGGAGAGAGAGCAGCCCTGGTAGTTGTAGGGGTGAGAAGCTCTTTTCGTTGATAACTTTTTTTTTCTTCTGTTTTATGTTATGGAGGTATGTAAAGCTGCTCGTATTTCCTTTTTTGTTTTCTTTAGTTGGGAATATGTTATTCACTTGTTAATATTATAGATTGTTTTGGTTATTGTTTTGGCTGTGCTCACCCCGACGCCTACACCACCACCTTTTGTAAAATAAATCAATTTCATTTGGACTGTATCCACTGTGGCACAGGTCATCCATGGGAGTGGGGAAAGAGAGGAGTCACTTTATGCTATGTTCAGGTTTTGGGCATAACAGTGTACACAAATAAATAAAGCAACATAGCACCTTCTCCCTCCTATAAATTCAGACCATGGTTTGGAAAAAAATTCAGTGAGTGTCGCAAAAATATAATGACTGCATTCATGCATCATGAGGTTTTCCTTAGGGGCTCTCTCACATTTTCAGTGATATGTTTTTCTCTCAAGGTGAACAACATCAATAGGTTTGCATGGAAAGATTGTATTCTCAAATTACCTTTAGCGTTTTCCTTTTTTTTTTAAAGAATTTCTTGGCACCAGAAAAGATGCTGGCACCAGAGAAGACTGTCTGTTTTCTCATGCACTGTTCATATGAGTCATGTGATAGCAAATGCAGCTTTGGAGTAAACTATTAGATAGATAGATAGATAGATAGATAGATAGATAGATAGATACTTTATTCATCCTGAGGGAAATTCCAGCAGCTGATATGACACAACACAATCAGAGCACCGATACACACAAGAAAAGACAAAAAAAAAAAAAAAGCCAAAAACACAGACAAAAGCACGGCAGGTCTTACTTCCGGCAGCTAATAGTGCAAGAATAGCAATAATATATAGACAAACATGTACTATCCAAATAATATTAACAGTGCAAGAATAGTAATAATATATAGACAAACATGTACTATCCAAATAATATTAACAGTGCAAGAATAGTAATAATATATAGACAAACATGTACTATCCAAATAATATTAACAGTGCAAGAATAGTAATAATATATAGACAAACATGTACTATCCAAATAATATTAACAGTGCAAGAATAGTAATAATGTTTAAACAAACATGTACTATCCAAATAATATTAACAGTGCAAGAATAGTAATAATGTATAGACAAACACTATATAAATTGTGCAAAATAGACAGATCATGTGCCCATGGAGGTAGTCTGATGCAAGGTAATTAACTGTGCTGAATAGTAATTACTGTAAATAACATAACATACAATACAAATACAATACAAAATGCAAGATGGAGGTAAGTAAGTACTATACAGAAATTGTGCAAAATTGTGCATAAGGCAACATAGGCAGTAACCCAACAGTCCAGCAGTAATTTTTATATAAAAAACAAATTGGAGATGAGTATATGAATGAATGCTATACAGAAATTGTGCAAAATTGTGCCTAAGGCATTGCTGGTAATAATAACAGTCAGGCTGCCTCATGGTGGAGTGCAGGTGAGCCTGGGCAGTAACAGACAGGCAGCATCAGGCCTAATGGTCAATGTCAATCCTCCATCGCTGGGAAGAGTTGAATAACCGTATGGCCTAGGGGACAAAAGACTTCCTCAGCCTTTCTGTGGAGCAGGACTTAGACAGCAGTCTACCACTGAACATACTCCTCTGCCTGGTGATTGTGCTGTGCAGAGGGTGGCGGTCATTGTTCACGATGGAAACAGTTTATTTAGGGTCCTTCTTTCTGCCACCGACATGAGGGAATCTAACTCCGTGCCAACCACAGAATCAGCTCTCCTCACCATCCTTTCCAGCCGCATAGCGTCCCTCTTCCTAATGCTGCCTCCCCAGCGCACCACAGCATAGAGGAGAACACTGGCGACAACCGACTGGTGAAACATCAGCAGGGGGTTTCCTACAGATGTTGAAGGACCCCAGCCTCCTCAGGAAATAGAGCCGGCTCTGCCCCTTCCTGTAAAGAGTGTCAGTGTTTGCTGACCAGTCCAGCCTATCATCTGGCTGCAGACCCAGGTACCTGTAGGTCCTGACCACCTCCACATCGACACCCTCACTGGACAGCAGTTGCAGATGAAATTCATCACCATCTCTTTGGTCTCGGAGGTGTTCAGCTGCAGATGATTCGACCTACACCATGTCTCAAAGTCCTCCACTAGGCTCCTGCACTCCTCCTCCTGTCCACACCTAATACACCGCACAATCACAGTGTCATCTGAGAATTTCTGCATGTGACATAGAAAGTCAGAAGTGAAGAATGAACAAGACAGGGGAGAGCACAGTCCCCTGTGGTACACCAGTGCTACCGACTACAGTCTCAGAGGAGCAGTTCCTCAGTGTGACATGCTGTTGGTCTCCCCGTGAGGTAATCAGAGGTCCAGGTCACCAGCTGTGAGTCCACTCTCATCTCTGTCAGCTTGTCTCTCAGTAGGAGGGGCTGGACAGTGTTGAAAGCAGTGGAATAATCAAAGAACAAGATCCTCACAGCACTGCTCCTGTTGTCCATATGAGAGTGTAGCAGATACAGTATGACATCTTCCACACCCACCTTCTCATGGTAATCGAACTGTAGTGTGCATGGCGGACCTGGGATCTAAGGAGATGGACCGGCAGCCGTTCCAATGTCTCCATGATATGTTACGTCAAGGCCACTGGCCTGAAGTCATTCAGCTCACTGGAATGAGACACGATGTCTTCCACAGTACAGGGACCCTCCCCAGTCGCAGGCTCAGGTTGAAAATATGTTGGAGGGGCTCTCCCAGTTTGACAGCACAGGCCATAAGCATTCTTAGGCACACCCTGCCTGGGCCGGCTGCCTTGCTGGGGCAGAATCTCCTCAGCTCCCTTCTGCCTTGATCTGTGGAGATGATGGGGGGGGGGGGATGTACATCTGTAGCTGATGGGGGAGATGAGGGAGTGAGAACTGGACAGGCCTCAGTGGCAGGTAGGGGAGGCGTAGGGGTGATAACGGGGGAGGCCGTAGCAGCAGGAGCAGGACTATCAAACCTGTTGTGGAAGTGGTTGAACTGGTTTGCTCTCACCACATCCTCGTCTGCTGTACCACTGTTCTTCTTTTTGCAGCCCGTGATGGTTTTCATCCCATCCCAGACCTCCCACATGCTGTTTTCTTGCAACTTCTGCTCAACCTTCCTTCTGTATGACTCCTTTGCCTCTCTCAGCCTGACCCTCAGTTCCCTCTGAACGCACTTAAGCTCTGCCTGGTTTCCATCTTTGAACGCCCTCTTTTTCTTGTTGAGGAGGTCCTTGACGTCGCTGTTAAACCAGGGCCTGTTATTTGGAAAGCAGGGCAGTTTTGATGGGAACAACAATGTCCATACAGAAATCTAGGTAGTCAATGGTGCAGTGTGTGACCTCCCTAATGTCCTCACCATGTGGTTCCTGCAGCACACTCCAGTCAGTAGACTCAGTGCAGTCCCTCCTCTGCCTCAGTGCAGTCCAGTGCAGAGCCTCCTCAGCCTCAGAAGACCATTTCCTGAGGGAGCGTGTGGTTGTGCGTCACCTTTGTACATGTGGCTTGTACTGGGGCTGAAGAAGTACCAGATTATGATCAGATTTGCCCAGTGGGGGCAGGGAAGTGGCACTGTATGCATCCTTTAAATTAGCATACAGGAGGTCTCTCGTCCTGTTCTTCCTGGTGGGGCAATTGACAAACTGATAAAATGTAGACAGGGTAGATTCTAGTGTGACGTGATGGAAGTCTCCAGAAATCGCAATAAAGGCCTCAGGATGCTGTGTTGGGTGGCACGGTGGGTAGTGCTGTCGCCTCACAGCGAGAAGGTCTCGGGTTCAATTCACAGAAAGGGTCCTTTCTGTGTAGACTTTGCATGTTCTCCCCATGTCTGCATGGGTTTCCTCCGGAAATTCCGGTTTCCTCCCACAGTCCAAAGGCATGCAGGTTAGGGGAATTGGAGACACTAAATTGCCCCTAGGTATGAATGTGTGTGGGTGTCAACCTGTCCGTGGTGTTTCCCTGCCTTTCGCCCTGTGAGCGCTGGGATAGGCTCCAGCACCCCCAGTGACCCTGATTAGGATAAGCAGCTTAGATAATGAGTGAGTGAGGATGCTGTGTTGGCAAACCTGTGATGATGGAGTGAATGACATCACACGCCGTCTCTGCGTGTGCCCGTGGAGGAGTGTGCACACAAACAACAATGGTGTCCAAGAACTCCTTTGGCATGTAATATGGTTGGAGACTCACCATCAGCTCAATGTCCCGACAGCAGATAGTCTCCTTAAAGGTTACATGCCCCGGGTTGCACCACCTGATGTTAATGAAGAGTCCAAGTCCCCCACCTTTGCATTTGCCACTTAGTGTCTCTGTCCGCTCTCACAGTAGTGAATCCAGGTAAATCCACATTACCGTCCGGAGTGTTGCTGGTTAGCCACGTTTCAGTGAAAGGCAATAAACTACGCTCCTTGTAGATCTTCTGATTCCTCACCGGGGCAGCCAGCTTGTCGGTCTTGTTGGCCAGTGAGTTCGCATTCCCCATCACCACTGACAGAATATAGGGTTTGTACCTCCACCGATTTGCCATTTGCTTAAGGCTAAGCAAATGGCAGCCCCAGTATCTGTGCCTCAGTGAAGTAAAGACATAATCACATACGGTGTGGGGAAAACAATGCCAGCACGCCCCTTATTCTGGAGTGCTAGCAGATGTTTCCTTGAATAAACAAGGTTTCTGACACTGTCTTGCATATAAGAAAAAGCCATTCCAGAGAATGAGAACTACCCAGTGCGTGCAGTAGAAAAACTTAAAAGTGAGAGAAAGTTAGAAAAAGATTAAACAAAGAAAACACACAACACAGACAAAGCTACTGCTTCTCAACGGCGCCGGAAGCAGAATATTAACAGATGTATTAAGAGGTATTGGCATGCGTCAAACTTGAATTACTTCAACAAACATAGTTGGGTGTGAGATCATCTCATGGTTAAAAAATAAAAGTTGTAAATGGGAGCTGATCTCTTACTGTTCAGTCAGGTGGTCAGGACTGTATCTAACTTTGATGTATAGAGGCAAAGAAAACCAGCTACTGCTGCACGATTGTGATGCTGACTCACTCATGGCAGTTTCTTAGAGGGGTTCACCACCTGCTGCTTTTCCCTCTCATTTGATTAGTTTGCCGAGAGGGGCTTCATTTCATTCGATGCAAGTGAAAAGCTTGCACATGCTGACATAGGGCACACACCTGGTGGAGTAAGTTTAAGAGCTGGAGCGGGGCTTGAACGGGCAACTTGATTGTTGCGAGGCGGAATTATGACCATGAGCCTCACATGAGGTAAAGACATGATCACATATGGTCAACTGCGTTCAAAAAGAGCATACTTCTCCTCAGCCGTGATGTCAACCTGTAAAGTGAGAACACAAGGCAAAACAGATGAGCAGCTTCGTTGACTCCAGGATGAATCTGGTGACTGGACAGTTTGTCAAGGAACTGGTCCAATACCGACCAAATCTGGTCAGATACTGAATTTAGTGGTGGCATTTATCTAACAGACAGACAGCTCCTAAGTGGTTATGTGCTTGGTTTGTATTCTGCCCCTCTTGGAAGTCACTTTGGATAGAAGTATCTGCTCAATGAATAAATCTCAATGTGAGAACTGATTGTTCAGAAATTCAGGAAGAGGTCTCCTCTGGTTGGGTCGCAGCGCATAACAGCTGTATTGTACCAAAGAATATATGTCTGTAAGCAAAGTGACACAAAGAACACAGTCATCTGTGGGTTTATTGAACACTGCAAAATACTTATGTGGTCAAATGAGTAGTCCCTCATCCTGTTCTCCACCAGCACTGTGATGCACGCCAAAAGACACCTTCAGTCATGAGTTCCATTTTCAGTGAAGGGTTCTACAGTTTTCTACTAACTTTAACAATTACAACAATTAACAGTAAATTACTGAGAAAGAATGGTTTGGCAGCCCTCTAATAAAGTTTGAGATACCTGTAGGGTTTGTGTTAGATCTTTTTATGCATGCATGCGAAATGTAATGCAACTGTCTGCTATGATTACTGATTATATCAGAGCAAAGATGTCTCTGCCAAACCACAATGGCAACACTAAAAGGCATTTAATTTGAATATCCCAACCGTAGGTAAGGTGAGCGGGAGGGCACTCAGGTTGGGTTTTCACTTACATTTACAGAAGCACATTGTGTCAGCAGATAAATTTCACTGGATGTTGTCTCACTTCCCTCGATTTATGTCTACAGTATCTGTGTTCTACATTGGGGGCATATTAAGAACTGTGGGAAATATCATGTAAATCTCATTTAAATTTCCAGATTTTCTTCATACTTTCCTCATTTTCTGAATGTAAAAAAAAAAAATGTGAAACTTGCTACTATAAACTACTATAGTCATTCCCTGCACAATGCACTTAACAGTTTATCTAGCAAAACCATAGTCCATTTGGAAATGATGGTGCTAAAGTTTAGGGCTGTTTGTTTTAAGTGTGGGATGACTGGTTCACTCCGGGAGGTAAAAGCTTATTCTCAAAGTTCTGTAAATATCACTCTAATAATATAGGAAATTACTTGTAGTTAGCAGTTCACAGAGTGCTCGCCTATATCCATATATTTAAAAACTTCTGTGAAAGATTCTGACAGGTTTTTGATATTGGGCATAATACTATACCGGTCTACAGAACAATTTCCAGTCGACTTGATAAATGGAAATGTATTTTTCAGGCAAAATAAAAACAACAACAACAACAAAAATGTTTTAGGAGCAGCTCATTTGGGTTAAAAAGTACATGATAAATTCATTAATATTGTTTTAGTTTGTTATGTATTAATATTGTATAGTTTTGGTCAGCATTACGAGAACCCTTCTCTGTCTCTCTCTCTCTCTCTCTCTCTCTCTCTCACACACACTCACACACACACAAATAAATTATTATAAATTTAAAAAGATGATGTGTCCCTTTTAGACCAGGCTAGTGTACTGTCTCTGTCAAAGATCAGCATTAATACGTGGTATTCAAAAGATGAATTCATCATCCCTAATATCCAACTCTATGTCATTGCTTTGCGTGTGTGTGTGTGTGTGTGTGTGTGTGTTGCCAGGGTGAACATAGAGCAACAGTGAAAAGGCCAAAAGGAGCTTATGAAACCTTGCAGTCCTGTAAATCCTGAAATGCTTATTTAGATGGTCAGGTATTTTTCTTTTGAGTGTTGATTCAGTGTTGTCAAACCAGTATGCTGTTTGGTCTTGGTCTCTGGACATTGTTAGACTCTGAAGGAGGAAATGTTATGTCTATTTACAAATGCAAACAGGTTCAAACCAGCACAAACTCGTTTTGTTTTATGTTTTCCCTGAGCAACCATTTGTCTTTATTGACTTTATTACATTGCACCATATTGTCAAACACCATTTTTTGTTGTGTGTTTTTAACATACTGTGTGTACAAAAACAAAATCGTAATAAATTATCCCACGATAGTAATTACCTTTCATTTATTTATGTGCGGCTTCTGTACAGAGTATAAAACTGTAAAAGTTCCTTCTTCTTCTTTTTTTTTTTTTTTTAAATGTTTCTGGTCAAGAATTATCTGAATGACAAGACAGAATCATCATTTTTCTCCCAAGCAAATCAATGTATTAAATCCTTAAGTTAAAAAAAAAAACAACAGGTGGCACACCTGTGCCTAGGGAGAATCCTGCTTCTTCACACACACACACACACACACACACACACACACACACACACACACACACACACACACATACATACATATATATATATATATATATATATATATATATATATATATATATATATGAGAGAGAGAGAGAGAGCTAGATAGATAGATAGATAGATAGATAGATAGATAGATAGATAGATACTCACACATATATATGTGTGTGTGTGTCTGTGTGTGTGTGTATCTGCACACGAAGGATTCTCCTTAAACACATCTCATTCATATTAAAAAAACCCATTAGTGTAAACACAGTTTAGAAACATTCACCAGATATACCTCGTGTCGCATTTCAAGAATTTCAGCCTTGTATTTTTTTTTTCTCTGTCTTTAACTTTGCATATATTTCTTTAAGTGGAGGATTTGAAACGCCTGAGTCCATCACCAGCCTCTGAACATCTGAATTTTGTTTTTGGTGAAAAGCTGCAGCGCTGTGTCATACTCAAAATTTCCACCATGTAAACCTGTGTGATAGTTACTACGAATCGCCTCAAAATAATGATGCCAGTTTCCGTTTTTATCAGCTCCAAACCCAAACACATTAACCTAAGACAGAGCAGGAAGAAGAACAAAAAAAGACAATCAGGTATTATGATTACAAAACCACCTCAACAACAGTCACGACTTAAATTAGTCGTTCAGTGTGTGTTCATGAGATACGCGTGAAAGAAATGAATATATTGTAGTGTTTCTTTAGCAGTGTTAAAGCCATTGTCGATTTGATGTTGTCTAAAGGATGATGAACTTGGTAATATTTATCAACGCTTGCAAATAAATTTAAAATTTGAATGGATGCATGGGTAGAAACATGGATGAATGAACTGGTGAATAAATAAATTAACTGGATGAAAAAGAGCTTACTTCATCACAGATGTGCAGAGCCAACGCTAGAGTGAGAAAGCCAGTTGACGGATACCCGCCGTGTTTCTGCAACCAGGACTCGTGAACGTATTTCATAAACGCAGGGTGGAGAACCATCACCTGGAACATAAACCGAAGGATAAACATCTCTTCTTTTCTTTTTTTTTCTTTTTTTTTAACGAAGGATCGCTCATTTTGTTTGATGTATTTGATCATCACGACTAAGATTCGGTTTTTCATGAGATAAAAAAAAAAAAAAAATGTCAGTTAAATGGTCAGTCTGTATTTCAAAAAAAAAAATTCAAACTCAAAACTAACATAAAAATTGTTACAGCACAAAAAATGAATAAATAAATAAATAAATAAATAAATAAATAAAAATAATAAACACCCTAATTTAACACAAAAAAAACTATCTGAAACTGTAAACTAGATTAAATAATTGTGTCGGTTTGGTTTGATGTTACTTTAAATAATATACTGTCACAGAACTGCGAATCCTCAGAATGCCAGAAGTTCTGCTGAACTTACTTTGTCCCTGTTAGCCTGTATTGTGGGTCTTACTCTTGTGTATGTCCTGAGAACCAACACAGAAAAAAAGAAAGAAAGAAAGCAATGAACAATAGCACACATTACTGAAACGTGTGTCAGGAGCCTGACATTAATGTGTTAGTTTTAGGAAATGACATGGTAGAAGAAGTTCAATTTGTCTTCAAGAGCAATAAATTATTTTTGTATGAAACAAAATCTCACAGAAACAACTCTCTCACACACACACACACACACAGAGGGGAGTACTGGGAAAGAAATTTGTGCACAGTATATGCAACAGTCAGTTACAGTTCCCCAACTGCAAATGTTTATCACATTTTGTCTCATGTTTTAAGGTGTTTTAAGGTGAGGGTTGATAGATGTAGGCTACTAAACAAGTATGATATGGGCAGACCACAGTGGTACTCAATATACAACATATAAATGTAGAATGTAGCACCACATAGCCTATGTATTATTATTATTAACATTATTATTATTATTATTATTATTATTATTATTATTATTATTATTATTATTATTATTGTTGTTGTTGTTGTTGTTGTTGTTGTTTGTATATTCACATGAACGAAAGTGAAAAGGGAATATGAGTTTAAATGAGCCATTTTGACAATCCTGCAGAGATTTTGGGATCGTTGCATTATTTTTATTTTTTTCATTTATTTACTTGTTCTTAAATACATAGGCTTACAATCTCTTAAAAGATGTAGCTCATTAGATTTAGCACGCTAGTCCTAGCTGGTAGTGATATAGTCTTCTGTTGTTGACAGGTGATTCCGAATGTATTGAAAGTCTTTTGCAATGGAAAGTAGCAAATGTCTATTCCAGGACATGTTTCAGTAGGCACAGACTTATATTGTAATATGCCATCAGCATGGCTTCAGTAGTAACAAGTAACCTATCAGCAGGGTCGTTTTGTGACCACAAGTTACAGCAGTTTTAACTGAACATGTAACCTAGCCTATAATTTAACATACATCTTACCGCTTCAGTCTGGCATTGCTGGCCATGCTGACGCCAAACAGTATGTCAATTTTTTTTCTTTTTTTTTTTTTTTTTAAACATTTGGAAGCCTGTGCCTCCAATGCCTGCTTCCTTTTTTTCTCTCATTTTTTCAGCCCCTCCTTTACTTTTTGACATTCTCTTGTCCATGGCTTCTGTTGGTCATCTCACTGCTGCGCACCACTTTTGCATTAGTCTAGAATGTTAACGCACATTAGCGAACTTGGTTGTGATTGGCCAGTGAGCCCAGTTCCGGAACACTCACGCAGCCAGTGAGCCCAGTTCCGGAACACTCACGCAGCACATTCTAATGCGCACCCTGAATGACAGGAACAGGGCTGGTCAAGAGACCGACAGGGCCAGTAAAAACGTTATGGATTTTTTCAGTAGTCCGCCGGCCCACCAATGCAGCAGCCCACCGAAATTTTCCCCGGTATACCCGAAGACCAGTACACCACCGCACACACACACACACACCCACACACACACACACACACACACACACACACACACACTTTTACAGTAGTAAATCATAGTTGTAGTTGTATATGTTACATATTAATAACGTACATAAACCATAAAAATAGAAAAACAGATAAGTCATCTTGTTAATACTGGAGGATATTGAGTTTGTACTCACTGTGTGATGTCTTTAGTGGTAAATGCACTGATTAGCCACTGGAGGTCTAAAGTCTTAAATGCAAACAGCACCAGATGAGTGGAATTATCCACATCCACTGCACTCTCAGGATAAATGATACGATGAGTGGTTTTGGACCCAACATCTTTCTCAAAGCCCTTAGTGGGCGCACGGTTCATCCTTAAAAGAAAAAAAAAAAACTCTCAATGAAAGTTGCTGCATCCAAAAACAGGGCAAAGATCAATCCAGTGGTGGAACATTTGAGAATTGTTTATTTGCAAGTCAAATTTCTTTCAAATAAGGTGGACAGTGCACAGGGAAGTATGAAAATCATACATGCACAACACAGAAAAGCATGTTGTTTGCATGTACAACATGCAAAATTTCAAGGTGGAACAGAATTTTGCATAAAGCGCTTAAGCGAGTGGATTGATTTATAAGGAACACCCATCCACGTGCCATGATGCTATAGAATTCCATCAGAAAAATATAATTTTACAAATTCTTTTTTTTTTTAATGTGACAGTCAGTCACGCAATGTCACACTCAGCTCTTACAGTGGAGGTTTTCAGTATATATATATGTGTGTGTGTGTGTGTGTGTGTGTGTACGTATGTATACTTGTTTGTTTGTTTGCTCGTTCGTCCAAAATACAATCAACCTCAGCGCAGGCTGTCATACCTTAAGACGAAATCATGCGAGTCTATAAGATTTCCGTAGTGAGATCCTAGGATGTTCCCAGAATTCCCTACAACAGCACAGGTCCTGCAGCGGTCAGGCCCGGCGTCCGTGTATTGTGCGTTGTCTGGGAAGAGTTTGAAAAGTTTCTCTATCACTGCAGTGTAGTTGGCTCTGTGTGAGGCATACTGCAGGCTCTGATCACAAAAGACAAGACAGTGTGGAAATTCTCTTACTGTTGCGAACACTCCACATAAAAACATTAAATTTGACTTTCAAATGAAAGGGTATAGCAATGTAATCGTGACGTGCATGCAGGTAACTGAAATGCGATTAGCTTACCTGCCACCAATTATAAACCTCTTTAGTGAGCGCACTGTTTTTCTTGGTCAGCAGTGGTTGAATGGACGGCTTGTATCGCTGAGTGAACCAGGGATCATCACCCTCCATGCTCATGCAGAATCTGCACGCGCACTCTGTGTTGCTTTGCAGATACTCAAACGTTTGAATGAAGTCCGTGTGATAATACATGTACATGAATCCCGTGAGCGCGAGGGCAGCAAGCATAAGTGTGGCTTGCCGTGCGCCGAAAAGCGTCATATTCCGCTTCGTTGGATGTGCGCTGTATCACTGGAACTGGCCTGATATCAAAGGAATTTCTTCATGAAGTATCTGTTGAAGATGAAAAGGCATATGAATATTGTTCTGCTCTGATTTTTTTCTTTTATATCCTGCACAAATAAACTAAGGAATGAGATCTGGAGGAACCGTTTCTACTCTTCTTACGAAAATGAATGTAATGAATGAGTTATGCTGACACCATTAAAACGGAATACAATTCCTATACCCCTTTTGCCATAAACTGAATCCAACAGCCCATTGTAAATATTGTATTTTAGGAATTACATTTAATTTAATCTTTGATTAAATTTAATCTGAATTCTCTCTCTCTCTCTCTCTCTCTCTCTCTCTCTCTCTCTCTCCTTGGGTAGTAAAGAATCAGGTGTAATCGACAGTGGCTCACAGTCGGAAAATTCTTTAGAGTTGTCTAGAGTCGAGAACAGTTTGATTGTGTTGGTTGCGTCGAGCACTGCATCCTAAACTGTCATTTATTATACTGTAAGAAAACATTCAACCTATTCAACTTCGACTCAACTAGGGTAGACTAGTATTAGTAGTGTATCTTAATTTTTCCTCAGTGACGCAAATTCAAGTGATCTGAGAGAAAATGAGGCGAAAAGTTCCTTTAAGTTGGAAAAAAATGCAATCTGTGGTGTTTTAATTGCCTAAGTGAGGGCGTTGTGTGAGGGGATCTCATTAACTGCGCCAGTGACATTAATTTATTAACACCTGTATTAAAAAGGGTGTCTCCGTAAGGAACACAAAAAGTTTATCCGTAAAGTAGAAAGATAAAATTTAATACAGATACGCTTTGCTGTGAAGTATCGCTGCAAGCTTTTTCTCTCTCTCTCTACCTTTTTAGTACATTTTGTGCTTTTGCTCGATTAGTCTGTTGTGACTGAATGCACTGCCGAGCGCCGAATGCATGCGACGCCCCCCCGCATCCTCACCCTCCCACATAAAGAACAAGACAAACCTGTAAGCGTTCTATTTGCCTTGGTAAGAGCCCATAGCCTGAGGGCATTAATAAAATTCAGTTAAATTTCGCTCGTTTCACTAAAACATTGAATAAAAAAACTGTCGTCGTAATGCATTTTTATCTGCAAAAAAGGATGCGAGAAAATACCCACATTGGTTGACTAAAAATCAAATTTCGTGACTTACCGCTTAAACTCAGATGTCTGTTAATGATGGTGTATATCTAAATTCAAATTCTTTAGCCGCTGAAAGCTGTCTTAAAAGACCACCAGCGCGTTGAGAGGAAAAAAAAAGTGTGTCAGGGCCTCCACTACGTTTTTGAAATGTTAACGTTCATGAGAATCGCTCAGCAAAAATACCAACAGGTTGGTTTTGGTGCCAGTGTGGGGTGTCGCAAGTGTGGGTTGGGCCATAGCAAGACAGGTATGATCAAGCCTTCAGTCATTGTTCACAGCAATGCAAATTTAAACGACAACCAGTATAAATACGGTGCCTTTCGGGGGTCAGGTTCTCTCACTGCCCATTTTTTTGTTAATTACACAGTAACATAATTCTGGTCCCTTTGACCGTTTTCTCATGCCCTGAATATATAAATACCTGAACAAACCTGTCTTGACCATGCGTGTAAAGCTCAATATCGAATTCCCTCAGCCCAGGCCTGACAAAACATGTTCAGAGGCACTTAAATAACCTACCTTCATTTTGCCTTTGTAATTTTGGAACTAATGTCACTCCGAACCGAAAACAGTCCAAGTTACTTCATTCGTCTCCTGAGCACAGATGCGTCTCATGCGTCACTTAACAAACCGCGCGCACAGCTTTGGGTATGTCAGCAGTCTGGCTTAACCTAAAAGTCAGCCCCTGTACTCTCTACGAGGGGCAGACCCATTGTGTTATATCATACTCCTTGTTCACATCATGAACTGACGGCAAAATGCCTTAACATCCGAAAAGACCAGTCCCCGTTTCCTTTCATTCAAATTGACAAGAGATCGACAGATCTGCGGCAGGTGTGATGGAACTCCTGTGTCTGGATGGTAAAGTTTGCTGTTGGTGTCATAAAAACCGGCTACCGGCCAGTCCGTGTTCCCAGTCTGACGTAGGGCACATAGGCATGTCGAAAGTCCCATTACTCACGAATGACTCTCTCAGGATATCAGAGCAGTTTCATCATGCCTTGGTCTAGAAACACTGAACCGGTTTTACTTCAGAAAAAAAATGACAGACTGAAAAAGGAGACCAAACTCGAAGTCTGTAAAATGTAAAATTTGGCAGACTTCTTCTGTTTGAAGTTCTTTTAAAAAAAATGTTACTTAATTTGTTTGTTAAAGGCAATCAGCTGCTGAAGTTAGCTTTTTCCCCTAATTTTTTAAATTTTTATTTATCTCAGTCAAATTGACACTGCGGAATAACTTGAGATAAAAATACAATGGGATGAAGCAGGAGACAGAAAATGGCCCCAACTCAAAAAACTAATAAAGAATGTCAAATCTGACCCTTATATAGTTCCCTAATTCAGAATATTAGTATGAACGGCATTGAGACCCTTGGCAAAAAAAGAAAAAGAAAGAAAGCAAAAAGGACTTTTAAAGCAGTGAATATTATTATTTCACATACCTCCCCACACAGAAAATGATAGTGTATTTCAAAATAAGAACAGAAATATTGCACCAGTATAAATTAATTCTAATACACAACTTAAATTAAAAATGAAAATACAACTTACATTGAATTTCGGAGCCCAGATGTGGCACAAAATTGCGCTCACGGGCAGTCCAGTGGTTCTCCATATCCTACAGTTACATGGTCCTGTTTGGTGAACGGTAAAAAGGTGTCACTCTTAAGGGGAGATGTTTGGGAAATGGAGGTAGAATATGACTTCCCTCCTTTTTCCTCTTCTTCTTCCACTCGTCCCTCAGCAGAAATGACACGGAGGCCAGCTCTCTCTTACTGAGAAGTAGGTAAATGTTTTGGGGGTTTTTTTTCTTTCTTTCTTTCTTTTTTTTTTTTTTTAACAGGGACGGCTTTGACGTGTACTTTTGGGAGTCACTCACATGGGTGAGTTTCAAGGTAAGGAGATGACTGAAATGTTTTACTCCGGAGTCTTCTGTCATTTTGCGTGGTATTGTTTTGAGTGTTTTATACAGGAGGTGCTCACCAGTGGGATTTTGCGTGAAGTGAGTTATAAACATACTTAAATTGAATGGTCTTCAATGCTTCTGAGAGAATACAGACTGAATGTATTTCCCTTGGTCAATGATTACTGAAATACTAACATTTGTACAGTCAATATTGCTACACACAGAGTTATGTTAGGATGGTTCAATATATTAGGTTTAATATGTTCTCAAAAGAATGTACAACACCATTACGGTACTGAGAAAGCATTGCTTTGTTTGTTCATAGACTTTTTTTTTTCTACCTGGCCTATTTGCTTAACTTTGGGAGTTGTTTTCTCAAATTGTTATGTTGTTTTGTTTTTTGCTTTTTCCCTGTGAACCTGGGGTTCATTTAAAGCTTATGTTAGATGTAGAACATGGCATCAGTGTGATTTCTAGAGTGCATTGCTGCTGCTTTTCCTGTACTTTCGAACTGTTTCCTTCATTAAAAAAACAAATAAATAAATAGATAAATAAATAAATAGATGAATAAATAAATAAAGCTGCATCTTAAAGGAGGTCCTTACTGCAGACCAAGAGTTCTTCCCAAAGTACTTAATCTTAAATTGTCAATTCAGGAAAAAAAACAAAACAAAACAACAGAACAGCACAGCACAGAACACAGCAAAACAAAAAATAAATAAATAAATAAATAAACAAACTGGAATCCAATAAAGCGAAGTTGATGCAAACAGAGAAACTGACAGCATGCTCTTGATTTTATTTTTTGTTTGTTTGTTTTTACTCTGTCATTTTGTGTCTCTTGTGTTGTGTTCTGTGGTTTAATCTTATGTTGAATTAGTTGCAAGTTAGCTCATCACACAGTTG
This sequence comes from Chanos chanos, assembly GCF_902362185.1. NCBI lineage: Eukaryota > Metazoa > Chordata > Actinopteri > Gonorynchiformes > Chanidae > Chanos > Chanos chanos. The sequence goes on along the minus strand of NC_044506.1, from coordinate 6,795,018 downwards.
GAATTTTTAGCGATTGAGGAAGTTTAGAAGTTTGCATGTTTTATTGTGTTGCAGAGAGATTAATGTTCCTTGTTGACTGCTGAGTTTGATTTCCATGAGCAGACTGGTGGAAGTTCAGCGCATTCAGTTCTTCATGTTCTTTCTATTATGGGTTGTCAGTTTCATATGATTATTTTTTTCTTGTTGTTGTTGTAAATTTCTTTCTTTCTTTATTTGCCATTTTTGTTGTTAAGCTGTCTTTTTTCGTGAACCACTTGCTATTGGGTTGGATGGCAAGCATTGTGAATAAATCATTCATTTTGGATAACGTTGTCATTTTAATTGTTCCAATACCACCAATAATTTAAAGAGGCAATGCAGACCTCGAACTCCTCTTCCATTGTTCTCAAGTGTGCCTGTCATAGTTCATCAGGGTCTGTTGTCTGAGTTTGCCATGGTTCTGTTTGCATGTTCTACAAATATCTCTCAATGAGGGAAAACCTGCCCCTGGCTGACAAGTTGTTGGTTAAAGCTTGATGCATGATGTTGTGTAACCAGCACCAACAAGACCTTACAACTCCCTTCCCCCAACCCCCCAACACAACACATTCACATACACACACACACACACACACACATACTCGCATGCATACATACAATGACACTTTGCATGTTGATGACACAGTTTCTGGGCTGGCTGAAAGCCTGGCTCTTTTGTTTTGTTTTGTTTTGTTTTGTTTTGTTTGTTTAGCAGCTGTTTTCGTTTGCGTGTCCAAAAACTCTCTGCAAATTTGTTCAGTTCTTCCTCTGAAATGCATCAGTGTGAAGAGAACACGGCTCAGCTATATTTTCTATGTACTGATCTTTTTCTCGTCTCCTTTCTATGTCTTGCATGAATATGCAAAAATGGCCAGCTTTGGTTTCCAAGAGGGAAATTTTTCTTCTTTTTTTATGTGCACGTTTTCCCACCTTTCTAGACTGGCTCTGTGATGGTGAAGTAAAGGAAAGTGAGATAGAGCTGTTCTAAAAGACCGGGGGGGGGGGGATTTGTCCTGCCTTTTATGCATTGAAATACAATTGCAACATTTGAAGCATCCCCTTCAGCCCAGCGGTATGCTTGGTTTGTTAACGGCGTCGTCAAACGTGGTGCAATACAAGGACAGGGCTGCGGTAGGTTTATGAAACCAATTTGTTATATTTTGAAGAAACTACAAAACATCATTTATGTGGCGCCTTATCTTGCAGAGTGGGTCAAGAGCCATGAGAACACGGCATCATTTCCATAGCCGCATGTCATTTTATGAATAATGCAAATCATGAAAACAGCTAGTAGTCCACTGTTGAGCAGCACGAGGTTCGTTATGTGGACACTGCCATGTGTGAGGAAAAGTGTGGGCGAAAACGGATTGCGCCAGCGTAGATTTCCAAGCTGTCAGATTTCACTGTGAACGGTATATTGCAAAACCTGGTGGATTAAACATTACTGCCGGATTGCATGACGTCGCCTACGGGGGAGATATTGATCTTAAGTTCCATTGGTTGTAACAGTAGCCCTAGGTAAAACACAGAGTGATTTGATCCAATAAATAAACAATTCCACAAACTAACCCCAAAAGTGTGTCACTTCATCAAATATTTCTCTCTAAAGCCAGACACACACACACACACACACACACACACACACACACACATATATATATATATATATATATATAAGAAAAAATATATATATATATGAAAAGTTCAGGAGTGTTACTCAGTGAGCACACATCTTTGATAATGATAAATTGAAAAAGGAATAAGACCTTTACTTTGTATGGCTGGTGCTTTGCTAAAGGTTTTGGCGTGTGTGTTACTTAAAGACAGAGGGCAGCAGCTTACTCCACAGGTCCAGTTCCTTTTCTGGCTGAAGTGGTAAAGAACTCAGAACTTTGTTCATATGTAGTGCAATGACGTTATTTTTATTTATTTATTTGATTTGATTTGATTTTTTTGATTCCCCTTAAGCAAACAGCGAGGAAACAGTACGCCAGTCATGTCTGTAGGAAGCGGCAGGGGAGTTGGCAAATCCTGGAGATTTTTTTGCGGGACGTTTGATTTACTGCTTTTCTCATATTGCTCTGCTGTTAATCAATGCATCACCTGAGACTGTTGTGTGTGTGTGTGTGTGTGTGTGTGTGTGTGTGTGTGTGTAGTTCTGAGAGAAATGTAGGATTTACTGTTTTAATATTGTACAATACAATTTCTTATCATGTATAAATGTATTTATTTATTTGTTTGTTTGATTGTTTGTTTGTTTGTTTGTGACTTTTCTGCCCTCATTTTCCCCGTACAGTGCTGTTTCCTCTGTTTCCCAGCATAACGTGATGACATTTCTGATGTCTGGAAAATGATTTACTTCCATGCAGGATATAGACTCCTGAAGTGCTGTTAATCTCACTGTCAATTTCATTATGAATTTATAGCTAAAATGAAAACTAATTACTGCATGAACACAAATGGTAAGTGAGTAAACATTTGTGCTTGTTCTATTCAGACAAAATAGAGTCAAATCAAATCAGGGACAGATCAAATCTGAGAAAATGACTGATGAAGTGGTGTATAATAAATAAAGTAGATTCTTCCCTATGGAAGTACCTAACATGTCTTGGAAGAGTTCATGACTGCCTGTCATAATAAATATGTTTCAATAATACTACTTAAAAAAAAAAAACACACAATGAAAGAATGATTGTCTGTATTTTGGATTACATGTACTTTCTACTGGTAACCATACAGCAATGTCACCAGTATTCACCAGTTGGTTCAGCTTGACAAGGAGGCGAGGCAGTCATGAAGCCCTCGGGGAAGACGCGGGCGAACACCATAGCCGCTTAACTGAGTTCTTCAGTCACTCTGTCCGTTCAGACAACCTCTCGATTGATTTGGTCTTTGTTTGGACAACACACCGCCCTCATAAGCAAAGAACTAGACCAGCCTGGATCTCTATGCAAATATTAAGGTCTCTGTCAATATGACCATTTGTGAAATACAGAGAAGTACCTGCAGGGACATAACCATGAGTCACACTGTGTACTGTGGAACACAAAAACACACAACAGTGTGTTAGTCCACGTCCTCAGCCATCAGTCAGCCACGCCCCCCCCCCCCCACACACACAATCTGTCTCTCTCCCTCCCCCTCTGTCTGTCTGCTTTCTTCTCTTTTCCCTCTCCTTGACATCAAGACAGTACTAGATTACTCTCACATGAGAGTGCACAAGCACACGTACCATCAAATGATGTTATTTTGTCACTACTGCTTCACGCTGTCACCTGCAAACGCATGTCCTTCTCGTATACCACGATCGTCAGAGACAGTACAAACAATCCGTCAAAAACCTTTTAGACATCTCCATCAGCTTGTTTGTTAATGGTGTACTGTTTGATTTCAGAGGGTACAACTTGTCCTCTCAAACAAGCATGTCTGCAGTGCAGAACTACCTTTGTTCTCGCATTAGAATATAATTGTCTTGGTTTATGTTTCCTGTTTGAAAATGAACTGTTCTGCCACTGAGACATGGGTCTGAACATGAGACAGAGAGTGCTTTGTTTTAGTTTGTCGTAGTTGTTTGTTTGCTTTTGTTGATTTTTATGCGTTAAAAATATGTAATGTATATAATGCATGTGTTTTTTTTAAAGTTACATATATGAAAATGAAAACTGTGTCTTGGTTCTTCGAGGGCAAGTTTTCTGCCGGTTGCAAGAGGCACTTTTTCTTCATTTGAATACAGACAGTGGTTGGACAGAAACAGGTGAATGCCTTGAACTGCATGGTTTCACTCCAGTGGGCACAGAGCTTTAATGAGAATGTTTAATATTGTAAATGTCTTTACTCTGGCAAGGGTACCATGCTGTGAGGGGGTCACGAGAATCGATAAATGCAATTAACCATCACGAATGACCTCACACCCTCATACAGACACATGCGCATACACATGCACAAACACACACACACACACACACACACACACACACACACACACACATGCATGCCCACATGCACACACAACCACCGTTTCCTTCACTCTTTTTTGCTCTTTTTTCCTCATCTACTTCAACAGTCAAGCAATTGGTTTCAGTCCAGTTTTAGTGTCCAAGTCAGTTGACAGGCCTTTTCTGTTTTTTCCAGTCAGTCTCCCTGTTTCAGGTTAAATTGTAGTGGAACTACAGCACGTCTTGCTAAAACCAGCACCGCCATATCTCTAGGTACAGAAACAACCTACTATCAACATCATAATATTACTGTAATCAAACATAAAAATACTTTAAAGGCAATATTTAAGTATTAAGAAAGAAATGTCAATTTATATTTATTCTGAGGGGTATTTTTTGCAACGGTATATGACTATCGTGTGTCAAGTCAACAAACAAACAAACAAACAAACAAATACAGAATTTACTGAACCACAACACGTAAACAAAACAAATTAAAAATAAATAAATACAAAAAGCTCAGAAAATGAAAAGCAACAATCAGCACAGACACATATCACATACTGACATGGCCCAGGGCCACTGCGGGAACTACCATGGCAAAGACTCACCCCTTATCTGACCCTAACCTCAGTAAACAGGCCAGGCGCAAGCGTCAGAAACAGTGGGCTGTACTTTACTATTGAGTCAGCTGGCCTTTGCTGATTCCACAGGTCACAGAGCAGTTCGTGCAGGTTCCAACCATATTGTTGGGTCAATAACAGAGTTTTACAGCGGATTCATGGAGTCTTTCAGTGGAAACTGCACTGTCCCCCGGGATCGCATGTGTAGTTCTTATTGTTTATTTGTCCTGTTCATTTGTTCAATCGCACTGATTCTTCATGGCTCTTGCAAGTGTTTGCAACAGTTCTTTTAATACCTTAATATGTCAGCTAATTCAGTTCAATTCAATTCAATTCAGTTCAGCTCAGTTCAGTTCAGTTCAGTTCAGTTCAGTTCAGTTCAGTTCAGTTCAGCTCAGTTTAGTTCAATTCAATTCAATTCAATTCCATTCAATTCAATTGTCGTTAACAATAATCATGTAGATCAAAAATCTACAACTTCAAAGTGTTAATTTTGTTCACTTATTTGTCTGCCATCTCATCTGCTGGCAAGCCGCACTAGGATTACATAGTGTGACAGATCTCGTAATTCTGTAATTTCTGAAAGTCATGTAAAACAGTGATTCTCAATCCTGCACCTGGGGGACCCCTGCTCGGCATATCTTTCTATCTGTCCTTGCTCGTAAGACACCTGGTTAGTGTGATTAACATGCTCTTGATTAAATCGGATGTGCTCAGCCAATCAAAAGTGCCACTGATAAGTTCAGCCAGGAAGGTAGAGCAGGGCTTCTCCAGGAGCAAGATTGAGACACACTGATATAGAGTATTCTCAACAGGCAGCAACAAAAACATCCACAAACAGATAAATAGTGCGAGAGAGAGGGACAGAGAGAGAACGTAACAGGTTCTGATATCTTTTATTGTTCTTTGCTCATTTGAGGTTTTATTGTGTTACTGCTCTGGATTACTCTCAATCAAATGTTTTTTTTGAGGGTGTGGCCAAATACCATTATGACAATAGTGTTATTTTCTTACAGATCTGGCAAACACTCAGTTCCCATCAAGAGCCACATTTCGCCGGGAGCTGTGAGTCCAAACGAACACCCTTTGCTCTGCAAACCAGAGTCAAAGCTCCCAGGCCTCAGTGACAGACTGCATCATCGATTTTCTCGCAAACCAAAAAAAGACTATCGAGCCCTACAAGGCCTTTGATATCTTAGGCATCAAATCATTATAGGCCTTTCAAGAGCCTTGTCAAAGATCTGAAATAGTGGGATAAAAGCAAGCAGTGTGCTAATTACCAATTTTAGTCCTGAAAGAGACAAGGAGACTGAATGTGATGATTAAGGGGGTGTGGGGGTTGGGGGGTGGGGCATGGTGACTTAAAGGCAAATTTATTTGTCTGTCCACGACACCATCTCTAGACCTCTCCCTCAACTCATTAAGGCCTTTAATGAGCCTATTAGGGCTCACTGGAATAGGATCCAATAAAGCAAAGGGGGCGACGAATGGATGAAAAGGCTGCTTAGTCTGGATAGCTTAAGTGGGCTCCAGTGTCCCTCCCTTGTTATATACATATATATTGTTTAATATGTAATATGTACATGTCTATGTCTATACCTACGTCTATGTGTATGTACATATAACACAATTTAAGAGTAAGAAAAAGGAGGAGAAGAAGAGGAAGAAGAATTGAACGAATGTAAACCCTTCTCTCTCTCTCTCTCTCTCTCTCTTTCTCTGTGTGTGTGTGTGTGTGTGTGTGTATGTGCGTGTGTGTGTGTGTGTGTGTGTGTGTGTATTGAAACCATGCTCCCACAGATAGACAGTAAGAACACTGGTGACTTTGAGGTGAAGTCTGAATGATGTACTCCAATACCTAGACTAATTTCCATTGAATTACCCCAAAGCCTTATCCTTTACACGCTGTCTCACAAATCAAAGAGGGGATGAGCTCTATCCACTGCACTGTTTTGAGTAACATACAAATCCCTCACATCCCCTGCGGCAGCTTGCATTTCAGCAGGAAAGAAAATGTAAAAAAATTAATGGAGAAGCATTCATTAAAAAAAAAAGACTTTCCCATAATGCTTTTACTGGAGTTGATTTTTTTTCCAACCTGGGAAAAATAACTGGCCCTGTGGCATTTTATTTCCTGGAAAACTACTCTTCATTTTAAAGGGAGAGGAGTTTGGTGACTTGAGTGTTCTGTGGTTATAGCTCATCGTGACCCACAGATCGACAGATGAACACACAAAATAGCCAGATGCATCGGCCAGTTGGAAGACTGGTAAAACAGATCCATTGTGTGTTAAGACGTGTGGCATGATCAGCGGTCCATTAACGACGACGGCCACGCTGCGCTGTCGTCACAAATTCCGTGACGGCTTCACGTTGGTGAAAAACGATACGCTCGTTATGCACACATGACCACGCTCCATTTTACAACACTGGGGAAAACCAGCAGTGAATATCACCTGTCAACATCACTGTTGAAGGTAACCATCTTCTTTAAACATTCAAATTGTTCCATGCCAAGGGCTTCGCATGGTATTCATGTAATCTCAAAGTATTCATTAACCACTGCGGTGAAATAAAACCAGGTGATGCGGCTGCTTGAAAAAACTGACACTGTTTAGCCTCAAAGAATATTGTTTACTCTTCATTACTCAACCACACTGCCATCTGTGCCAGGTAAGGCGTGGGAATAGAATATCGTGCCACAACTTAAACCAGGCTTGTAGGCGACATGTCAGTCAATGAATAAGTATCAGACAGCAACGGTTCTCACTAATCAGGTCATAAACACGCTGTTATTCTTACCTTCGCATACAGTCTACAGCAAACCAGAGATGCATGATCAGTGAGAGCATGTGGGACTCTGAGACTTTGTCACGCAAGTATCTCAAGTGAACCACTTCAGACTAGAAGCTGAGAATCAGAGCTGTTCAGGACCGTCTGTTTTCAATACCCTCTGCTGTTTTGAAGTTTCTCTCCTTTCTGAGGTCGAGCTAAGCAGCTGTAACCGGGAACCCCCTGTTCTGGCCTTTTAGGATTGATCACTGTTTTTTTTTTTTCTTTTTAGTCATGGTGATTGCAAAGCTGCGAATGGAGGTCGTTCGCCTCAGGATACGCAGGGTCAGAGTCCTCCTCGTCTGGGCCCTTCGTTCAGCTCATTGGTGGATTGATTTATACCTGGGAAACCTGCAGCTGGACGCACCATTTAATCAGCAATTGAGGGAGGTTCATGGGGGCAAAAATGAGAGACAGAGAAGAAGAAAAAAAAAGAAGACTTGACTTCTGCCAGCCAAAAATATATTTAAATATTCATTGTTTGTGACTGATTTCCAGTAAAAAAAAAAAAAAAAAAAAAAAAAAACACCTGTTGCTTCTTAAACAGAGCTAAAATTTTCTTTAAAATGTTTTTTCCCTCTCATTTCCACATTAGCGGATGTTGTTTTCAAAGTTGTGGGTGGTTAATAACTGCCTAGAGGACAGATTACATCCTGGTATGACTCCTCTGGCCAGAGTTTGTGTTCTCACGGAGCTGATACCTTTGGTATATAGTTGTGACATTTTCATGACATCACTGAAAGCACTCTTTAGTAACATTTGAGTCCTGCTGAGACCAACAGACCATTTTCAGGACAGTTTTGTACTTATTCCTGTTCCTCGTATCTTGAATCTTCCTTTTGGGGGGGTTGTTCCTCTGAAAGTCTCGTCCTTTTTGAGCCAAATGTGTTTTTTCCATGATCCTATCACCTTAGGCTTGCTCACTGCTTAAGTCTTAGACATGGCGTCCTGTAAAGCTGCTTGTGTGAAAAACTGAATTCAATTGAATTGAATTGAACATACGGTTATCTGGTTTGAAGAAGTCAAGTAATTCCACTGCTCTCGTGGGTACCTGATCCTACGGAACACGACTGTCCATCTGCACAGTTACTTAACCAAAGCAAGCCAAACTAATCCAAACCAAACCCAACCCAACCCCACTCACCTGCACTGTCCCCAAGCATTTTCTAAAGATCAGCCTGGTGTGTTGTTCATGAATGTTTCAGATAAGAATAACCTGCCTCTGTTCATCTGGCCTGTAAATAGTGTAAGAGAGCCTTCGGACCTATATTGTTTCTGTGCCTAAGGGCAGTTTATCACTTTTTTCCATGTCACTGTCACCTTGGGGGTGGTTCACACAGAGGTCTCATAAACAGAAAAGCTGATTCTAGTTTTGCCAGTACCCAGCTCACTATCGTCCCAGCAGAACACCAGCCACCCCCCACCCCATCCCACCCCACCCCACCCCAGCAGGTCCCTCCTGTTATTAGTGTTCTCTTTCAGTCTGAGCATTCCGAGCCAGTTGCCATGGATGCAGTTGCAATGACGGTTGGTGGGTGGAGAGAGAGAGAGACACTGAGAGAGAGAGAGAGAGAGAGAGAAAGAGAGAGAGACACTGAGAGAGAGAGAGAGGGACAGAGAGAGAGAGACACTGAGAGAGAGAGAGACACTGAGAGAGAGAGCCATGGGCGTGATGCAGTTTCTGATGACCACTAATGTAATTGCTTTAAAAAGACAAGTGATACAGGCGCAATTAAAAAGCTTTTTTTGTTGGATGAGAAACAGTATGATGGGGAATGTGTGTGGGCGTGTATGTGTGTGTGTGTGTTTGTGTGCGCCTGCGTACGTGTCTACGTGCATGCCTGTGTGCATGTGTGTGTGTGTGTGTGTGTGTGTGTGTGTGCGCGCGGTTGCGAACGTGTCTACGTGCATGTCTGTGTGCGTGCGTGCGTGCGTTTAAGCTGGTTACGTAACTGGTATGTGCCAAACTGGTTAGGTAAGTGGTATGTGGTGTGAGTTACAAGGATAGAGGCCTACAAGACTCCAAGCACCTTAAGGTGACTCCCAAATTCAACAGGCAATGTAAATCATGCCAGACATTTACAAACAAGGCTGCATTGACAGACTGTTTAAATGATGAGTAGATTTTAATAGCACTAATCAAAACTGGTTTTCTCTATTGTGTTTGCTCTATGAAGGCCCGGTAGACAGTTACAATATGCAGAGATGAGAGTCATTCAGGAATAAAATTTTCAGTACATCCTGTACATGCTTTTTGCTCTACAGAACTGAAGAGAATGTGAAGCCATGATGAATCTAGTGCCTCAGAGCACCAGGAAACCAGACAGGACAGAGTCAGACCATACCATCTCAGGGCTGCTTAAGACCTGCCAGTGCAACAGAGCGCCAGGAAACCAGACAGGACAGAGTCAGACCATACCATCTCAGGGCTGCTTAAGACCTGCCAGTGCAACAGAGCGCCAGGAAACCAGACAGGACAGAGTCAGACCAGGGTTCCACAGTGTTAGTCTGATGGCTTCTGCTGGATGTCTTCAAAAAGAATGACGTGTATATGTTCATTTGACCTGCAAACAGTATAAGCAAGTGTAGCACCCTTGCTCTAATACCCTTCAAGTGCTATACTTTTTTTTTTGGTTTTTTTTAAATACATATATATTAACTCTAGGTCCTAGAGTTGAAAGGGAGTCATCAAAACTCTGATCTCTGAAAACTACAAGAGACTTTAATTTTGTACAGGATCCCTCTTTTTTTCTGTCTCTTTGTGTTAATGTGCATGTGCGAATCTGAGTGTAAATGTAGAGATGGCTGTACACCGGTTATGTAAGATGAGTACGTGTATACAACCATGAAATAAATGAGTAAACAAACAAATGAACCTTTCTATGAATAAAACAAACAAAAGGTGAGCAAAAAGGGTCTGAACACTCTAAAAGAACAAGTGCTTACAAGAACTACAAGAACTGGCCAGGATGCCACAAGCTTTGCCTTCTAAGCATGGAGTCATCCAGGGCAGGCTTGTCATCTCGTCTGATCGTAAATCTTTTCTTGAACCCACAAAAAAAAAAAAAAAAAAAAAAAGATCATGTAACAGTCACACAATTAGTCTTTACTTCTTTCACGAGATCTCGTTTAATGTTTTACTATAGTATCTAACTCAACATAGTAATGACCACAATTTGCCCCATTAATGTTTGCTCCTTAATATCTTAGCTGGGCTAACATCCCAACACGAGGTTAACAGGTGAACATGTTAGTTATGCATATACAACACGTACATTCAAATGTAAGTTACAACACAAGGGGGGGGGGGGGGGGCACACATGAATATACCATTACATTTTGCCAATGAAACACTCTCTTGTATTAACTGCTGAGTCGACTGGTTTTTTTCGGAAGTAGTCTTGTCTTCATTTCATCTTAAAATTTATTACCAGCGTGTGATAGTTAATTACCATAATACAGGAAAACTCACCAAAGCTCTTCTCTCGTCAAAACAGGATAAACACTTGCTCTCCGCAAGTAAAAAACAACTTAAGCTAAAGTAATTCAACCTTACAGTACCATATCCTGAAATGCTCACGATTCTGCTTTCATATAGCTTATTCTAGAGCATTTGTGTCTCTGTTACGTAGTCTCTGTTAAGCATGCATAGAACATATTCCACTAAGCGGTCAAGTTCAGCAAAAAAAAAAAAAAAAAAGAGAAAACCTTGTCTTTATAGTAGTTTGTTAATGACACAGTTGGCAATCTCAGTGTCTGTCTGTCTGTCTGTCTGTCTGTCTCTCTCTCTCTCTCTCTCTCTCCCTCTCTCTCTCTCTCTCGCTCTCTCTCTCTCGCTCTCTCTCTCCCTCTCTCTCTCTCTCTCACGCTCAGGAGAATCTCTAAGATGAAATATCAGAGTGAAATATCAGAGAAGACTGCTCTGTTCCCCACCCACCTCCATGATGACTAAAATAGTGGACTATCCAATCACAACCCCAGTCCCTGATCCTCAGAGGAATTCCATAGCCTGATGATATCCATCACAACAAACCAACCAAGTCATTTATGTATTGCAATTACACATTCTCCATCTATTCAAATGAAGACTTAGAACATCAAATGAAGTGCTTAGAACATTAAGGTCTACCTACTGTCTGGCCAAACACTAAGCACAACAGTTCCATCCTACTTATGGTTCCCCCCCTTCACAACCTGCCTCCCTCCCTTAGGTTTGTAGAATCTCACTGACCACGTCAGCATTTGTCAAGACTGTTCGAGTCAAATTAACAATAATTTTGTACATCTAACATGACAGGTTTTAGACAGGAACACCATTTTTTGTCGTTTCGAGCCGTTGTTTTACCTCTGTCTTTCAGACCTGTGGCTCTGAAAATGCTAGACTGAGATCTGTGCTAGTTTAAGTGTTGTCAACTAGTTTTAATTTAAGGCTTCATTTTCACTCGTGGTACACTGAGTGATTACAAATGAAAGCATATATTCACCCTTTGTTTGAAGTTACCGCAGGCACCTCTGTGAGTAATTATGTCAGTGCGTCTTTGATATCAGTACAAGAGCCAAAAAACTGTCAAGTCTTGGCACTGACTGATATCCTGCTTTGCATTATCCAACAACCTATTAAATAAGCACGCAAATTGATGTCAGTACAAGGCAGAAGGAGGCTTTGGTTTATCGCTATTTAAATGGTGCGACTGGGCAGCCAATCGGAGTGTACTAACCTTTTGGCGCGGTGGTCTGCCAGCAGACCACAATCATGAGAGCAGACTTCAGATTGAACTAGCTACATGCAGTCACGCTTCCCGCCCTGCACTACTTAATAACCCGGTTAGGGCAAAGATACCAACCTATATCAACAACACAATTATACTTCACTCCTTAAAAATACAGAAACATATCCAATCTTTCCTGAACTTGCCCAAGGTATACATAGACAGTCCTGTTTACCACAGCCATGCCTTTCCTCCTGCCTAAGTAGACCCAGTCTTTTCAACCTGGAAAGACAGAAATATCGTCACAATAAAGGAATTGTATGTTGAAAGAAACCTTGTGTCTTTCCAACAATTACAGCAGACTCAAGGTCTACCATCAGCGCATCCAGGTTAGGAATTTCATTAGGATTCATATACCACATTATGAACACATGCCCAAACATAACACACTGGACTGCATCCTTCACCATGTACCCGGCACTGAGGGATCAGTCTCTGTTTTTGTATGATACCTTACAGACTCATGTAGTGGTGCCCAGGGACAAACTGAGACATGATTGGGAACAGGAACCTTGATGCTGTAACCTCCGAAGATGTACGGGGGACAGTTCTCAGTAGAATTTACCATAGTTCTATAAATGCCAGACATACCTCAGTACAATTCAGAGTGGTTCACAGACACTATTACTCAAAGTCTAGGCTTCACGCCGTATACCCCAACATGTCTCCTTTATGTGATACGTGTAAACAAAAGACCGGAACTCTTACCCATCAGTTCTGGTCCTGCCCAAAGCTAAATTCCTTCTGGACTCTTATATGTGACTACGTATCAATGGCCTTTAATAAAACTATCGCACCAGATCCATTACTTGCTATCTGTGGGTCAGTGGTGGTTAATCCATCCATTTATAAATATGAGGGGCAGGCCATTTCCCTCTGTACACTGTTGGCCAAATGTCTAATATTACAACAGTGGAAGTCTGAGGCTTGCTCTCTGATTCAGCTGTGGCTTAGGGGATCTGGGGAATGTGTTTCATATGGAGAGCCATCGCTACAAGTTTACTGACAGAGAAAATGTCTTCCTGAAAACATGGCAACCCCTATTAGACAAATGGGTGGCTGCCAGTGATAAGGCTGATGCTTGGGGTGACATCCCTTGCACTTGAACCCATCAAATATACTTTAATCCAGTGTATATTACAACACTTTGTACATTAGTAAGGCAGTCAACGTTTTTAGCATCCCGTATGCTGGCTTCCTTTATTTGTTTTTTGTTTTTTTGTATTCTTCTTCTTCCTCTTATTCTTCTTCTTCTTCTTCTTTTTTTCTGTTATGGGGGGGGGGGGGGGGGGGGGGGTTGGAAGGGAGGTGGGGAGAGGGTGTTTGTCGAAGAGCAGCAAAATGGAAGGAAATATTGCTTTAATTGTACATTGTATGACTTGCATTTGTCCTTCAACAAACAAAAATAAATAAATAAACAGAGAAATAAATAAATAAATAAATAAATAAAATTAAGTGAGCGAATGAGTAAATAAATGTGAAAATATTTCGTGCAAAATAATTCATGTATTTCGGTCCTGTTACCACCCAAAACTAACCTGTCGATGTTTTGTAATTGCTTACTCACTTCATAAACAACAAGCATAACAAGTTTCAGGGAGGAATAATAGATGCATGGGAATTTTACTTCCCTCATTAACTGACAAGTAATGCATTATTTAATAAACACTCTGAGACAAAATAAATAAATAAATAAAAAGAAAAACTTTCCACTGGTTACTTACAGGAAAAAAGAGCCAGTGATTTTCTTCCTCTTTCCCGAGGCAAAACATCTTTTTGATTTGTTGTTTTTCGCTGTGTAGTCGAGCTACACGGTTTTGCAGGGTGACTGCAGTTAACGCAAGCCCTGACATCTGTCCGATATGGAACCCCTTTTTAAATGCAATGTGACCTTCTGACCTTGTATATCCCGCATCTCTCCACACTGTTGACACCTACAACATCCTCAAACTAAACTGCTGATAAGGATCTGCTCGAAAAACGGTCAAACAAGGAACAGCGCATATAAGCGATAACAGATACCTGGAGGTTCGATGGCACCAGATGTGGGAAAGAGAAGAGCCACACCCTCTGAGAATCTCACACTGCATGCATGTGTCACAGCCTGCACCTCGTTTTTGGACTTTTGTTTTGAATTGTCTTGTGCCCCTGTTCTGTGTGTGTCTCTGTCCCTCACCTGATTCTGTTTATTCTATTTATTAACCTCATTTCAGCCTTGTTAATTTGCACCTATCATGTTTCTCCAGTTTAGTTCTCCTTTTGTATTTAAGCCCCTGTGTTTACCCTGTCCCTTGTCTATCGTTGTTTGTTTTCATTTGAAGACACTGTTTGGCTGCACCGTTTATATCCAGTTTTTGTTCCTGTTTGCACCTTTTTATTTATCTACATTTTGTAAGTAAAGTCCTCCTTTTTGTTACCACCATCACTGTGTCTTGCGCTTGGGTCCAGCACCACTACACGCCTGACAGCATGTTTCAGTCACGCCTAATGTTTATTGTGCGTTTACCCGTAAGGGGAAGTGTTAATGTGACGTGTCTCCGTTTCATTTTCCTTTATTTTGTTTGACATTATCGCGTCGATTTGGCACCCGGTCTCTGAAAGCTTTCCGACACAAAGCCTCCTCTGTCATCCAGGACATTCTACATTCCCCTAGCTCTTAGCCCCTCTGACGGACGTCCGTCCAGAGGTTCATTTTGATCTTGGCATCCCGTAACCACAGATAAAGGTGGCTTTGTTGGTGTGTGAAAACAGATTGAGTCCGATGCTCTTTGGGTCATCACACTGCCCTACCACTTCAGGAAAAGAGCAGGCCTAATGTAATACAAGCGTGTCACCCATCACCACTGCTACACATATGTATAAAGTCAGTGTCTAAAAAAAGAGAAATGGTTGCAAAAGGAAACAAGTGGAGCTCTCAGTGCCTCTATATCTCTCTAAAAGGCTCACAGCACAAACCCACTGATTCACCAGCCAAACACAGGGCTGGTGAACCACCTGACTGCACTGGACTGTATACGTTTGTACTGATATCGGATAGAGCAGGTAGGTAATATAATACATCATGTAATCAAACCGTGTAACGTTTTTGCATACAGATCTTCTAGAAGGTATTCTGTTCTTACCGTAGAAATACAAAGCCGTTAGGAGTACCTAATGCATCTACACAATGTATTGTCCTGAGACCATTTATGGAGGTTTAAATGGCTGAAGTTTATGAGAGAGAGAGAGAGAGAGAGAGAGAGAGACGGAAAGAGAGAGAGAGCGAAACAGAGAGAGAGAGAGAGAGAGAGAGAGAGAGAGAGAGAGAGAGAGAGCGAAAGAGAGAGAGAGAGAGAGTGAGAGAGAGAGGGAGAGAGGGAGAGAGAGAGAATTTCAGTGGGGATGCTGTACAAGTTCTTGACGGAAAAGAATTAAACACTTGCCAGAGGAGAGACTGCCGCTAAATTTTCAGAACAGAGATTACTCTCAAATGCAAATTACGTCCTTCTTTTTTTTTTCCTGAGGAGAAGAGTGTACGCTACAGCTTAAAAAAAAAAAAAAAAACGGGTTCTTTGCCCGTGGTGGACAGTGAGAGATTTTCCTCTGATTCTGCTACACTGAATGCTGAACGCGTTTAATTGAGTGGGCCTTGAAGCAGGAAATAAATCTACCTCTCAGCATCGCTTTAGCTGAGGGCCTTATGACTCATCTCCGCATCGTTCCTGGAAGAAGAGGCTTTGTGACCGTTCCACAAAGCCCCTGATGCTCAGAGATCAATAGGAGCAATTGTGGAGAATAAGGTTATATGTTGTTAGTCTAGAAGTGTTTTATGGCGATCTCAACGGGCTTTGCGTGCAGTGTACCCCGCTCACACCACCCTGTATGAGCCGAGCCGATCGGTCAGCTTTTGGCAGGGCCGCTGCTGAGATTTCAACCCTCTGTGACCTCAGGCACAAACTCTCCTACTGCAAAGATTGGTTGCTCAGTGGCATTCATTTGTTTTGTCTTGGTTTTAATAGATATTGCCCCAAGATCAATGCACTACCTCTTCAGAAAGCCCAACCTCGTGTTGAACTTTAGATATTCTGGAATATTCGAGGGAAATAAAACGGAACGCTTTCACGCATAGTCGCTGTAGTTGGTTTTGTTTGTGCAAACAAAAACCTTTTTTTTTTGTTTTCTTTTTACATGTTTGCGTGTGCCTCCTTGCTAAGATTACAGAATTACACAGGCAATAGCTATAAGTAACACAGTTCCTGTGTTGACTCTTCACTCCTTTGAGGACACAAAGAAGAGGATTACATATCTCAACATTCTAGCAACAATTCATGTCGCCTTGGTGATCCTCGAACAGGTCTCCCATGGTGACTTGGAGCTCTGTACAACAATGCTGTACTTAATATAGGGGTATTACAAAACCTCCAAGTGTTGTGAACAAGCCCTAATCAGAGATGTTAAGTCTTAGAGATCACAGCACAGACTGAGGGCATCCTGTTAAAGCTCTCAAACTGAGAAGGAAAACATTCAGCTCGATTCCAGTCACTTCAAAACATTAAAGAGCAGACACAACTGACTGTAAAAAAAAAAAAAAAAAAAAAGTTCAACAAAGCGAAATTTAAACAGATACAAAATACAGGAGAAACATGCAACAATAGATATGGCCTGTCAGCTCTGCTCACTCACTTTGTGGTATGTGGTTTGAGTTTTCTTCCCCATACCAACGTAAAGGTTTTGCAACACAAGCTTTGCATCCTCGTTCCTGTGCAATGTGTGATGGGGGGGGGGGGGGGGGGGGGGGGGGGGGGGGGGGGGGGGGGGGGGGGGGGGACTGTATAATATATTCTTGTCACAATTTCTTAGAGTGCAGGCAGACTTTAATCCAAAACACAATCCAAATACCAAGTCGGAAACAGGCGGAGTGTGAAACACGACAAACAGACTACTGTTGTTTGGACAGCAAATGAAAAGTTAGGAAACAGGGTAAGGCAAATGCCAAGCACAGCTAAGGAGCTACAAGACAACAAGGAGGCTCAGTGCACTCATATGAGAGACTTGGCAGATGATCGTGAGACAAGCATGGGTAATTATACAAAGAGTTCTCCTGGAGGCGCTCATGGTAAACAGATAATGCTGATTGTGCAGGTTGCTGATGTATCACGAAAACAAAGTCCTGATCGGCCATAGGGGAGAGAGAAACGGAGCTGAGAGAGTTCTGCATATCTCAAATCCATTGCCTTTCTTTCTCTAAATTTACAGAACGCCAATTTACATAAGAGTCACTCCGTCTTCATATGTCTGTCAGGATTAAAATATTGAGGCTAGAACAGTTTGTGAACTAAGTGACCAAGGGAACTGGTGCCCAAGTTTGGCTGAGATGATCTGTGTGAAGAGCAGCAGGCAGCCGATATTAGATGAACAAGTCCTGCCAACAAAATGAGATTCAGCACATGAAGTCTTCTCCAAAAGCTAATCCAAATACTATACATAGTTTAGATTGTATGATCACTTTATACTGATTACTAAGCCGTCAGCTTAATCTATGGTTTTTGCAGAGTTCCAAAGCTAACAGATCCGCCTTTATAAGCTTCCAACATCAGTGTGTGTATGCACTGTATATACAGTGAAATCAATTGTATAAAAGCAATTCAGAGTGGGGTGTGGTTTGGCTTTACTTGAGCTTTCTTGGCATCCCTAGAAACACCAGGATCAACAGGTTATGAGTTACACGGTGTGGTTTCAGCCGTGTTCTCTGTTTTTACGCTATGTTTCTAGTGTTTCCCTTTTCCTCGTGTGGATAGGATTATGACTGCTTCAAAGTGACCAGGCATCATGCACTTTTTGAATAAAATTGTACCCCGCTTCATCGCCTACAATGAAATTTCTTCTACGTCACCATGATGGACCAAGCAATCCTCTCACGCTGCCTGCTTGAAGGAGCATTCAAGCATCCAGAAATGTTTAACAGAGCTTTTCTTGAAATCCCCTCTCACAGTATCTTCCCCTTTATCGTTCTGATGTAGCCTCTCTCAGTTCGCCCCGAGCAATCTTTTCTCTCCTTGTTGAATCTGAGTGATACGGCATAGAGTGGGGGGGCTCTGTGTTCCATGGTGACAATAAGGATATGATTCATGGCTCTTTGTGTGTGTGTGTGTGTGTGTGTGTGTGTGTGTGTGTTTGCGCGTGTGTGTGTGTGTGTGTATATTTGTGTGTATGTGTGTCTGTGTGTGTGTGTTTGCGCGTGTGAGTGTGTGTGTGTTTGTGTGTGCGTGTGTTTGCGTGTGTGTGTGTGTGTGTGTGTGTGTGTGTGTGTGTGTGTGTGTGTGTGTGTGCGTGCGTTTGTGTATGCATGTGTGTGTGAGGATGTGGGAAGGGAAAAAAAGTGTCAGAGAGAATAATTTGGATGAGAGGAAACAGCTGAGGCAAGGGAATGAAGATGACTAAATGTGAGTAGACTGAGAAATGCATTAGGGCCCTGCTCTCTTCTGCATTGCATGTGCAGGGGTTTCTATTTACTGATGGAGGGCCTGACAAAGGCTCTGTGCTTTTGGGTCGTTACAGGTGGGCAGACGGCTAAGGCTAAAAGCATGTCCATGGATCACCTCTTCAATGCGATCTACGTAGTCCCCCCCCCCCCCCCCTGTCTTTTTCGCCGTCTGACTGAAAACGATGAATGTGCATCTCCCACACCACTCAAAATAAGAAATGAAAAGGGTTTTGTGTAATAGAATAAAAGACCAAATGCATAATGTGTGATGTGAGATATGGCTGTATTCACAAAGTTATTCTCAGGTGTGTTTTTTTTCTTCTAATTTCAATATGCAGTACATTTGAAATCAAGTCTGATGCCCCATATAAAACAGCTGAGCAGAATTCACTGTGTACAGAATGTTAGAGACATTTGAATTCCTTTCCAAGAATAATTGACAATCAGCCAACAATCCTGTGGTGTCATACATTGATTATTGTAACAATGACATAGTCTGGCTGTGTTTCTGTTGAGTTTAAGTCATTTAACTAGCTATTTATTGCTCACAACACTGGAAAAAAACGGGGAAGAACCAAAACCAGAACCAGAACCAGGACCAGAACCAGAACCAGAATGTTGTTTTGTTTACTTCCTGGGCAGACTGGGATCTGGGGATGATAATTTACCCACTAATCCATCCATCTGTTTTGAACTAATCTTAATGGAAATGGCAGTGAATTCTCTCCAGTGCCACTCCTCTTGCCTAAACGAAAGCAGTAAGTGAAGAGGTTCTCTGGAGGCCTGTTTTTTTGTATCCTGTTTCAGATGGACGTCTCTTAAGCCGCTGAGCACTGCTTTCCAAGCAGGCCACACATGCCTGCTTCTTTAAAGATAGCGCCACCGTTTTCAAATGCTGAAAAGATTTTCAAGGACTTTTTTCTTTTCTCTTTTTTTGCACAAGCAGAGGCCTCTAGGCCAATCCAATGCTTTTGAGAGTGTGGGTTCAGTCAATACACGTGATAAAATAAGAAAAGAGCGCACCTGTTTTTTGGGGTTTTTTTTAAAGAAAGAAAGAACGAAAGAAAGAAGGAAAGAAAAAAGATAGAAAGAAAAAAGAAAACAGCACTATACCAGGAGCTTAGAATGGTTTTGCTGGTGGCTTTTAGAAATAAATGAATGCCACAGATGATGATAAGATGATAGCGGTTTGCCTGTCGTTGTGTGAGTAGCATTAGTTTTCAAGGTTATGCATTAGGACTAACTGAGCCTCCAGGGCACTTTCTTCGTCCTTAAACACATGGAGTCTCCACCATCAACTCACAAGCAACAGTAGAGAAAACTCCAATTAAGAGGTAATTGGATCTCTGTTGAGAAGCAACCAGATAATAACAAGCCTCTGAGGACTGTGACATGGTTGAGAGATTGCTTTTCAAATGGCACCACCACAAACAGCTCCCAGAGGTGGAGGAGGAGGGTGACGGAACGATTTTTGCCCTGAAAGAGACTCGGAGAGTGGTTCTGGTGTCGCAATTAATTTGTTCCATTTTGACAAAGACAAAAGCAGTAAAAAAAGAAAAGAAAAGGAAAAAGAGGAAAGATCCAACCCGACTTGGCTCTCACGCTGTGAGTTTGTCCCCTGCTGTGAATTCTGTTAAATGTAGCAGAGCCATGTAATGCAAGACAAGCAGGAGGAACATAATGTATCTGTGCTTCCCCGGCACTGACTTTTTTTTCCAGAATTCTCTATCAATGTACCATATTGTTCATTGTTTATATCATCACGGCTGGAGGCTTTTTTTTGCTTCAGGTGTCTGAGTTTTCTAACATTCTCAAAAATCAGGATGAAACATTGAAAACAAACAAACAAACAAAAAACAGCTTTTTGAACAGATAAATCTAATCATAGACAAACTCAAAACATTGTGAGGTGATCTCACATTGCGACGCAATAACAGCGTGATTTTAAAAAAAAAAATTCTACATGTAATGAAATGGTGGAAACAGTTTCAGCCCTTATCAGTTTTTTTTCCCCTCTCTGTGGGTCTTTTATTTCTGCAACAGAATATGCAATTCCTCACCAGTGTTTCCATTAAGCGATTCTATCGCAGAGGGCTCTGAAGGCCACCAAGTTTTTTTCAGAGTTTAAAAAAAAAAAAGAAAAGAAAAAAAGAAATAAACCTCAAGGACTGCACAGTGACCTTGACAGACCAAGAGGGTGAGGCGTGAAAAGCAGTGAAATGCCATCATGCATGGGAGGGCACATTTTTCAGCTCCCATTTAATGGCTCCGCTCCTGTAACTTAACAGTATCTTTATTTATTCACGAAGCCCTGTCAAGGGTGAGGATTTTGATAACTGAAACAAGTACAAATGACACGGTTCTGTAACTCTGAATTTTTGATCATTCAAATAAGATGAAAAAATAAATAAGTAAGTAAATAAATAAATAAGCTGTCGGCATGTTGAAAATTAATATTTCTAGACATAACGATCTAATAATTAGAGGTTACTTCACTCTTGTGTACTCACTCTTATGCGTGTGAGATTTACTCTCTGATTAATGTTTTCCTTTTGTGTTATAGATGAGTGGGCAGCTATCAGTGAAATATCTACCATGTAAGACACTGAAGGGCGAGATCCGACTGAAGTAAGACATGTTTGCACTTGTCTGTGTGTGTGTGTGTGTGTGTGTGTGTGTGCATGTGTGTGTACTGTGTGTGCTTTATTTTTGGAATGTTGTGTGGACCAAATGTCCCCATGGCGATAAAAACATCTGGCAAGCTGTGGTTTTATGGGGACATTTGTTGATATCCATCTGATGGCTTAAATGATTCAGGTGTATTAGAGCAAGTCCTGAGTGTAAAGCTCAACGCCATTTAGAATCAGGGCATATTTTTCAAAACATTCACAATGTCTTTGCAAACTCATATAAACCAAAAAAAATGTATTTCGTTTTTTTTGATATTCAGCTGACTTCATGAAATAGCTGTTGCATACGACAATGAATGGCACAGCATTAACACGCGCGGGAAGGTGACGGTGCGGTGTTAGCAACAGAGGAAGTCTGATGTCTTTGAGGGTTCGTAACTACAGGCACATAAACCTACTGCCGGCAAATCCCTTAACAAGCCACTACACAGCCATGTGAGCCCAGCCATGAAAAGTGATCGTTCAATGTCACTCAGGGCAAAACGTTGCTGAAGAAGTGTAGAATAAGTGCATGCATGAGGTGGGGGTGGGGCGGCATTAGCTATTAAACACAGGATATATTAGAGCTAAAGTTTAGAGCAAATTGCACAACGATTAACAAGCCGCGGAAAACGGATATATGGCGGTGCCAAGACTCTGGTCTGTTTGAGCCAGTGTGTGTGTGAGCACCATCCATCTCGGCTCAAATCTCAGCGCTGTGGTGCAGTGCGGGAGACATATCGTTGTTTCTAATGATAGAAAAAGAGACTCAGCGCCTTCCCTATGGCGTGTCTCTATGTGTGATGAAGATCTTCTTTTGCATTCAAATTTTGCCCTTACAGATAGACATCTCTGAAAGCATTCAAATCAAGTTTCTCGTTTATCAGTAATGCACCATATTTTGAAGGTGCTGCGCTTTCTCTTTCTTTTTACAGTGAGGCATGATATAAGGGGCTAAAACAGCGTGACAAAAGGGTGGCAGGAACCGCACGCTTCTTTTTCCCCTCCTTCTTTCTTCCATTGATGACAGGTGTGCAGTACGTTCACGTATGATGTCAATGCCAGGTTACAGTGTGTGGTGGGAACTGGGAGGTGGGGGGGGGGGGGCGGGGGGGGGGTAAAATATAAAAGACAGAATCATCTCCCAATAGATGAAAAATGGCCAAAGGCAGATAACGAACAGAAAGATTAAAAGATAAACAAACCACGGGAGAGAGAAATGCTAATGAATCACATGTCAGTGCTGTCTGGTGGAAATTTCCACTGCCAGGAGATAGTCCCCTAGTATCCAGGTTTACACTTCACCCTTACAGTGACACAAACCTGCCTTTTCAATGAGAGACAGAAAATGCTGAATGTTTTGTTTATTTATTTACTTATTTACTTATTTCATTCATTCATTCATTCATTCGCCATTTATTTATTTATTAATTAATTGATTCATTGATTGATTGATTCATTCATTCATTCATTCATTCGTCATTTATTTATTTATTAATTTATAATAGTGCCCCAGTTTTATTTTATTTTATTCATAAAAATACACAAGAATGCACAATACAGAGGAAGTTATGCAGAATTTATGTACTTAAATAGAACTTTAACTAATTAATTAATTAACTGATTTAGTCAGAGGGTCACTACTGTGTGGAAGCAGCTACTCTGAATGAATATTATTCATTCATTGCATATAGAAAGACTGCATAAAGAACCTTTCCTGGCTGTAGCCATAGCTTGAAAAGCATTTTATAAACTACGTAAAACAGTTTTTGTTTAGACTGTCCTTTTCTTTTTTATTTTTCTTTCTTTTTTTTCTTTTGTTGCACAGTTAAGGTAATTATGTCAATTCCTCGGTCAGCTCATCTTCACACCACATCTGCAACAGAGCTGGTTGCTTTACTAACAACTTGCTGTTTGCCTTATATGGTCAATATGTCTCCTCCAATGGAATGACCCCTTTTTCCCAGGGAGCAGTTAACCTCAAATCAATCTCGCGTGTTCAGAATGCCGCCAGGTAGGGCGGTCCACACCTCAACTGGTCCGTTTAATTCACTGCTGCCAATAACGTCTTTTAACCTGCAAACAACAGGCAGGTCCGGGAAAGTTCTGGAAGGAGTGTAGATTCAGTAGAATCAGTAAGCAAATTTTTTGCTTGTTCTCTCACGTTTTCTTTGCATACATATGCATGCTGAAGGCAGTGAACTGAACAGATGTACGAATCAGGTTTGGCAAGAGTGGAAAGTAAAAACAAAATATGATTCCAAGCCTGGCACCACTGGTAAAGTTATGATGTAATTTGTAAAAAGTCCAGTTAATATGCTCACCTTAAGTGGTTGAATGACGTTTTTTCGTTATCAAACTAAAATTATCATAACCTTCATGTATCCTAAAACATCAAGAAGCAAAGAGCAAAAACTTGACACCAGTATGACTGAATCTGAATTCCTTCCAAAACATTATACTGTGTTCTGGGCTGCTCTTTTTTGCCATAACTGAGCGGTGAAACCTTGCCAGGGCAACTTGTCTTTGGTCGTTTCAAGATATTGTAACTCCACCAGTACATTTCTGAAAAGTTCACCTACTACAATGTATCACGTCGACAACACTGGAACCAAGGGACATTACTAGATAAAAGTGACATTGTTAAAACGCAACCTCGCTAACTGGTGAAGAAAAGGGCCCATTTTCATTCTTAGGAGGTACTGTTACAGGGCTTTAAAATTCTCTTCCAAAACAATTACGTTACAGCAGTGTAAAAAACCTGTGGAATACTGATTAATGTCGAGAAATTTGATCTGGATGTTGAAGCCATGTTATTAGGCTGTCAAGACATCTCAGACGTGTGATAACCAAGACAGTGAATCCAACCTGTTCATTTTATTTGGAATAAACCTCTGTTTTATGAGGAACTTGGGCTGCCAAAGTCTGGAGGGTGAGCTGTACGTGCGTGAAGCTTCAGGTGCATTGCCTTTATAAAAACCCAAAGTGTTCCATCTCGGATGAGCCCATTGTGGGCAAAATATATAGATCCAAAGGCAGAGACGAAAGCATCAGTCAATTAGTTTCATTTTATTTTATTTTATTTTATTTTATTTTACTATTTATGACAGTGATAACATTACTGATTCAGTACACAAAACCATCTTAATGAATTTCTATTTAAAATCATAAGAGGATAATAGATTAATTCAGTTCAAGACTCAGTCACCTTAAACTAAGAAATTTGCTTGTAGTACAAACCTGTCTCCCACACACAAGACTGTTGGTTGAAATTCCAGATAGGCAACATTCCTCATTCATCCTAAAGAGTTCCAGTGTATCCGACAGGAGACATTCCCTGAGGCGTGCCCGATCTTATTCCTACGAGCAAGCAGTTGTCAATCAAGTTTCTAAGTGGCTGCAAATGGAATTATGAAAACAGTGTTCGCTCAAACAAATAGAACAAAGTATGATGTGAATGGGGAGGGACTTTACCATGGGAGTTATTGAGCTTTTACAGACTATATTTTCTGAAGTTAAGAAAAGAAAAAATACAATCTACGGTAACCAAAGCTGTTTAAAAAGTTGGATTTTAAACTAAATTTGCTTCACCGTAGCATCTAAAACGTTCGGGTTCTTTTAATCAAAGACAACAACAGCGCGTTCTTGGCGAGATCATCCGTGACTGTAACAACAGGAAAGATTTTTTATTTCATTGAATTCATACTGGCTTTGGAAAACAAAGCCTATTGTCTACCTCTCACCATCATGCTTTCCAAACAGCCACGTCTGCTCTCTGTGTCCTCCACCAGCTCCCCCTCTATTTTCTCCGACATCACGATCATTTTTACGGGCCCGACGTCTATGTCAGCTTTCAATCTACTCCGAAAATGGAATCTCACATCTTTCCCCCCTCAGTATGTGGGCTTTATTTTTGTGTATAAAAAACGAATGACATCTGTTGAATTCGCAAGCAGACTTAAACTCAGCAAACCTGGTGGTGGGGGGGTGGTGGGGAGGTGGTGGGGGGGCTGGGAGGGGGGAGGGGGGAGGGGGGTTTGGGGTCTCATCCCGCTGTGAGGCAAATTGTGCAGATCTCTAGTCCTCTGGCCTTGGGGAAGATAAAACATGATGATGCATGAAAACAAAATTTGATTCTTGTCCTGAGAAATACACATTCAAGAATATTCTAGAAAGATTCAACGACACTGCATGGAAGACTGCCGGCGTGTCCATACAGTTTACGTCATACGTTTCGTAAAAGAAAAAAAAAAAATTAAGCATGCAGAAGTTTTGAACGGTGGAGCTGAAATTGCAATGTCAGATGGTTGGTGCTTCAGAAACCTTAACATTTAGGGTTGTTGAAGTGCACTGAATTTTTTTTTTTTTTTTTTCAATGCGCATCAGTCCACAGTGTACAGCTGCAGCCAGTCCGCAAAGAATATATCATAAATGTGTAAAGGGAAGACTCGTGGATTTTTCTGGATAATGGACAGCTCATAAAAAATGACTCACATTTATCCAGTTGCAGCTCATTGGTCTGACAGTCACACGGTGGTAATGGATTTTTTATTGATGCTGTCTTTTAGGTCAGGACTTGCTTTTACAAAAAAAAAAAGATTTTGAAAAATAAATGAATAAATAAAGTAATAAAAAAGGTGAAATAAAGCACAGTGTAGTGTTTAAAGCATAGTGCTGTCCAATCTAAGAAGAGTAGTCACCAAGTGACAGTTGCATAACAACTTTCCAAGACTAAATGATATTGTGGGGTTTTTTTGTGTGTGTGTGCAAGCAGTAGGAGGTTGGGGTGTGTGTGTGTGTGTGTGTGTATGTGTGTGATATGCACTGAGATGCATATTATATTCATGATATGCTAGTGAAGGGATCCAATCCAGAACAATCAGGCTGTGATGAAAAATGACTGAAAAAAACCCCCACTGTAAATGCAAAGCTGAGTTCATTACAGGTATACATGCTAAAGGATTTTGCCACGATATTACATTATAACTGAGGTCGCGGCCTCAGGTTTATGATGCCTATGGCTACAGATGAGCTGCTGACATGATAAAAACACCAAAACACAATAAGACTCAGCTAAAACTAATCACTAACCAACTATCTATCTATCTATCTATCTATCTATCTATCTATCTATCTATCTATCTATCTATCTATCAATCTATCTGTCCATTTGTCCCCTTGTGCACATGTGGTGCATCAGTCCCAGGTGTGGGAGTTTCTCACACTGACATCTGGTTTGAATAGAGCTACACTGAAGCCAGAGCAATACTGAAGCCAGACTGTGGAAAACCTTTTTTTTTTTCTTTGCCATGTTGGCACACTATCATGGCCTTCAGCTCTAATGAGCACAGATGTAGACAGAGTGAAGCAGATATCTCATCATATTCTTTGATTAACCGCCAGTAAATGTCTTGGTGCAGGTTATGCATGCGCGCGTACGCGCATGTGTGAGGGACGGCGGAGGGTTTATTATTATTACAAGAAAAAGGGGATAAATAATTGTATTTTCTCTGGCGTGACGATTAATAAAGCTTGCAGGATTAATTACGACTTGGTTTTATCATCCAGAGACACCGCAGTTCTGCCGAACACTTTGCATGCTGTGGAGAGGAAAAAATGATGTCTCGTTAAAATATCCAATTACTGAGCTGGCAAATGGTCGACTCTTTAAATTGTGAAAAAGGATTTGTCGTCCAAAATTCTGCTCTCGTATAGACGGCTCTCAGTCCAGCACAGATGGAGTCAGTTGGTTTTTTTTTTTCTGTTTGGTTGTTTGTTTGTTTGTTTGTTTGTTTGTTTGTTTGTTTTTCACACCAAAAAACAGGGACACAAATCTGGATTCATCTTTAATTTTTCACACGCGCAGTGGAGAAGGGAGAGGTAGGGTAAAATGCGGACGTACTGAACTGGAAAGCACATGAATGCTTCACACAAGGCTGTTTGCTTCTTTGCTTCTTTGTTTCTTTCTGTCTCAACCGGCCCGGGGGCTTGTTTTGTAAAACCGTACGGTTATGAAGGCTCAAGAATGTGATCTGTGATTTGTGAGGCATGAAACGCTACGACCGTGTACGTTTGCCTTTTGACATTGTGTGCTTACCACATTTTTGCTGCGTTAATGGATTTCTAACTCACCTAAGCTGAAAACCAACAGCATTCCAGACAAACCTATCAAAGCTAAGGGCGTAGTGTGTTCGGTCGGTGACTTTTTTTTTTTTTTTTTTTTTTGAAAACACCTTTGAAAGGTCTGTACTTTATGTTCAATAAAATCTATTGAGACAATTTGTTAACACAACAAAAAACTTGTCAAATCATGCTCCCAACAAAAGGTATTGAGGCGATTGTGTTCGCACATCGCAAAACTTGGCAACTCGTGTCCAGTCAGGTAAGCCTTCAGTTAAAGTCATGAATATTTATGAGAATAGGTTCTAACATTTTGAGATATATTGCTATATAAATGAGATATATTGCAATATAAAATGAATGATAACGAATATTCTAACACGCTTGCACACCATTTGTCGGACATGTGCAGCTTTTAAAGGGAGTTTCCGTGGAGGCACCGCCGTTTCTAGGTATTTGGGCAAAGTTCCTGGCTGTATTTGTGCCAAAAGATGACAAAAGAAAGATAAGAACTGTAAAACAATGTACTGGAGAAATCTGATTCATTATCGACAGTGGGAAAAAAACATGAATGAAATTCTATGCACCAGAATGTGATTATATCAAAAGAAACCTTTCGTACCGATCCGTTTTTGGCATCTTTCCATTTGACTCTGTAGAGGAGCTACACAGATATCAGAACCTTGATGCTGTGGTACTCTAGTAGAATTCCAGTGAGGAAAACTTAACAAAACCTTTCAAAATAAACCACTTCTGAGATGGTTGAAACTGACGGTTGAATCCTAGAGTTGTGTCCCCCTGTTGTATTCACTGAAGGTCAAGTCTCCATGTAACTGTAGGTGTCAACAGGCGCAAAGGTTCTCCCCTGGGCAACACTGTTTCACAATGCTGTGCTCTTTTTACTGTGTTAAAACATGCCATGTTCATTCAGTGGGCTGTGAGGTGTGACGGGGTGGAGAAAAAAAAAAATCTAACCAAAAAAAAAGCAAAAATGGGAACAGAAAATCCCTGAGTCTGTCTCAGCGTGTAAAAATAAGCACATAAATGTGTGTGTGTGTGTGTGTGTGTGTGTATGTGTGTGTGTGCATGTGTGTTTCCCTGATCTAGAATCTACATAGAAATCATCTCATTTCATTCCATTCTCTCATTTGCTTGCAAAAACCATTATGACATATTATAGATCATATATTGCATATTAGTGAAATCCTTTCCTCCTTATAAGTTCAACTGTCTACAACTGTAAAGTGCAGTTGGTATTCCAGACAAGTGTGTAGCCAGCTGTGAGGGGGGGCAAACTGAGCAGAAACACACAGCACAACTCCTGTGTTTATATCTGCGGTCCTATCAGAGATATACATTTGACGAGTCATCATAGTCACTTTCTTTAGCCTGTGTCTTCTCTCACTCACAGTTGTTTTCTCTCTCTCTTTTTTTTTTTTGCAAAACAGGCATAATTCAGTGTTTATTTATTTATGATGGGACACGCGTAAGTTATTTATATGGAAATGTGCTAGCTGCTCCTGGTATGCTGTTCAGTCCAAATGGTTTCCTATATCTGGCAATATTTGATTGAAGCCATTTTGTTTTGTTTTGTTTTTTGTTTTTTGTTTTTTTTTTTTTCCAAACCAAAGGAGAATTACAACATGACATTTACTGAGCCTGGAGGAAATCTTTCATTTCAAAACACATTCTTTTTTTTCTGAAGTGCGTATACTGTAGTCTAACAAGAGAACTTGTCAGTAGAGATTCAAATGCTTTATGCACAAACATGACAGCAGTGGTCATGTGACCAGTAAATAAAACACTAGAGGAGAACCATTTATTATCAGTCAATAAAACACTAGAGGAGAACCATTTATTACCAGTCAATAAAACACCACAGAAGAACCATTTATTACCAGTCAGTAAAACACTACAGGAGAACCATTTATTACCAGTCAATAAAATACTAGAGGAGAACCATTTATTATCAGTCAATAAAACACCACAGAAGAACCATTTATTACCAGTCAATAAAATACTAGAGGAGAACCATTTATTACCAGTCAATAAAACACTAGAGGAGAACCATTTATTATCAGTCAATAAAACACCACAGAAGAACCATTTATTACCAGTCAATAAAATACTAGAGGGGAACCATTTATTACCAGTCAATAAAACACTACAGGAGAACCATTTTCATACATCTGGACAAAGAACTGAAAGGAATTCAGCCACAGAAAAAGAGAAGGCTGAATCATGTGGCTTGTTGATACTATATCAAACTCAGAGCAGCCAAGACACACTTTTGACTGACCAGAAAGAGAGAGAGAAAAAAAATATGCATATTGTGTGTGTGTGTGTGTGTGTGTGTGTGTGTGTGTGTGTGTGTGTGTGTGTTTATATCCCTGTTTAGGGATAGCCCTCATTATAGCTATGTTTTGTATGAGCATTATTACTCGACATTTTGACTGGCAAATTTTTAATTTAGCATTTTTTGTAAATTTCACCAGGCAAAAACTGCAGATTACCGCAAAAGGAGAACCTGAAAATCTGATCTATATACATACACACATACACACACACACACACACACACACACACACACACACACACACACATATATATATATATATGTATGTATCTGTGTGTGTGTGTGTGTGTATATGTGTGTATGTGTGTATATATATATAATCACAGAAAGAAAAGTCCTCATCTTTTTGCGGACCAGCCTCATGCTTATCACGTTACTGACAGAGTATCTCCACAGGTCACGTCAAGGTAAATTGGCATTAGGTCACATGGCACGTCCCACACCTTCAGTCACTCAGCCACTGTGTGTGACAGTTCCCATCTGCCCGTCATTCCCCAGGAAAACACGCGGCCTTCTCTCTCCACTCTCCCCCTCACTCCTCTGGCCTATCTGTCACCACTGTTTGTCAAGTGCTGCAGTCACCAATAAGATTTCCTCAAACACCACCAATGTCGCTCGACACATTAAGAGCTGACTTATTAGGTCACCAGTGAAGGATTATAAAAGAGAAAAATGGTGGGAGAGACAAAAACTGAGAGAGGGAGAGAGAAAGAGAGAGAGAGAGAGAGAGAGAGTGTGTGTTTGGAGATCTGATAACTAGGGGGTGATTATCTCTGTCGTTGTGGACAAAAGGAAGATGGAATTAAAGGCATTCATTTTTCCCATTGTGGTTTCTTTGCTTGTCAAGTGTGGCCACACAGCAAGTTCACAGGTGTTTGGCTAGCAGCAGGGTTGTTTGTTTTTTTTGTTTGTTTGTTTGTTTTTTTTCTTTTTGCTTGTTTAGTACTTTCAGAATGGCGGTTAGCCCCTACGGTGGCCCAATGATTCATCTCACATACATTCCTGACGATGAAAGTGGCGGAAACTGACTTAGTCACAGATGAAGGTGACTAAAGGTGACTAAAGGTGACTAAAGGTAGCTGCGTGTGCACACACATGGTCTAAATCTGTGAAAAGGATGTGCTCACAACCCACACTGAGCCAGGAAATGACCTAATAACACAGGCCTGTGTGATCTCCATATCAAAGCCTACTGTCGGCGGGATTAAACAGGCTTAACGGTGGTCACTGGGTCTAACATATCAGGTAATCATTAGTGTAACAACAGCAATTCCAATGTCAGGAGATACGACTCCAGCCATTTTAGTGCGGTGTATCTATTAAGTGTAGTGCAACAACTGCATTGTTACCACAGCTGGAATCTCCGCTATTCCCATGACTAATAGTAGAATTAGCATTAGCACTACTTCTTCTACAACGGCTCCCGTTATCACCTTCATCGATATTGACTGTACAACACCACCCACTGTCAGCTGTGCTACTAATACTACTATTACTGTTACTCTGTTACTCCCCTACTGCTACTTCTGCTACAGCTAGCATTCCCACGTCTACCATTTCCTCCACTATGTTCACAAGCTCCACTACTCTGTGACTGTGATAACTCGTGCTATAATTATAACAGAAACAAGACTGGAAAAGAAGATCAGGAAGACTTTAAAGGTTTAGCAGAGCTGCTGGTCTGGATGATAAAGGGAGGTGTGAGTCATGACACGGGCAGGTTGTACATCCCTGGTTCCATGAAGGCTTTTAATCAAATCATATTTCTCAGATTCTACGAAATCAAACACGTGTTACGTGAATAAGGTAGTTTCACTTATGCAAACCCGTAAAACTCCCCATGATGCAAGCTTCTTTCTTACGCTCTCACAGGCATCTGACACACAATAGGCCCTGTATTTTGATTAAATTCCTGACGCTTAGATCACTCAATTCTTACAGTTCTGTGGAACATTTCTCAATTATGTTTCCCAATAAATTACTGTAACACGTATCAATCCAGCAGCAAGTCTGATTAGAATAGAATCTGACACAATAGAATGTTCTGTTTTCTCATCTACCTGGAACTGCCTCAGTGATAACTTACACCCTGGGGTTTTTTTTTTTTGTTGTTGTTGTTGTTTTTTCAGTGACCCCATATACACTTCTCAAAACCTAAGAACAACAACAGTGATAAAATCAATCTTAAAATCATGCCAAAAATAACAATGGTACCTTATTCGGTTGGGACAACATGACACCTTGGAACATTCCTACGTGCTTGTTGGATGTTTACTTTTTTATAAATGACTCACTATCTTCAGAATGACAGTTGTTGGTCACATGCCATTTGCTGATTTTATGTTTTAGCTATTTGTTTAATTATCTCTACATCGTCGCCAGAGTTTCACAGCAGAGTCATTGAGGCATCCTGTGACTCAACAGTCAGCAAACATATTTCCAGTGTATCTCATAGGATGATCGTGATCAGGTTTTGTGTGCATTCTGTGTGAAATTAGCCGTTTGGTTCAGGCACCTGCTGGTTACCGGCAGAACTTAGGCAGTTTTGCCACCTTCCAGCCCTGTGTCTTTAAGAGCAAGCGTGTCCTTGGAGACTTAGGTTCAGCCTGGTACAGGAGATGCATGGGAAAACCGCCTTAAACCCCCAGTGAACCCTCTCTCTCTCTCTCTCTCTCTCTCTCTCTGTGAGCCCCCTCTCCCTCCACCCCACAGATGCTGCGGAATTAAGTGATGATTAGCATAGCACGAATCCAATTAACTAATGAGCACATCCGTGATGAAGGCGCCTAAGGGAGGAAACTGCTTCCCTGCATTAAGCCTCTTCCAGGGAAGGGGGGAAAAACGGAACGGACTCTGTCAGATGACTGAAGTCAGTGATGTTCAGAGAGGCTTAAGAATCAGCACCGCTCTGCATCATGTTCTCCATCAGGCTCACGCAACAATTTCAATTCCTGTTCTCTTGGAAATGCCCTTTAATAAAGAAGACAAAACTTTACTTGTCGCTTGTAGCTTTATATTCCTGCTGACTCATAACACGAGCGGATTCATTATAAGTCCGTGCTGAAGTATTATATTATTATGTTTGTTATTATATTTGCTTTTAGAATTACTTATACTTTAATGAGATATTGTCACTCTTGCAGGCTTGATGTGTGGCCTACAAATGGTAGGAACTAAGAAAAACCATTAACCACTGTTTCTAACTATTTCAATGAAGAAATTTTCAGTGTCTACTCTATCCATCAAAACACTCAGTGCTTGGTTTTATATCTTCAAGAGTTGAAGCACAGGACAATGTCTACTTTTACGCTTATTTTTTTGTTTGTTTGTTTGTTTTTCCAAAGAACCACAAGCTTTTATAAACGTACCCCCCACCACCACTACCACCACCAAATCCAGTGCCTGATGACTGAGGGTTCAAAACAGCCCAGAGTGTGCTCATCTTGGCAACGCTCACCAGTGGAAGAAAATGTTAGAAAATGTTCTGAAAAGAAAAGAAAAGAAAAGAAGAGAAAAGAAAAGAAAAGAAAAACCAGCCACTCCAAGCTGCACAAATGCAGAGGGATAACAAGAAGTTCCTAAAGTGATTTGAAAAGTGCAGTGAATTACATAAAATGAAACACACTAAATAAAACAATAAAACGTTTTCACAGTCGCTTTCACAGACATCTTTGACTCCAGGCAGAGTAGACCACAGGATTTTGTTATCATGCTGCATGAAAACACACTCTGGATCATTATCACACAAGGACAACGTATACCTTTTCATGATTTGACTGCATTTGACTAACGTAGACATCTGTAGTTTACATAGTGCACAGTCTACATAGTGCATACTGGGTGGTTAGAGGGAACAACAGTTGTGTTCTGTCCTTTACATGACCATATACTATAAAAATGAATTTGAAGATGACACCAAAACTAGTTGTTGAACACACTGAACTTACCATTTGGTTTGGTAATCTCAGTTTTTGGAACTGGTCTCCCTTGTGCTTTGACCCTAACCTTCTCATTGAAGTCCAACGAGTGAAATAGTGTATTTAATAAAACAAGGACAGCGTTCTTTGTTTCCGTTGCGGCTTTTTTAGCAATCCATAAAGCTAGCTTCCGGCAAAAAAAAAAAAAAACTATTCAACTAAACACGACAATTCTTATCCTTGCTGTATGACTATTGACACAAAATAAAATTCTTGTATGATATCATTAATAACCCCCTCCCTCAAAGATCCGATTGGGTATTCACCAGTGCAGTCAGCTCTGCTGATTGGTTCACTGATGTTAGGCAGAAGCTCTAAATCCAGAATCTGGCTAGACCTGCCCTTCCTGCCATTCACCCCCATGTTAAAAGCCAGGACTCATGAGCCGCTGGGGTAACAACCGTTTATAATGGACGTCAATGGGAGGCTTGGGGAGGTCGAACCTCCGTAAAGTCATTTTCAATTGCAGTAGGGGCTGCTGTCGGTGTTTTGACACAGGGAGACGATTTTTGTGACTTTGAAGCGTTAAAATAGCAAAATTATCAGTATTTTAACAGATTAGTCTGTTAAATTTACATGTATTTATTTTTCTCTTTAAAGTTTATTTTTCTCTGAAATTTTAGAGAGGGTGGTCCTCCCTTTCCTCAATGGATGATCCTCCTCTGGTGTATACACATAACTCGGTCATCAGGTGAAGAATACTTGCCTTGGAAATGGTATTGAGAAAAACCCATAAGTGGCACGGTCAAGTTCCAGTTCAGACTAAGTCGTCTGCTGTCATTTCATTAGCCCCGCAATACCTGTGTATATACAAAGCATTTCATTTTTGATGCTTAAATGGATTCAGCTTGTGGTAGAAGAGGAGAATTTATTATTTTTTTATTATACTCTTGATTGAATGAATGAATGATGATGATGATGGGGGTGGGGGTGGGGGTGGGGGTGGGAGTGACAGTGATGGGGATGACCAGGCCTGTTCAAGAGCAGTGTTTTAGGACTGAATTTATGTTGATCTTTTGCCCCCATACTGTAACTCTCGATAGATGTCTCACTAACCTAATGTGATTTGTAAAATGTTCAAAATCTACAAAATGAAGAGACCCTCGGCAATGAAGAGGTTTAGACGGTGATTATAATGAAGGCTGTTGATGGCAGTGGAGGTGGAGATGATGCTGATGGCAAGAGAGACCTCCATCACAGCGTGACGGAGCCGGAGACTCTCCCGATCTCGACGGCGTAATGTCATGAAGCGGTCCATGAGAGAGATGATCCTTCAGATCCTCCCTGGCCTCTTCACAAGTCACAACGCATTAGAGTCAACCTCCATCAGTCAGCCCCACCACACCAAGACTAATGCCATTAAAGCAGAGCCAGTCCTCTCAGCTTCTGCCAGCTGCCACACACTGGAAAACCCATACACTCTGTGACAGGGAGAGGGGTGGACTCACACCAAGCAGACACTTTCGATTTGCCCAAGAAATATCACTCAGGGACCAGGGAAAAGCTGGATGCGATTAACCGCACTTCACTTTAGATGCGTGTTTATGTTACGTTAATTAGAATAGGAAAACTGTACCAGTGCGGAAACTATGGTAGTCACGAGTAATTTGACACACAGAGGGAGACCAAGACAACATCATTACGTCAATGAGTGACGTTATGGTCATGCAAAAACCAATGGATGGCGTTTTTTTGTTGTTGTTTTTTTCTTTCCTTTTAACACACAAGTCTGTGTTTTTTCAGCATTTTTTGGGACTGTGATGAGAGAGTAATTTCTTTTACAGCTATGATTAATTGCCTTGAGATATACTGATTGAAATTACAGTTTGTTTTGGATAGGGATTCTGTTTTGTCACCTGCCTGCATGCAAATGGGACCAGGGTTTTACAATACTTGTCACTGAAAGAAAGCCCACCCTAAAATTGTATTTCGCTCAGTCAGAGAGAACGTCCTACACAGCTTAGCCAATTAAATTCTTTCATCCGGCAAGTAATACAAAACAATAACCTGGGATATTTAAGTGGGAACATTTTTTGTAATGGCAGGCCTCTAACATAGCTATTATTGTAATGTTTGTATAGTAACGTTCTACACAAAGTTCTTCTTCATAAAAAAAAAAAAAAAAAGTTATTCTTCATAACTTATCATAAATATGAGTAAACCTGTCCTTGTGGTTTAAAGTGAGCCATCAGTGTGCTCTCTCTGTCTAATGGCATTCAGCGCCTTCAGATTCGCTATTGATGGTAAATCATTTCCCAGAGTTACCAGTGCATCATAGGCACGGCTGATACTGGGATCTACAGGGTCAGGTAACGTACTTACAAGGTCAAGTCTGAGCTGAAGTTTTGGGGATTATCCGTATCTATCTCAAAATCAGTCAGTCTAACCTACTCATAAGAAGTTGCATGAACAGCAAATACATACAGCTCACTGCGTGAAAAGAGGTGTATTCGGCCTGGAATACTCCTGTATATTCCCAGATATTCCACAGATAATCAGCTGTATCCGGCAGTTTGCAGCTCTGTTACGCGGCACGGAATACTCCTGAATATGTACCGTGTTTGGGGGTCTGCCTAGAGCCCTTAGTTGCCATGGTGAATAATCCCTTGGGGGTGCTTGCAAGGGAACATTTGCACTTCACACCTTGGGCCACCAGGTATCCTGCAATTGGTTAAAAGTCTTTCTTTGGATTGGTGGAGCAATGTCTTGCCCCTCCTCTAAAACCCTTCCCCATTGGTCCATTGTGGGTCCCCAGACATGAATTCATATGGTTTATATTATGAATATTATTATTAATATTATTATTATTATTATTATTGGTGGTGGTGTTGTTTTATGTTCATAGGTAGATTGTATAGATAGTCTGGCAAACAAAAATGAATTACACAAATTTTATTATAAATAAAGAAAATACAGTATAATATAGATTATAAGGCATATAAATTGACAATCATATATATATATATATATATATATATATACACACACACACACATACACACACAACATATAACAGAATAGAATACATTAGAACAGAATATACTGTAATATCATAGTATATAATACAAATGCTTTTTGGGAGCATAAATGAAACTAAATGTTGAGCATTCCCAAGAACAACCCAGCTTCCGTGGTCTCCTTTGTGAATCTATCCACACCAGCTGATGCATGGTGATTCACAACATATTTTTGGTCTTTGTCCAGTCTATTCTGTATCACCTCACAACTTTGTACTAGGCGGGAGGACCCACGCTGGCCTTCCATCCAAGATGGCGTCCTCGTCAGAAATTATATCTACTGATGCGGTCCTCCATATGACAACCTCTTCCTCCGTTTAAAGAACACTAGCTCTGGCCTTGTGCTGCTGCAAAACACAATGAAAAAAGAAATTAGATCGCTGAAAACAGCAAATGGAGAAAAAGTCTAAGAACTACTGGGGAAATGGTGTTTTGACTTACTCTTCTCCTCCTTTGCCTCGTTCGAGTGGCGATCCTGCCCCCCCTCTTTGTTCTCTATATTCCCTCCTTGGGTCATCCTGTAACTCTTTCAAATAGACTCAATAGGTCTTGCAGGATGCAACAGAGAAAGAAAAGTGGAGAAGAAAGGAAGATTGATTAAAAGTTTGTTTAGAATTCCAGGCACTGCTATGACACAATCGCGACGATATAGTCTACCAACAAAACACGTTGTCTTACCTTGTCCGTGGATCATGTCTGTGCGTGTTGTTTTCAGCATTATGCATTCTCCGCACAGCTTCCTGTAGAAGCAAAATTAATACAAGAGTTAAATTCAACCACATTAAGGGATAAAGCAGATAAAGAAATGTGAATGTTTCAGAATGCGCGGCAGTCAGACGAAAGCCAGAAGGCTACAGAAATAAACTTACCGAGACAGAGTTATTCCCCGCTCGTCTTCTTTTTTTGGTCAGACTCCTCTTGCGCCTCTTTGATGGGACTCCATCCTGTCCAACCGCCGAATAACATTCTCCATTAACGTTTACTGCTGTTCAGACATCTTAAAAATGCATTTAACGGGGACACCAGTTGTTTGTTTTCGTTCGGATTCGGCGTTGGAAAAATTGGATATTCCCGGCGCACGAGTAGCCTCTCCTCTCCGCTGTCCGTTCGAAAACTCAAGTGTTCTTTTGCAAGCCATCTTCAAAATGCACACTATTGACAGAATACGGAGTACAACTTCTGTAATCCTTCTGAGTTGCTTTTCCTACTTACAGGTAACCCCTTCCCCAAAGCAAATTTTGCGCTGCAGTTGCATACAATGCTATTGGTTACTGTCACTCTACGCCATGAAAACTGATTGGACAGGACTCAACCTTAGATTCTGAGTGGGTGGTTTGAAAACGGGGCGCGTCCTCGTACTGAGGAGAAACATTCCAAACAAAGAGAGGAACAGCAACAAAAACTCCTATGCCCTGTAAACTTAAAAAAACCCCCTCCTGTATCCTTTTGTCCCGCATTCCTCATACTGAGACAATGCCCCGCATTTTCGCTGGTCGTTTGGTTTTTAACTGTCAGAAATAAAAAAATATATGGATCCATTCTTTTACCCGCCCGCACATGAGCCGCTTATGCCGTTGCGGCATAGTTTCTAATCTATTTAATAGCGCTATGTCAAAAGCAGTAAAAATGCAACATAGCCGAGTTTTTTTTTTAATAAAAGCCTTGCTTTCACCAAATGGCTGAGAGGAGAGCATTGAGCCTGTGGCGGCCGTCAATCAAACTGTGCAGCTGTGGGGCTGACGAATTTCTTTGCTGCGTCACAAAAACCAAACTTAGTAAAACTTGACAGGTATGAAGGTAAACGCTGTCAGCCGACATCATGGTCAAAAGAAAGGAAAAAGTTCTTTTATCCCTTCTGACCATGCTACTCATCCAATAGAGATTTTGGCTTGATATAAAGATTTACATTGAAATTGTTTTATTTTGTGTAATATTTTATTTTGAGCCTTATTTATTCTTATAGTTGGATTTGGTCAGGGGTTTAACTTGAAAGACTTGAGCTGTATGATGCCTGCTGCTTTGCTTAAGTACAGTTGCCTTTGATGGGCCTGTAATGGCCAATGCATGTTGGATGTCTATCAATACAAGTGTACACAGGTGTTTCTTATTCAGTTAGACTGACATTATATCTAAGTTTTACATCATCTCTCAGCATTAGTAACATGTCCCACATTGTCCCACACAAACTTACTACTTGTCCCCCATTTGGTCTGTTTGCATCTGGTCACCCTGTACCTTTGACCCCAAGTAAAGGACAGTTGCATAACCATCAAATATGTAATTAATGAACCTCTCACTTAGACTTTTTTTTAAATTATGTTTTCAGTGTGTTTTTGTATGCTCCATTTGAAGTGTCCGTTGTAATTTAGCTGCACGACAGAGCAATGACATTAAAGGCTACATGGGCCTACCACTGCTGTATTATACACCATGCAACACCTAACCAGTTTGTGTGGTTATCAAAATATAGCCTAAATATTATAGGCTTACTGATAGAAAGTTACAGCGAGGAAGGGGGGCAGGTTTCTATACCCAGTCTCACCTAGACCACTGACTGTTATTAGCATTTGAAAGGCCAAGCCATCAGCTAACGACTGTGGTCACACGGATGCCCGAAAACTGCCGTCTAACAGCTGTATTCGGACATTTGCGGGAGTTTTCAGGTCCGCAAGACAAAGTTCTGCAGGCATCCGAATACCTCCGGAAAACAGCAGGTTTAGCGGAAGTTTACTTTGTCCGGATATTTCCGAATACACCACTTTTCACGCAGTGGCTGTTGTTTTCAGCAGCTTCTCCACAATAGAAAAGCACAAAAAAGTGGGGGGGGGGAGGAACACAAAATTACTGTAATTGACTTAGAAACCTAGACAAATGTTTGTGTGTACCTTAAGTAGGAAGACAATTGGACAACTGTTTATTTTGTATCTGTAAGAATTCATCAAATATTCCTTGGTATTATTTCAACATAGCCAGTTTTACAAAACATTTTATGGGTTATGCCTTTTATTTGTCCCTATGTTTACAAGTTTCTTTGTTTCTGTTTTTTAGTTTGTTTGTTTGTTCATTTGTTTTCTGTATATGTTTGTTTTGGGAGATTGTTAAGGCTTTCCTACTGCAAACAACCCCCCCCCCCCCCCCCCCCCCCCCGAATACCAAACATTCTCTCATCTTCAGCGTAGAGTTTGTCTGAATTTAAACTAACACAAATTTAGCAGATGAAACCCTCTTATTGACAGTTGTCACTTCACATTACAATGCAGATTCTGATTTAATTTCATTCACTACTCAGTATAGTGTAAAGTGAGTACATTTGTTTTTATGTGTCTGTGTGTGTGTGTGTGTGTGTGTGTGTGTGTGTGTGTATCTATGTATGTATATATATATATATATATATATATATATATATACACACACACACACACACACACTCATACATCACATACATACATATGAACAGATTGGGTTGTGTAGTGGATTATGTGGGTGACTATGAATGTATAGAGTGAAGGTAAACGGACTGACCTTCATTCAGTGAATAAACAATAGAACAGAGGCGGGAAAAAAAAGATCAAGTCTCACGTGGACAACGTCAGGAATAAAATATGCAAAGAACAAGCAGACAAGAAAATAGCAGTCTATCACCCCAAATGATTAGTCTTTTTATTACACAGACAGTCAGAAGCGATGTTTGGAACAAATTGTGCAGATACAACCAAGATAAACCAAGTAGAAACCAAGCAATACAGGGATGGTACAAGAAGTAAAAGAGAAAAAAAAAAAAAAAGAAAAACGGCAAGAAAAGTCATTAGATCTCTTTGAAGGAGTTGGTTTTAGTGAGGCTTTCATTTTTCAGGCGCTGGTCTATTTTTACAGTGACCTCACTAGACCTTTAATGATGTTCAGCTTTTAGCTTACTGCAGTGAGTGGGATTACAGAGCTGAGAGAGAGAGAGAGAGAGAGAGAGAGAGAGAGAGAGAGGGCTGTTAGCTCAGATTCCAGGCTCCTGGCTTGTGTGTGTGTGTGTGTGTGAGTGTTTGGATGCTTGGCAGGTGATGGTGGAGTTAGGTGAACTTTTGATGATGACGGTTAAATAACAATGCCCCTTTCATTATCTGAGCGATTTGTATTTGATTTCCGTCTAATCAAATTTTTTAATAAAACCCACATATTTAATGAAGGTACATATTTGCCTTTGCAAATTTAGCTGGGGTTTGACACTGGGGCATTGACTGACATAATAAACTAAGCGAATGTTTACAGTATACACACAAATAACACAAGGTTTTGAATTACAAATGTTTTTTTTTTTATTCTGGCAAATGATCTGCCATAACCCTATTTGTAATTCATTTCTAACAATAGACCCTGATGAAATCACGTGAAAATGGTACCATGCATATAATAAAGGATTTAAACAAAGTACCATAATATCTTCATAATGATTAAAAGTGCATTAGAGAGCATTAGACAGCTGACCACAGATCTGGTCCCACACAAAGGAATGCTGTGAGAGGTGACACTGGCACACTACAGTATAGCCTCTGATTCCTACTCTGCTCCCTCCACTGCTTAATAATGAGCTCTGACATCTGAAATACTGTATGTCATCTTGCAGATTATGTGGGATTGGAGACTGTAATGCGTAATTTTCAGAGCCAAGTGAACATGAGATTAACCCACATCGGTATCAAATATGCCTCTCTCCTCTCCCGCACACACAGACGTGCGAGTGCACACACACACACACGCATTCGCACACACACACGGACTTTCCCTCTCTCTGTCTCTCACTCACACACAAACGCGCACAGAAATCTATATATAGCATATATGCGTACTCTCTCTTCAAACAACTCACACACACATACACAAACTCTCTCTTTCTCCTTCACCTTCTCTCTCTCTCTCTTTCTCTCACTCACACACACACACACACATACACTCTCTCACTCACACACACACACACACACAGACTTTAATGGCTGTCAGTAGGACACAGGCAGTGGATAATTGCGTTTGTCAGATGTTGTATGCTGTTATAGGCACCTCTGTTGTTTTACAGAGCGGCTTAGGGTGAGTACTGGAACAGAATCTCTCTCTCTGACTGCATGACACCCAGACTCGCAGACAAAGGCTTTTGTTCTGAGAGGTTCAGCTGACATTCGCTTACAGAAAGAGAAATGTCTTCACTTTTCTCCCTTCCATTCCACGGCCATCTGAATGCCAAATGCCTAGCGCATTATGGCACAAAAGTAATACCAAATGCTTACTGAAGCAGTCATTTGAGCACTGAGAAAGATACACAGCGTGGCTAAGAAAGATGATGAGGTGTTGGATTGTGCGTGTGTGTGTGTGTGTGTGCGTGTGTGTGTGTGTGTGTGTGTGTGTGTGTGTGTGTGTGTGTGTGCGCATCTGTTAGCATAGGCCAGCATCTGTCTCTATGTCAGGATCACATGAGTGTTTGCTCATAGCATGTCTTGGTGGGGCTGTGTCTCTGTGTAATCCTGTAGGTATGAGACTTGTGGCCTGCATATGAATCCTGTATATATGACTTCCTCATCACAAAACAGATAACAGATAAAATGCTACGGCTTTGTTTTGAGCTTTGTTTTCAGACCACTAAAACCTTCTTAATCCTCTCTCTCTCTCTCTCTCTCTCTCTCTCTCTCTCTCTCTCTCTCTCTCTCTTTCTCTCTCTCTCTCTCGCTCTCTCTCGCTCTCTCTCAGTCCCTCTGATTCCCACACACACATACACGCACCCACACACACAAACATGCGCTCAAACTCAGGAGAGCTTATATCTAAGTTGTAAAGTCACTGCTTGTATTCAACAGAGACAAGTGTCTTTTTGTACACACAGCGGAACCTTCACTGACGTTAGTTTGCAGTCTGCTCGTCAAAGACAAATCCATACCCTTATTGATTTCCGCATTTCCAACGTTTGTTTTAAAGAGCGCTAACCGCCTCCTGACCGAAACGGCTCGGTGGAGCAGCTGCACACTTGTTAAGTCTGTGTTAGGGAGGCAAATACAAAACCACACGGACACCAACACCAACGATTTTGAGCCGTTCCCTAGGGGAACAAAGAGAACTGAACGGAAGGGATATCAGAACTGAGCTCATGGAAAGTTACTGCGTTTTTGCTTTGACAGTTATTTTTGCCTGCATGCAAAATACGGGAATATTGAGCTCCTAAACATAGTCACCTGCTTCATCCACTCTCTGTGTCTCCTGTTTTGCCCTCACACATTTAAAATCTTCTGAAGCTGTTTTTTTTGGTGAGCAGCCACAGAACGGCACGCTTGGCTTGAAAAACTCGTTTTGGTTTGGACCCAGATACGTTCTTCAAGTTCACAGACTGATTTTGAAATTATCTCACTGAACACTGACCAACAACAACACATCCATCAACAAGAGTGCACCGTACCGTGCAATGTGATCGACTCTTACAGCGTTTCTGGATTACTAAGATACGCTTAATGAAACTGGGATCCACTCGATCTTCATCATCACCTTCTTAACGCAGCAGAGGTCTTCTCCTGCAATTGGTTTCACACCCTTTTTCAAAACAGTTAACACAGATCTCATAGTAAGACCCAAAACTCTATTAATTGAACTGTGGGAAAACATCTATTCAAAGCTGACAGAAATTACTTGCATAATTATGAATCTCTAATGCGCCTGTGTGAAACTCCTTTTGCTCAACTCTTCAATCAGCAATCAGTCCTTATCCATCTATAAAAGATGCCACCTCTGTGTTGCTATTTGTAAGCATGGATCAAAGAAGCCAAAGGCACGTAAGGAGAGGCCATGGCAGTGGAGCCTGAGGAAGAGTTTGCATGTGTGGTGGAGGACTTGTGGGTGGAAATACAGTATTACAGAGTTTACAGGATTCAGTATTTCTGAGTTTTGAAATGTATGGAGAAAAGAATGACATGGAAAAATCTGACGCAGTACAATAAAAAATTTGTTTCTGAGTATTTCTGATTTTGGGTGAAGTAATTTATTGGTTCTTTGGTGAAGGAAGAATGCAGTACAGAAGCTGTACCATAATGAATGTCTGAAGGCGTCCAGTCTTGGTGCTTACTGTAAGTGTTACATGTCAATGACAGTTCATGGGCACAGAAAGACCTGCACACAACAATAAAATGAATGAAGAAAACGTTCTTAGAAAACATCTCTTTCGTTACAGTATTTCAACAGGACATCTCAAAAAAGTGTAAAAAAAACTGCAGGTGCAGAGTGCAGCAGGGTTTGTTATCTCTAGTAAAATCATCTTTGGAGAAAAGAATACAGTTCATGCTGCGATATGCTTGCTTGCCTTTTTTGGCACATATCATAACTACGTGAACTATCAACAAACAGCACAGGCATATAGCACAAAATGCATAGGCATATAGCACAGAATGCACAGGCATATAGCACATATAGCACAAAATTCAGGTCAACCTCTTTATACTGAGAAGTGTGTTTCATTGTCCATTGTGTGACGACTGATTGAAAGAATATATTAATTTGACCACGAGTTGTGTTGTTTGACAGAAATATTTGCTTTTGTTGCATGTTTTTAATTTTGTTTGCGAACAAAACTAGTCATTTTGGCCAGTCAGCTTCTGTTTCAGCCTGTGTGTTCATTGTTCTGAAGATGTGCCATCAGAGTGGACCAGTGGGTTATTCCATACCAACTCACCTAGGCTCCTCCAGTTCATGTCATGGATTTTCTTGAAAAAAATTCATGTGAAAACTTCTATTAAATCCGTGGGACCTTGCAACATCCTACAGTTCTACTCCAAATACTTTTTTAGTTATGAATTTTTGAAGTTCGGCCCTCGGAGCTAAATTTAATCATTTTTTGCGATTCTTTGTAAGCCTCAACAATTGCTTATTT
Source organism: Chanos chanos (assembly GCF_902362185.1). Taxonomy (NCBI): domain Eukaryota; kingdom Metazoa; phylum Chordata; class Actinopteri; order Gonorynchiformes; family Chanidae; genus Chanos; species Chanos chanos. The sequence continues at coordinate 6,750,351 of NC_044506.1, read as the reverse complement.
TTCACTGGATTGGGTTGAAATTTTTACTGAACATCCATGAAACCCCTAAGGATAATTTGCAACATGTATTCATGTAAATAGTTGCTGAATGTCAGTAATCAAATTTAAAAAACACATTACCCGAACGGAGAATCTTTCATTTTCAAAAATTAATATAACTTGAGTGCCACAGCTCTTGCTAAATATAACTTTGGAGCTGAAAAAAAAAACACTTTTAAAGGTATTTTGACTGTATATTTTCTCAAGAAGGATCACTTTAATTTCCTCGAAACTTTTTAATGAGAAAGTGTTAATATTCATCGCAGATATATGAAAAATATAAAGATGTTATATCGCTCCTTCATCATTTAATAATTTTTTTGAAAATAGCTAGCTGGCTGTATCACTGGCTGTAATATTACATTCAGTGGTTTTATTTCATAGGTAGATCTTTGTACTATGCTGACTTCAAGGTTTTCTATCTCTTGCAATGGTTTGTTGCATACTAGAGCATCAATCCCTTTTTCCAATGTGTGAAAATGAAATGCAATTAGTTATACACAATTAATTGCGTTTGAGAAATACAGGCATAGAATGCTTTGCAAGATAGTCGGCTAGCACCAGCTAAAGTTAGTAGCCATCCCTCAATCTGGTTGTTTAGCCTTCCGGTTCATTAGCTAGTCGTGACTTGTGATAGCATAGCATCCTATTTAATTGTGAAACAGTACGTGCTCAAAACAAAACAATCTGAACAATGACTTGAGATAATGAATTTCGGGGATAATGAAAGTTATGGGATGTAAGACCAGCATAAAAAGTAGACATATTCATGTGTATAAAGAAAGTAAAATGAAAGGAAAGATATTTTGGGAAATGTTTGGGAATGTTTTGTTTCAGATATGTTTTGCTCTAGTTAATGTAGAGCTCCACAGTGTGTTTTTTTAGCGAGTGTTGCTCATGCCATGTTTTTGTCCCACTACATAACAGCAGACGAGAATGTTGCTCCCCGAGAATGTTTTACACTGGATGTAAATTATTCAGCAGCTGTACAGTAATGCACTAGTCAACTGGGCAAAGGTCAAATGCTTTGACCATTATTTTTTTGCTGTTGTTTTTATTTTTTGTCTTTTGGTTTTTGTTTTTTTTTTAACATTTTCTCTCTCTCTCTCGCTTTCTGTTAAATGGACGGAATATCCTTGCGAGAGTCAGAAGGGAGTGAATGAAACTTTGGGATTTGTGCTCTCAGTAGGAGTAAAGCCATTCACAGTGGATTTCATTAAGTCTGAGTAGGTTTGGCAAGTCTACAGCTGACAGATTAATGGCAAAGACTGAGTGTGTTTATTCACACTCAAAAGGCGACTAGGCTGTCTATACTACCGACTACTTTTGACCTTTTCGGGGCTTATATCTCTGATGCACACACACACACACACACACACACATACACACACACACACACTCACACACACCAAAATACCAAAGTGCAGGTAAAAGGCATCTTTATCCAGACAGGTGAGGTCTCTGGTCTCTCACATTCACAGCACTCACCCACGGGTGGCACCATGGTTGCCGAAAACAGAATCTGAGCCAGATCCAGGGGGCGTTTTTCAATTTTTTTGACGGTTTTGAGCATTTCCTTTGACCCGTTTGGGGAAAGACTACATTTTGTATCTGAACTGCTCTTGCACCTCCCGCTGAGGGGCCACGGCTTTGAGGTTACACCGTTATCACACAGAACAGGTATCTTAGGTCCCTTCAGAGGAGTTTTCACCAACTACAGTCACATGCTCAGAGCTTTTACCCACAGGGTACTCTCAGCATAATCCAGCACTAAGGTTATCAATACGCACAACAATAATGCCAGGTAGACTTCCACTGGTTTGCCAAATCTTGACTTCAGAGCCAAGAACAAAAAAAGAAAAAAAAAATAATAACTTGTGTGAAAAGTGAGGACATTTTGGGGTTCTCTGTTCATATGTGTTTGCAATTAATTCATACAATCAAATTTTAAGTGAGAGAGAAAGTTTTAAACAAAACTGAAGTAATCTTTGATCACTGATCAAGTTCTCCTCTGTGCTGATGAGCTCTCTTTCTATTAGTTACATAGTCTGCCTGTCTTTCAAGCTCTTTCTCTTTCTTTCCCTTACCAGACAAATATTCAAGCATGTAAGCATGCTGAGACAAATACAGAGATCTTAATCCCTCTCATTCTTTCTCTTACTCTTGTGTACCTGTAGTTTACTCGCCTAATTTAGTCTCTTTCACATGCTGTCTCTGACAAAAGGTGTGTGCCCTTCCCTTGCCGGAGAACATTCAAGAAACAAATGTCCCTTTGAAACCAGCACTGCTTAAGAGAGAACACTTTGTGGTTGGAGGTGTTTCTCTGATGTAAAAACAAACAAAGCTCAGCAGGTTTAAATATGCCCTCACCATTAAATAACTCGGTCGAATACATAGGAGCTTTGCTATTCTAATGAGAGGAAGGCTGATATTGTGTCGTTAAGCAACAGTTATGAGTTTGTGTATGTGATGTGTGATTTTTGGAACTTTTTCTCATGCTTAATCCCTCATAACCAAAGGCTCAACGTTACTCAGTGTTACTCAGACAATTAAAAACAGCCTCCAGAGCCTGCCTGAAACAGGTCTTGCTTTGCCAAATGACTGTGGGAAATGTAGTAAAAAAAACAGAAAAAGGAAAAAAAAAAAGTCTAAATTGTTTGGCTCCTCGTAAGTACAGCAGTTTTGTTTTGTTGAATATCAGCCGTTTGAATGTGGCAGGGCACAAGATAGCACTACACAGAATACACGCTTTTTTACTGAATTTCCTTTTCACCCTCGTTAAATCTGACTATCTATCAGTTCCAAAAGCAAAAGGTCACTCTAACATCAGTGCCACAGTCCCCATGATGAATGACAAAACTAAGAAAGGTGACAAAGTGAGGGAGGAAGGCAATCAAGGGCGATCAACTGGTTGTCGACCAGACTACGGAGACCACAAATTGGGCAAATGACCAGGCTAATCTTCTTAAGCTATCCTGGTGGCTATTCAAACAATCAGAAACTCAGGGAACGCCAGATTCAATTCTCTGAAGTCAATGCTATCTTAAATTAACACAACAGTGTCTGAAATTACCAAGAGTATCACTGAAGAACACAAAGCCTGACAGGTGTTTGACTGGCACTTATGCTAGTCTGCTAGCCATAGCCAATTTTAGCGAACCGGAGGAAGGCTGATGATGTTTTGTTATCAGCAATGTTACAAGTACTAACGATATCTTGGCTATATGTTTGAATATGTTCAGTTACCTGATATGTAGGAGTGATAGTCTTGTTTATGTCAATGTTTTGAGAGTTGGTGAGGGATTTCCTAGTTTTAGTTTAGATCACTCCTGGCCATAGCTCCTTATTCTGTCCAGCAGTTTCACGGTGTTCATGAGAGATTATTTTTCCCACTGTGGTTGGTGAAGTGGAGGCATGGTGTTGGGGCTGGTGTCTGTTGGGGGTGTTAGGTTTATAGCTTTTTTTTTTTTAATTTTCTTTTCCGCTGCTATTGTCATGGTTCTGTTCATTGATAATGGAACCTATTCAGTTTAATTATATTTGCATAGTGCTTTTTACAATGGACGTTGTCACAAAGCGGCTTTACAGGACACCGAACCTGATACTTTCAGTGAGCAAACCCAGGGCGACAGGGGCAAGGAAAAACTCCCTTATAGACAGGAAGGAGATAGGAGGAAACCTTGGGAGAAACCAAGACTCAGCAGAGGAGCCCATCCTCCTCTGGCTGGCCCAAGGTGGTTAGGTGAATTAACAGAATTACAGTACATAAAAGTAATACAAAGCAAAAGGGATCTATGAAAGTTAGTGTCATCAAATGTTAGAAATTTGAGAAAGTTATTTATAATATTATCAAAGAGTAAGATTAGTGAACAAATTATTGCATAAACACCAAGAGAAAGCAAAAGACCTATGAAAGTCTGACTCCTTAAAATGCTAAAATGTTATGAGTTGTCAATAAAAATACAAATAAATAAACAGTGAAAGCTGGCAGATAGAGATTAGTGGTGGTGTGCAAGAACTGGAGGAAATTAGTGTTAGTGTCCTCAGCTAAGCAAGCAGAGCCGGATCACATGGGTCGTGGCTGGCAGGGATCACAGTTGTGCTCAGCAGGACATGCGGAAGCAGATGAGCTGGATCAGGAGGGCTGATCAGAGGAGATCATGTCCAGACTTACCACCAGTATTTACCGCATCAGAATTTCTCTTGCCACTGTGTTTGACTCCCAAAGCTACACTGTTCGTTAAGTCTTCAGCTTTTTTGAAGAGCACCTCAACGTTCAGAATGTCCTCTCCAAAGCACACTAGCCTGTCAGCTGATCACTTCAGTTTCCTACCAGTACCAGTACTACCAGTAGCGTAGCCCTCTTCAAGGCCATGACCGGCCTTGAAGAAATTCCAGTTGATGTCATAACCTTTTTTGAATGAAAGAAGGAAAGAAGGAAGAGGTTTCTCTTTTGTTTATATGGGATTGCTAAAAAAGTGTAGCCGATTCATTTATCCTTATCTTCCACCATCTCCAGAATGGGATTCCAGTGTGTGCCCAGATTGCTGGTGGGTCTGGTGCAGAGGACTAGAGGAGTGCTGTAATCCTGTATACAACACATCAGTGTGGAGGGTCACCTGTTCAAGTGATCCACTAAAATGCACTCACTGCACTTAATTCGTGTATTTATACATTTATACATGTATTTATTGTCATTTAAGTCGCTATGAATCAAACATCCATAGTCAGTAAGGCTTTCCATCAGCCCCCTGTAGGCTCAATGCCGACAGCAGATGGTAAAAAGGTATCATTTAAGCTTTATAAGTCTTTTCTGGAATTGAGTAAAAACGTCATCCTCTGTCTTTGTCATCTCCTTTTTCACTGATTTTGTGAATCCCTGTTATTCTTCTCTGTTGCTAAATGTCTTTACTTTACTGGTTCACCAAAGCTACAGTGGTACAGGGACACAGTTCACACTCCCAATATGCACATGTTCAGGGCCGTAACCATGGTTCAAAAAGTCACATACAAAAACTACATACATAGAAAGAGACCTGGTGCTACTCACAAGAAACAATTTTTATTAGTGTTTTGCTTGTAAGGTACACCATTGGAACTGGACTGAACGGAATAACCTCTCATGTGGCATCTGTATTTGGGGATTGCTCCCACCCTCCCCCTCACAAACACAAACACACACACACATACACACACACACACACATTCTATGTCCACAGGTATGGTCCATAGAATCATTAATGATGATTAAGCTAAGGTTATTTGTAACCTTAGCTAGCTATAAAAATAAAAGAGGAATGCTTGACAGTAACACCATCACAGGCTAACATCATTATACATTTGTATTCATTTCCAGATTTGGCTTTGAAATGTTTCGTAGGCCCACTATTATTGATACCGTCACTTACATACGCTGTTTTTGATCAGTGGTGTTGTTTGAAACATTAGCTAGCCTACTAACATGAAAGAAATAGCCTAGCCTTCATCATGGTCAGAGTACGCATATTTAACATGTTTCACACAATGGCCTTAAGTCCAGACGCTGTACCAGGTTACTGTTTTGAACGTTTCGTATGGATAATAGCATAACGAATGTTGATTTGTCTTACCGAATACTGTATGCTGCCAGTTCACACGCAAGCCCGCTGCTGCTGCCAACGTGCGTCTAAAACTCCAGTTGCTGTCAGTAGAAGTGCTGATGATGCAAGGGGCTGTGTTCACGCCCTCTCTCACAACTCTCACACACAGCGGACACTAAATAACAAGTCTTCACCGAATTAAGCACGCGCTCGTCTCGGAGGAGAAGTTCTCAACTGCTGTTATTTATTTTATTTTATTTGTATCCAGTTGTATTTAGCTTCAAATGTTATTTTCAGATAAATAAAAAATTACGGAGGTCTGGACCTCGGTGACCTCATAGCTGGTTACAGGCATGCACATGCTCTGGAATCCTGGGTGCAGACATTGGCATTTGCCATCTCCTTTAGATTTTTGGAGGAAAAAAGTCAAGCAGAAAATCCTAAAAATGATAAAATAACCACTGTTTCCATTGACAAAATATGTATGATTAGATAGATATTAACTTGGCCAATAAAATAATGAGGAAATGTTGAGGGTTTATTTTTTTATTATTATTTAATTCCCTGTATTTCTTGACCAAGCGGCCCAGGTTCAAATCCTGAATCGACATTGAGGAGGCAAATTTGCCACTGTAGTAAATGCATGGCCCGGGAAAGAGCTGGTAATTTTGGTAAACTCTGAGCAAGTTTCACCAACTATGGCAACTGGCCAACTGGCTACCTCCTACTGTTCAGGGACTGCACCCATTTTCAGAAGCATGTACACACAGATTAGTTGTACAAAAGGAGCAAAGTCGTGATTTCTCATGTCGATACTTTACACAGCAAAAGTCCCTTTATTAGATGCTACGATGCTAGATGCTTTTGAATTTTGATTTTTTTTTCTTTTTAAGATACTGAAAACTACTATGGAAGGAAACAATTTTATTCAGAGTAAATGTAATAAAACTACAGATTTCTTTTGAAACACTTTTCAGTATCAAAAAAAGATTTTTTTTAGAAATGGAAATAGAACTTAATTGCTAAAATAGCAAAAGTGAAAGATATGCACACCCAAAGAACATGGAAGCTATGATTGAGGGAACAGACCAATGTTTGTAAGAAGGGGAGTAAAAGGGAAAGAAGACAGTGACTGATGAGAGGACATGTGGTACTGTTCACACTGTGCAAACTCTACTATGCAGCATGTAAGTAATCAGATAAAGGGTACATACCTTATTGCCACCATCCCCCTCCCACTAGGCAGCACAGCCAGACTCCATTCAAAATCACAGATCTGGAACAGACAGCAGACTTGTCAAAATGACGACAGATTTCTTTTCAAATACTTTTCACTGTTTTTTTTGGGATGCCTGTTATTCTTCACTGTTACTGTTGTTATTGTCATTAGGTTTACAATCCTCAGTTGACTATCAGGTAAGGGAAACTTTACTGGTTCAACAAAGCTAAAGTGGTTCAGGCACACATTTCACACTCCCAATATGCACATGCTCAGGGCCATAACCAGGGTTCAAAAAATAACATTCAAACATTACATACGTAGAAGGGTGGGGTTCTGTATTTGGGGATTGCTCCCACCCTCCCCCTCACAAACACAAACACACACACACACACACACACATTCTATGTCCACAGGTATGGTCCATAGAATCATTAATGATGATTAAGCTAAGGTTATTTGTAACCTTAGCTAGCTATAAAAATAAAAGAGGAATGCTTGACAGTAACACCATCACAGGCTAACATCATTATACATTTGTATTCATTTCCAGATTTGGCTTTGAAATGTTTCGTAGGCCCACTATTATTGATACCGTCACTTACATACGCTGTTTTTGATCAGTGGTGTTGTTTGAAACATTAGCTAGCCTACTAACATGAAAGAAATAGCCTAGCCTTCATCATGGTCAGAGTACGCATATTTAACATGTTTCACACAATGGCCTTAAGTCCAGACGCTGTACCAGGTTACTGTTTTGAACGTTTCGTATGGATAATAGCATAACGAATGTTGATTAGTCTTACCGAATACTGTATGCTGCCAGTTCACACGCAAGCCCGCTGCCGCTGCCAACGTGCGTCTAAAACTCCAGTTGCTGTCAGTAGAAGTGCTTTTGAATTTTGATTTTTTTTTTGTTTGTTTGTTTGTTTATTTGTTTTGTTTTGTTTTGTTTCAAGATACTGAAAATTACTATGGAAGGAAAAATTTTATTCAGAGTAAATGTAATAAAACTACAGATTTCTTTTGAAACACTTTTCAGTATCAAAAAAAGATTCTTTTTTTAGAAATGGAAATAGAACTTAATGGCTAAAATAGCAAAAGTGAAAGATATGCACACCCAAAGAACATGGAAGCTATGATTGAGGGAACAGACCAATGTTTGTAAGAAGGGGAGTAAAAGGGAAAGAAGACAGTGACTGATGAGAGGACATGTGCTACTGTTCACACTGTGCAAACTCTACCATGCAGCATGCAAGTAATTAGGTAAAGGGTACTTATGTGGGAATGCTCTTCATTGACTACAGCTTGGCATTCAACACCATCATTCCCTCAAAACTCGTTTCAAGGCTCGCTGAACTTGGTCTAGCACCCTCCATCTGCAGCTGGATATTAGACTTCCTGACGGGCAGGCCCCAGATGGTGAGAATTGGCAGCCACACCTCATCGTCACTGATCCTCAACACAGGCGCACCACAGGGCTGTGTGCTCAGCCCCCTACTATACTCCCTGTTTACCTACGACTGTACTGCCAAGCACAGCTCAAATGTCATCATCAAGTTTGCTGACGACACGACCATCCTGGGCCTCATCACAGACAACGATGAGACAGCTTACAGAGAGGAGGTGAGGACACTAACCAGCTGGTGCCAAGACAACAACGTCAGTAAAACCAAAGAGATGATCGTAGACTTTAGGAGACAGCAGGGAGGTGCGCACCTCCCCATCCACATTGGTGACGCTGAGGTTGAGAGGGCCAGCAACTTCAAGTTCCTCGGTGTACACATCACTTAGGACCTCTCCTGGTCGCTACACACAGACACCATGGTCAAGAAGGCTCGCCAGCGGCTCTATTTCTTGAGAAGACTGAGGAAGTTTGGCATGAACGCCAGCATCCTCACCAACTTCTACAGGTGCACCATCGAGAGCTTGCTGACGGGCTGCATCACGGTCTGGTACGGGAACTGCTCTGCCCACAGCCACAAATCACTACAGAGAGTGGTGGATGTGGGACAGTACATCACAGGCAACAGACTCCCTGCCACTCAGGACATCTTCCACCAGCGGCGCCTGGCGGAAGGCTCACAGCATCATTAAGGACCGCAGCCACCCAGCACGCAGACTGTTCTCCTTGTTACCGTCTGGCAGACGATACAGGAGCATGGCTGCACGTACCACAAGACTTAAGGACAGTTTTTACCACCAGGCCATCAGGCTTCTCAACTCACACAACTAAACATCCCCCATTGGAGACTGGACTGCCTGCTTGTTGCACTGTCCTCTGCTCAAGTGCACTGTTACTCACTACTAACTTGCACTGCACTGATTACCTACACAGGTTACTCCCTACTGCACTGTCCACTGTCTACTGCAGTGTCAATGCACTGCTGCACATTGATTACTCCATGTCTGATTCACAATGTTTACATGATACTGCACTGACACTACACTGGTACATAAAGCTGTACATCCCCCATGTGCAATACCGTTGCTCACACTCGCCACTTTAAATTTTAATTTTAAGCCTCCTTCGCATGTATATAGTGTATATTTCATATTCTGTTTTATTCTCCTACTCTTATTTTTTTTTAATCCCCTGTTTTGCTCTATTCTACTCCTTAGTGTCTACTCTTATTTATTTAAATCCCCTACTGTACTTTTATTCTATCACTGGTGTGCTCTATTGCTGAGTTGACCTGTTTCTCTCGTCTCACACATTTCATTGTACCGTTGACCCTGTGTTAACCTACATATGAAAAATAAACTCTTAAACTGAACTGAAACTAAAACTACATACCTTGCTGCCACCATCCCCCTCCCACTAGGCAGCACAGCCAGACTCCATTCAAAATCACAGATCTGGAACAGACAGCGGATTTGTCAAAATAATGACAGATTTCTTTTCAAACACTTTTCGTTGTTTTTTTTGGGATGCCTGTTATTCTTCACTGTTCCTGTTGTTATTCTCATTAGGTTTACAATCCTCAGTTGACTATCAGGTAAGGGAAACTTTACTGGTTCAACAAAGCTAAAGTGGTTCAGGGACACATTTCACACTCCCAATATGCACATGCTCAGGGCCGTAACCAGGGTTCAAAAAATAACATTCAAACATTACATACATAGAAAGAGACCTGTTGCTATTCACAAGAAACCATTTTTATTAGTGTTTTGCTTGTAAGGTACACCATCGGACCTGGATTGAACTGAATAACCTCTCATGTGGCTTCTGTATTTGGGGATTGCTCCCACCCTCCCCCTCACAAACACAAACACACACACACACACACACACATTCTATGTCCACAGGTATTGTCGGGCAGACACTGCGCAGCTTTCAGAAAGAAAAGGACATTTGTTAACGTTAAGTGTTCCTTAGTAATTAAAGTTGCAGTTGTGTAAACTCTCTCCCTCTTTTTCACCCTTCCCTATCTATTTCTACCACTCACACTCCGCCTCTCTATCCCTATCCCCTTTGATCCCAGTTCTCTCTTCATGGCCCAGGCCTCTCTGCATGCAGGACCAATGCATATCAAAGCAGAGACCACTCGTGGTAACACCTAACAGACGCCAGGCTTGATGTGTTAGCGCAGTAACCCCCAGACTATTTGCTCAAATGCTGATAATGTTTAATCATGAGGGAGACTAGATCACCTCGGGAGGTTAGTTTCCCTGTGAGAATGGAATTCAGACCGTGTCACAGGCCCCATCTGCATTGCTCCACTCGGGCACAAACTATGTAGAACAAAAGAAAAATGAAACTAACCATACGATATTATCAGTTAAATACGCATAACTGTTCGTATAGTCATATATGCGCGGTAAAGCTTAAAAATAGCCAGGAGCCAAGTCATGAGCCACTAATTGTATGACTATCGGTGTAACTGTGCTGTTTTTAATTGTAAAGAAACCATATTTGGTCTTGTTCGGGAGCATAAAATGCGGTAGATTCAAGTACACGGACGTAATTTTACTATCTTAATGGGGAAAAAGTTATATAAAATTATTTCAACCGAGCTCAAATTAATACTTCCCAAATTCCAAGGAGGGTCTCCTCCTTTCAGGCAGAGACACCCCCAAAAGGATAGCAGCACCCCCTGTCTGCAAATCAGATAAAATGCCAGACTCTCTGCTATCCTACAGTTCAGTTCAGCTGCGCTAAGGTTCAGCTCCAGTTGAGCTCCGGTTGTATCAGCCGTAATGTAAGTCTGTCCGTTCCGTCCTGCTCGTCTCCACGAAGAATCGTCCCAGGCTCACCGCTACGAAAGATCCGCGACGCTTAAAGACTTTCCCGGCACCAACACGAAGTCTTGCTCACGGTCTCCTTCTGCCAACCTCGGCAACTCCGGTCTCTCACATCTGAACGTGGCCGGGCCTGCTCTTCTTCTTCCTCATCCCTTTTCTCTCTCTTCCTCACAACCCCTTTTTGTGTGTAAGTAACTCCACTGAAACATCACTCAGGTAGTTCTTTTGGTTAAGCGTGCCTTCTCGTGAGTAATGCCTCATGCTCGCGTAGTTGTTCATTCATACATACTTTAGGTAACGAGGATATTGTTATTGTCTACCGTTAGTTGTTCGTCTTCTTGTTAGTAGTTTAGATGCTGTTGTATGTGTGTATATAGCGGATGTGCCTTAATTCCACCTGATTTCCAATTTATTCAACATTAGATTCATTCTGTACCGTTTGGATTTGATCGTTGTAATAAACGTGTACGTCTGTAGTCCTACTCTTTGAGTACGTGATAAATTATTTCCTAGTTGCTGAATGTGATGATCCAGGAACTTAGTTAGCTAGAAGTATTGAATTCAAAGAGTATTACTGTACCTGCTACTTTAATGCTGTTATTTATTATATGTACGGCTAATGAAGAAGTATTCAGAATAATTTCTAGGTTCAGTGTTCAGAGCGCTGAGCTATAAATAGAGTTTTTCAGAATATCTGTAATTTCACTGGGTTCAGGTTCCAAAATAAGGTTATGGTTACAGCAAAGTGATATTAGTATTAAGTCTAATATTCACAGTGAACCATTAACCAGATTTTCCTCATACCATTGGCACGACAGTATGGTCCATAGAATCATTAATGATGATTAAGCTAAGGTTATTTGTAACCTTAGCTAGCTATAAAAATAAAAGAGAAATGCTTGACAGTAACACCATCACAGACTAACATCATTATACATTTGTATTCATTTCCAGATTTGGCTTTGAAATGTTTCGTAGGCCCACTATTATTGATACCGTCACTTACATACGCTGTTTTTGATCAGTGGTGTTGTTTGAAACATTAGCTAGCCTACTAACATGAAAGAAATAGCCTAGCCTTCATCATGGTCAGAGTACGCATATTTAACATGTTTCACACAATGGCCTTAAGTCCAGACGCTTTACCAGGTTACTGTTTTGAACGTTTCGTATGGATAATAGCATAACGAATGTTGATTTGTCTTACCGAATACTGTATGCTGCCAGTTCACACACAAGCCCGCTGCTGCTGCCAACGTGCGTCTAAAACTCCAGTTGCTGTCAGTAGAAGTGCTGATGATGCAAAGGGCTGTGTTCACGCCCTCTCTCACAACTCTCACACACAGCGGACACTAAATAACAAGTCTTCACCGAATTAAGCACGCGCTCGTCTCGGAGGAGAAGTTCTCAACTGCTGTTATTTATTTTATTTTATTTGTATCCAGTTGTATTTAACTTCAAATGTTATTTTCAGATAAAAAAAAATTACGGAGGTCTGGACCTCGGTGACCTCATAGCTGGTTACAGGCATGCACATGCTCTGGAATCCTGGGTGCAGACATTGGCATTTGCCATCTCCTTTAGATTTTTGGAGGAAAAAAGTCAAGCAGAAAATCCTAAAAATGATAAAATAACCACTGTTTCCATTGACAAAATATGTATGATTAGATAGATATTAACTTGGCCAATAAAATAATGAGGAAATGTTGAGGGTTTATTTTTTATTATTATTTAATTCCCTGTATTTCTTGACCAAGCGGCCCAGGTTCAAATCCTGAATCGACATTGAGGAGGCAAATTTGCCACTGTAGTAAATGCATGGCCCGGGAAAGAGCTGGTAATTTTGGTAAACTCTGAGCAAGTTTCACCAACTATGGCAACTGGCCAACTGGCTACCTCCTACTGTTCAGGGACTGCACCCATTTTCAGAAACATGTACACACAGATTAGTTGTACAAAAGGAGCAAAGTCGTGATTTCTCATGTCGACACTTTACACAGCAAAAGTCCCTTTATTAGATGCTACAATGCTAGATGCTTTTGAATTTTGATTTTTTTTTTTTCTTTTTAAGATACTGAAAACTACTATGGAAGGAAACAATTTTATTCAGAGTAAATGTAATAAAACTACAGATTTCTTTTGAAACACTTTTTAGTATCAAAAAAAGATTTTTTTTAGAAATGGAAATAGAACTTAATGGCTAAAATAGCAAAAGTGAAAGATATGCACACCCAAAGAACATGGAAGCTATGATTGAGGGAACAGACCAATGTTTGTAAGAAGGGGAGTAAAAGGGAAAGAAGACAGTGACTGATGAGAGGACATGTGGTACTGTTCACACTGTGCAAACTCTACTATGCAGCATGTAAGTAATCAGATAAAGGGTACATACCTTACTGCCACCATCCCCCTCCCACTAGACAGCACAGCCAGACTCCATTCAAAATCACAGATCTGGAACAGACAGTAGATTTGTCAAAATAATGACAGATTTCTTCTCAAACACTTTTCACTGTTTTTTTTGGGATGCCTGTTATTCTTCACTGTTACTGTTGTTATTGTCATTAGGTTTACAATCCTCAGTTGACTATCAGGTAAGGGAAACTTTACTGGTTCAACAAAGCTAAAGTGGTTCAGGGACACATTTCACACTCCCAATATGCACATGCTCAGGGCCGTAACCAGGGTTCAAAAAATAACATTCAAACATTACATACATAGAAAGAGACCTGTTTCTATTCACAAGAAACCATTTTTATTAGTGTTTTGCTTGTAAGGTACACCATCGGACCTGGATTGAACTGAATAACCTCTCATGTGGCTTCTGTATTTGGGGATTGCTCCCTGCCTCCCCCACAGAAACACAAACACACACACACATACACACAAACATTCTATGTGCACAGGAATGTTCCATAGAATTATGGACCATGCCTGTGGGCTATATGGACTATACCATGCAGCATGCAGGTAATTAGGTAAAGGTTGTATACCTTGGTGCCGCCAAGGATTACACAATATATCAAAAAGCTGGGAGAGTAACCTAAAGAAGGAAAAAAAATGTTAATTTCTACGTCTTGATTCCAAACCATTACAAAATAGACCACATCTAATAAAAACCGAAGAAAACAATTACAATTACAATTTAGCATTTGGCAGACGCTTTTAGCCAAAGCGACTTACAATCAGTGCATCAGGCTGATTCCTAATACCTCATAAGCAGACATCACAATAAGACTGAGCGTCAATATAGCCCTTCATATTGCGCCCCTGGAATACTTTGACAAACATAGATACAAGACAAGGTTTTTTTTTTTGTTTGGTTTTTTTTTGTAAGGATGGGAGGTTAGGCATTGGGGGACAGGTGGGTTCTGAAGAGGTGAGTTTTCAGTTTCTTCCGGAAGATGGTAAGGGATTCCGCAGTCCTAACTGTATGAGGGAGGTCGTTCCACCACCGCGGGGCAATGGCGGAGAAGAGGCGTGGTCGGGAGGAGCGCCTGCCGGGTTCCCCGTCAGCTGACCAGAGGTCGTAGAGCAGAGGGTTCTGGTAGAGGTATACGCTGTTATTAGGGACTCCCAATTTTAGAATAGCTCTACACCAAGAACAACGCTACGCAGGGCATCCTTAAGGCTTTCTAATTAATTAAAACAGGGCCCTTTACACAAGATAAGTTGGCTACGCGCAATGTGTAACAGTAAAAGTAACACTATAAATTATCTGACAAGTTACCTTCGGGAGAGCGCTATACTGACTTCATAGAACTTTACTTTATCGGACATCTATTCTAATTCTAATCGAATCTTATTCTAATCAACTCCTATTCAATAATTTGTGTTTATTCAACTAGTCATAAAAGGCATTCGCTAAATATCAATACAAAGTAAAACTTGTCGCTGCGCATTAAATCACTCGCGCAGAGTTCCGATGTTAAAATGTTAAAACGGGCTGTAAAACTACTTGCGGAAACATATGATTAAAGAATTTTTCTACCCCGCTTACAACTGCAAACTGACGCAAATTACAGATGATAATGTGCGGATCAAAACCTAAAGTGCCAAGAGTTGCTGCCTGGCTAAATCCGTTTGGAAACTGAATTTCTTCAAGACGCTGAACATCCAAAAGCCCGACTTGCCCTGTGCTGTGCTGTGGTTTTATAGATGCTCGCTAAGATTATTACTGATTAGCCGACAATTAATCGAAAGCCTTTACTGGCTTTTAAGCAGGTGCCTTTAAAGGCACGTCCTCCCACGCAATCTCGAGATTGCGTGTGAGGACGTGCCTTAAAAGATGAGCGGTTACCCTCATTTGCCCTATTTATCATACATGCTTTTTCATTATGTCGTTCTTTTGTGCAAAAACAATGAACAAAACCAGAACGAATTATCTGCTATCAAGACAGTGTGTCAGATATTATCTTCCTTCAAGCCTGAGCAATAACAGACCAGATGCCACGCACAAAACAGCACATAGGAACAGAGCTGTTAAATATACTGCTGATAGACGCACACGCACATACTATCAATTATATTTCATGCCCTTGAGTAAAATGTCTCGGAAATATAGTGATACACAGTAAGACCCAGGCAGAGACAGTCAATACAGATGCATACTGTCAGAGAGGGTAAGGTCTGAGGAGATTGGACACCACAGCTTATCGGTTCAGTCATTCTTATTACTGATAGAAGCAAAGATTTCCCAGCTGAATACAGAGTGTGTGTGTGTGTGTGAGAGAGAGAGAGAGAGACAGAGAGATGGAGAGAGAGAGAGAGACTACCGCTGAGCGCTGACAACAGAACGCGGCTATAATTGGAAGGTGTAGTGTGACGTTTTCAGGCCCGGACGCGGTGGAGGCAGGTGTTGCCGCGACGCTCGTGACAGTGAGCGTCTCAACCGCTGACAGTCAGGGCATGTGTCAAAGAGAAAGCTAACGATGGTACCTCAGGGGGTGTCTGAGTTTCGTCCCTAACATGCACCTGCAGCACGCCTGGACCGCTTTAGTCTCTGCACGAACTGATGATAACGAGGAGAGAAAGTCTCTTAGGAAGCACGACATACGACCAATAATACAGTCACATGAGGTTATGAGTGAAGAAAATATCTTAGGTTAAGAATACCAGACAAATTAATTCACTTTTATCTGGACTCACCGGCTGGCTGTGAGTCATCACAGTCTTCGTGGTGTGTTTTATTGTGTTGTATGACAGAAGGCTTTCTAACCAGTTGACCATAGTGAAAGCGTACTTTCTAGAGAAATCGGGCGAATAAACAGTTACCGGCTCCTCACTGTAGCTTGTAGGAGTGATTTTCTGTCTTAGGCGAGGTCTACCTCATAAACGTTAAGGTTTTAAGGGGTTGGACGGAACAGTTTTTTATTCATTTTCTTTTTTTTTCCAACTCACTGAGCACCTGATGCCTGTCAGTATACCACCGAGCTAAAATATGTGAAGAGGCTCAGTTTACTTAAATAACGGTAGACATCACTTGGTGCATTCTGCGTCCATTCTGCGGTTGCGTTTTTAGCGTCAGCTTTGGAAATAACGCTTAGCATCAACCCACATTTCCACTGCATCACATGGGCTGTACACACACTCAACATATAGCCAGTAGTAAGGGAAATACATATTCATTATATAACAAATAGTTACATGTGTATTAAACATTTAATATTAGTAATATTAGTACTTTAACTATAATAAAGTGTCATTTGTGAAATGTAACTGCAAGTCCAAGACAAAGACATGTTTACCACTGACCCGCAGCTAATGCTGCTCAGTAATTTTACTATAAAGTTAAAATTAAACAGGAAATATTAACTTAATTATTTAAGATTTAATATTTACTGTTTACCAGATAATCCAGTAAAATACACCAGCATGGTCTGAACTGAGCTATTGTGTCAGTGACTGGCCTTTGTGTCCTGTGGTAAACAGATTTTACACGGTGAGGTTTGTTTTGTTTTATTTACATCAGCCGCCCCCCCCCCCCCCCAACATATACACACACCTCTGCCCTTCCTCAAGTTTCCCATCATCCGTTTCTTGGTCTGTCTCTGCCTCTGTATCACTCTCAGTTGTTCTCAAATATCATTCAATTTCTCTCAAAAGTTCATTCTTTCTTCTCACTGATAAGAATAAGAAACAGCATTGAAATGTTTGCCTCGACGATGCTGCTGAACATGCTATGCGTTATTGTAGTGTTTAAAAGATGTTTTATTTTGTAGACAACAAACACCTGGAAAGTCTCAGAACGCAAATTCCTTTAGTGGCGATAAAACCATAACTCCTTATAATACAATATTTTCTAAAACATGGTGTCTGCATACAAGTAACAGTCATTGTTTAAAAAAACCAGGCCACGTAATATCGCGTATGCCTCTCTCTTCCCCTACCTGTCGCACCGCTTGTTGTTGCCAGACATGCTAAGCAGGTTTTGTGTACTCAAGAGAGAGCGGCCTTTTGTTCATTCTGCGTCATCTCTTGCCTTCCGCTAAACTCTGTGATCACACGTCTGCGTTGCGAACTGTCTTATCATTGTTCAGCAGGTGACACACCTGTCAACATCGGGCTTTAAAAATAAGGGAGATTTTCTGCCGTTCCGCCCCCGGGCCTTCCCATCGGCTTTACCCCTTACATTTAGACAAGGGCGCACATAGTGAACCCTGAAATCATCACTAGGCAAACACTTGCTTTAAAATATCAACAAGGATTGGATTAACTAGTTCCTCCATTAACTAAGTGACAGCAATGAGGTGGTCACTCGGATACCTGGTTGGAGGTGAAATGGTGTGAACACCCCCTGCATTACATGAATGAATACATAAAAGGGCAAACAGATTCAGCACTTAGACGTTTATTACCAGTGGTTGGGAATGGGTGGGAGAGAGAGAGGGTGAGTGAGAGAATGGGCAGGAGAGAGAGAGAGAGAGAGAGAGACTACCCTCACTCTTCTTGGTGAGGAGTGACAAGGGACCTGTTGTAGACCTAAGCTGCAGACTTTGCATTCTTCAGCACCCTCTGTGAGGGGAGTGTATTGGTGAGCCTGACCAGTGTAGTTGATTTTACATGACAGTTAACAGAAATATGTGATAAAATCATAAAAAAAGAAAAAAAAAACGCTTGTTGATTCGACTAAACCTGTTTCAGCCAACCAGTATCATTTCACCCAATGCTAATCACCTCTTTCTAGCAAGTGCATTTTTTTATGCGACTCAAAAGATTTGTGAAGTTTAAGCGTTACTTTACATTAAACAGTTGGATGGAAACCCAGTTAGTGTTGTGACCAGGGATGGGCAATATTTATGATACATGTATTTAAAAGACCTATTTTAAAAACAAAATAGGATTTTGTAATCTGTATTTGAGAGGGCTGATGAAAATGGCTTTATATGTTGTATCAAAATACTTTAGTGCATTGCACTTTTGTAGTTTAAAAATACTGTAAAATACTGTCTGTGAGGCGTCTATGTGATGACGTCATAAAATG
Source organism: Chanos chanos (assembly GCF_902362185.1). Taxonomy (NCBI): domain Eukaryota; kingdom Metazoa; phylum Chordata; class Actinopteri; order Gonorynchiformes; family Chanidae; genus Chanos; species Chanos chanos. Next base: position 6,731,786 of record NC_044506.1, on the reverse strand, counting down.
CAAAATGATGCATGCAGCCTGTGAATGGTGCTTAATTTACCCAGACTTGTTGAGATCAGCATGAAAACTGATCCAGCACAAGGTGGGAGACATGTAGGTTGCCAGCCTTCCATCGATTTTTAGCATAAAATTGCTACAGTTGTTTTGGTGTTTGTTTTAGTAGCCTAGGCTAAATCTTTTACCAATTTACACAATGTTCTAGCTAACTATTTGACCCGAGTAAATAGCAGCCCTCGCACTTAACCTTAGCTTGCTACTTTCAGCCTATGCTAAGTTTTTGTTGGTTGTGCACGAAAAAACAAACAAACAATAAAACGTTTCAGAGTTGTTGTACAACATTACTTTATAATGCGATCAGATGGTGTAACTTGTTAAACACACATGTTTTGTGCCTTATTGTCATTAACAACGTTGTGTCGTAACGTCATTAAACAGCAGGCTGTCAACCCATCCACCACTGGCGTTTGTCTTGCAGGGTTCCCACTCTGAGTCAAATGTCAAATTCCCTGACTTTTCCTGACTTTCAGTGACTAAAAAGCTGAATCTCCATGACTTATAATGAGTGGGAAAAACAGGCGGCCTTTGTTCTGAGCAGACCAAAACCAGCCACGGTATTTGAAACCCACCAATTTGCGAGCTTTATTTACTAGTTCACAGATGTTTTCTGTACAGAACTTAAAAGTTTTCACTGCTTAAACATAGTGCACAATTATGATCACATATGACTAAGCCTATACACCCTTATGTACACATTGACCCTTATGCAACAAACTTTGAGCAAAATATTTGTATGGCTGCAAACAGCTCCCTCTCCCATATTTTATAGATCCATAGTAGCTTTAAACTTTACATTTAGGTTTTCTGTCGTCTGCTCTTAACACAAATCTTTGAAGTCATCATTTTGTAAGCAAGGGTCTTGAAATTGACACTTTCCTGGCATTTTTGCCTTCGTTAGCAGGTACAGGAGACGGCGTATCTTTACTGAAGTTATTGGCATTTGCTGACGAGCGGGAACGGGCACTGAAAAACCATAACAACCACCCGTGCAATACGGGAAACACGTAAAATAAGCCGATGAATAAAAATAGTGCATGGAAAATATTACATTTTGATAAATAGCAGCTAAATCTTAAAACATACTGCAAACAAATAGACTTTTCTGGAATAGACTTTTTAAAATCCCATGATATTCCAGAAATTCCGTGTCCCGTGGGAACCCTGGTTGTGGCTCAAAACGTCTCGTCAAGTCCGAGAGCGTTCAATGGGCGCTGTTTTGTGTTTAGTGAGAATTGTTCCCAAATAAGTCTGTGCTATTGTATAAGACTGGGTAGGCTACAACAGCACATGCATGCGTGAAGATGCGTGACTCCAAGTCGTTATTCAACTTTTGCTAGTTATAACAAGATCGGAGACAAAGATAGGACTACAATCCTATCTCTGAGAGGCAGAAGCCAATGAGGAGAGACATGAGTGAGAGAAAAGCAAGCAGACAGGAAAAGGGAGTTGAACTGGTGCAAGCTTGTACGCTGCGCTCCTGAAACATTCACAGTCATTCGTAGCAGTTTTCATGGTAGCGTCATCACTGAAAAATATAACCGATCCCTTGATGGCTAAGTTAAGTTAAATTAAGTTAAGTTTAAGCTAAATTAATTTCAGTTAAGTTACCTACCGGTCTTACATGCAATTAAATGCCATTAATGGTATTAATTCCCCCAAAGTATTGGCTACTCAAAACAAGACAATTGCTATCAGTTGTTTGCTTATGAATGACTTGCTTGTCATTGAGTCAGTGTTGCTGATGCAAAGCAGCCCCTTCATTACCAAACACCAAGCAACTAAATTATGATACAATCATGAATCATTAACAAACTGTTAGTTAAACATTAAACTGTTGGTTCCTTTAAAACTAACCTTCATCTGGGTGATCACAGGAATGGGGGGATCTGGGATGTAACAGGCATGTCAGAATATTTGATCTGTTGACTGATTGCATATGTCAGATTTACGGAATGCCTCATTAGGCAGAGAAAAGCTGTTGCTCTCAAACGCTGTCCCCTTAATCAACTGAGTCAGTGTCCTGGTGAAGGGATAGATTAAATAGGCCAATAGACAGACAGTGATTTCATGCTCCTTCCCTTGGAAAAGTATCTTTTTAAAATAAAAAAAATACAGTTCTTTATTTTGATACGTGGCGTGGCTGCTGTACTTCGTAGTTTATTTTAATACACTTACAATTAGGGTATTTGGTATCTTATTTTAAAATACATTTTGGGTCATCTTTAACCATCCCTGGCTGGGACAACATTATATTGTGCATTTGTTGCGACAGGGAATGTGTTTCACGGTACTTCTGATTAAAGTACGCTTGATGAATAAAAATGCGGTAGCATGTTGTGGTTTACTACATATTCAAAACAAAAATACACGGGGAAAAAAAATACGGTTTACAAAAAAAAAAAAAAATCACGGAAGATTGGACTGGCTTGTTTATTTGGGTACGCTACAGTTGCAATAAGGGAAGTTTGACCTGTCATTCAGTTCAGCAGTAGGTTGCAAAGAAAGTGCAGGTTAGCGATGGACTATAGGTGAAAGTCGTGCCTGCTCACTTTTGCCGAGCTCCGTCTGAAAATAAATTCCATGCCACTAGTACAAGGCCCGCGAACCTGACGTTATGAAAGGTTCAAAATACAGGAGAATCACAGGAACATTTTAAAACGGGAGGACTGCGGGAGTGAACCATGCTGAAGTGAATGTGAACTTGTTGGGACGACGTATTATGTGTAAAAGTAACTCTTTCGTTCCATTTACGCTCTTGTGCTTAAAAGTTCTGTAAAAGTTGGGAAAATGGTGTAAGAAGATCTTTGGACCTTGCTGTGATGCTGAACTGCCCTTCTATTATTTGTGTGTGTGTGTGTGTGTGTGTGTGTGTGTATGTGTGTGTGTGTGTGTGTTTGTTTGTTTGGTAATTCAAATGACGTTGATACTGAATCGCTGTTAAGATTTATTAAATTGAATTTAATCCTGCAGCTGAAACTCTAAGTCTAAAAGTCAACTTGTGGTGCAATTGTTTCTGTTGTAAGCAGGCTAATCAAAGTGGTCTTGGACTGAAGAACAGCCCCCCACCCAGACACACACACACACACACACACACACACGTCTTTACCGCGGCTACCACAGGCTTTTTCCCGAACAGAGGTCCCATCTAGTTTAACGCTGAAGAGACCCTCTCTGACCCGTATGTGTTGCTGTAATCTGAACGATGAAATATAATACAGCTGTTGACCATATCTGGATGGGAATGTGTTTCTTTAAATAAATAGATAGCAGTGTTGAATAGTTTTGTGCTTAGATAACTTTACCCAAAGCCAATACAGTTAATATCTTATCATTTTATTTTCAGCTACTCTGTCTGAGTGGCGGTGGATATCACCTGGTGCGTGAACAATTCAAACAGTCCTACTACCACCACTACTTTCATCCTCATAAGAGCTATACACTGTAACTCTACAACAGAAGCCATTGTTAGACCTCCTTTTGAAATAAAACTACTTTAATAAAACGAAATTCAATCGCTTGTCTCCTGCGCAAGCCCTCCTGAAATCACTTTTTCGATAAAAAAAAAATCTTTTGTGTAACCCCCGCAAAAAGAAATATTGAAAGAAACCTCAGAAGATCACATCTCTCTCTCTCTCTCTCTCTCTCTCTCTCTCTCTCACACACACACACATATACATGCGTACACACAGCTGTGTTAGTGTATAAATAAAGGTGTAGAAGATTCTGGTGCTCATATAATTGTTTCAGTGATGTGCTGTTAACTTTTATTTGAGAACAGAAACCTTATAAAGGTATATTATATCCGTGAGACAAATTTCAAATATGGATTTTGTGTGTATAACATTTTTAATGTCGAAAGCCTCTGAGATTTCTTATTAAAAAAGCAACCATGAGCATGCTCAGAGCTGTGCCTGAAGAGGTGAGAAGTCACTTTAAGACATTTTTTTTTCCCTCTGGTTTAATAAAACAGAGGGTCACAATGTTAATCTTAGCTTTGTCGTAACTCTTCAGCCATGCTGCTCTACTTGGCCTGTACTTCAAAGGCAAGCATGGGCACAGCCTTCACAACACCAGCACTTAAATAACCGCTTTGAAATGCCTGCTCTCTCTCTCTCTCTCTCTCTCTCAGTACTGATGCGCTACCCAGGGTTCTGCCTGCGTTGAGGAGTCTGTCTCCCAGATGCTTAAAGGAGCACTTCACTTTAACCAGCACTTCTCCCCATTGAACTGCTTTTCTCCGCTCATCTTCACTCAGGGGCTGGCCACACATTCACACACACACACACACGCACACACACACACACTCCTGCTCATTTGTTTTTGTTTTCCTCCTCAGTAATAAACCAGTAAGATACCCAGGGCTGAAATATTTCTCTCTCTCTCTCTCTCTCTCTCTTTCTCTCCTTCTCTTGACTCCTCTCTCTGTCTCCTTCCTCGCATTATTGTGTGTGTAGCATCTTCTTTGCTCCTCTTTTTCATACATGTGGTTTCCCAATCTCTCTCCTTCTCTTTTACCTCAGCTCCATCATTCTATCTTACTCTATTTTCTCTTTCTTGTGCTGTCTCTCTCTCTCTTTCTGTCTGTCACTCTCTCTCTCTCCCTCCCTCTCTTTCCCTCCCTCTCTCTTTTTCTCCTTTGTTTCTTTTCATATTTACAATTTCTCCTCCTCCCCCCCCACCTCCTCTCCCTTTTGCACTCTTTCCTCCTACCCTCTTCTCCTCTGGGTGAAGAAACTAATTGGACAAAGATTTGTTGTAACAGCCAATCTCAGAGGAGACTTAGCTCTTCTCCTGACTGGAATGATTTGATAATCCCATTTTTAAGCCCTGTCTGGTGTCTTCCCTTCTCAAAAACTGCTGCCAGACTCTCAATAGCTGCACCCTGGTTCCTCTCAGTCTCTGGAGCCACAGCCGTAGTCCCGACTGTGAGAGTGCGAAAAGTACACCGAAGGCACACTGAAGATGATGTCTTTATTGCATAAAAGCAGCAGAAATTCAGGGGTTCCATCAAGACTGGCATTTGTACCCTTAATATTGTTTTCACTGCCCATGGGAGCGCACATATTGTCCCTAAAGGCAGGTCTTGAAGAAGGAGAGTTTTCTCGCTCCTGTGAGTGCGAATGGTTTAATTTTATGCGGAACGCTTTCGGGGGCGTGGTCAGGAAGCACTCCCATGAACAGCATCACGACATGAAACATATACTTTTTCTACACCTTCTCTTTTTTCTCCATAGGCTTCACAGTATTTATTTATATATATATATATATATATATATATATATATATATATACACACACACACACACACACACACACACATATATATATATATATATAGCGTTCTCCATTGGTCGCATACACCATAATAATGTGATCAAAAGCTTCTTCTAATTAATCCCACCCCAGAGAAGTTTGAATAGTTTGACACAAAAATGGTTCACACACTGTCCATTTTTCAAATAGTCTAACAACTGTTTATTTTGCTTCCTCGCAACCCAAACTCTAAATGCAGCCCTAAAATGTCGTGTGTGGTGTACGACTCAGGAAGAAAAGGGAGAGGGAGAAAAAGGAAGCCCCTCGGGCGACCAGATTAAATGCCATCATTAATCCCTCTGAGACACCAGACACTCAGACACTGTCTCTTTATGACGGGTGAAGATCTTTGGCGGGCAAATTCAGAGATGTGGGGAGGACTGGATGGAGGGAGTGTGTGTGTGTGTGTGTGTGTGTGGGGGGGGGATGTTAGTGTGGTTTCTCCATACCTTGCCACCCCAAGGCTTGGCTACAAGGTTCGAAACTAATCCCTTTCATCTCAAGCCAATTCCGACCATATTATGGCAGACTGTCTTTGGGCATCTGATTCAACCCCTGCCACTACACAAACAAACAAACAAACAAACTCTTGAAGCTTCAATTAAAAGAAGAAGAAGAATGAGAAACGGAGTGAGGAAAAGTGAACTTAGCTGAAGACACAAGTGGATTAGAGATGGAGGAGAGGAGAAGAGGGCAAGGTAAATTCACGTGGCTGTAATCTCTGTGCATGGAGATGTAGCAGTGAAGCTAAGCTATGTGACCTTGGCTCCGAGGGAAGGGGATGTAGCCAGAGGCAGTTCCCTTCATACCGTGAGACATTGATATTTTGTGCACACACGCACACAGACACACAGACACACACACACACACACACACACACACACACAGATACCTCATCAATGAAAAAGCATGCGCTTGACAAAATGTGTTTGAGTTAGGGGTACATTTGAATCCACCCCTTTCTCTCTCTCTCTCTCTCTCTCTCATCCTTCTCTCTCACTCTGTCTCACACACATGCACACACATATACTGACAAATTCACCCTCTTTTTAGCTCTCTTCTGTTCTTGCGCGTTCTCTCTCTCTCTCACACACACACATACACATACATTACCATATGCGCACACAAACTCTCACCCTCCATTTCCTCTTTCTCTCCTGTAAGTATGTGTGGAAGCTATGTGAGGCTACAATAATGTTGCATAAACTCAGGCAGTCTTCCCAACTGTTAGGCTATAGGCTGTGTCCTTGGCTTACGGTTATGCATTAGAACAGATAGTTCCCATGCCACGCAATGCAGAATGTGGAAACACAGCATGCCAGATTGCTAACAGTCATACATTTGCCATAGTATGCTGACTGTCTGCCTTAGACCACACACCGAGCACTGTTGATGTCTTGGGGGAGGGGGGGAGGGGGCTCATCTGTCCTCCACACTCCATGAAATGTACAGTTCAATAAGATTTGCAACCCAAATTTTACTCATCTGAATCCAGTGTTGCTCTCAAAGGCTTTCAACCAGAGACAGAGAGAGATAGAGATAGAGAGAGAGAGAGAGAGAGAGAGGGAGAGGGCGAGAAATAGAACCATATATATACAGAACTATAGAGAGAGAGAACAGTATAGGCTGTGTGTATGTATATATATATATATATATATATATATATATATATATACACACACACACACACACAGCCTATACTATATATGTGTATATATATATATATATATATATATATATATATATATATAGCTGGATATATAACCTATGACCATTATCATGGGGGTCCTATTACATGCCTGTTAGTCCAGCTTTGCACGCCGCTCCTCGCAAGATTTATTTGACCTTTTAAGGGGCAACTGCACTGCTCCTGAAGCGGTGGATGATATCATCCAAAAAGAACATATGGCAGCCGCACCACATTCTTTATTCTTTATTTAAAATTGACTTATGCTTCACTCGCTCCCTCCACACCCCTCTGTCCTCTACATTCTTCGAGCATCATAAAACTTTTGAATAAATCAACGGCTCCCGTGCCTTTACGTCACTCCCGTCGTCTGCAGTAATTGGCGAAATACTTTTTTTTTTTTTTTTTTTGGCGCTTGGAACGCATAGGGAAAAGGACACTCTGTCTGTTAGAGTTTATACATTTACCATCCCAAAGATCCTGTTGCACATAGCTGAGGAACGCCATAGATTACTTAACATCATCTGTCAGTTACTCAACTACTTCATATCTTAGCGACAATTGTAACTCTCACAGGGTGGTCCTGTGTTAGGATCTGTGACTGGCACCATATATGTGTGGAGGGAACGGACTGATTATCTATCTTTCATGTAACAGCCTGTGTATCTAGAATCCATACTGTGTGTAGGAGTGATGTAACGGCTTTTAACACATTTCATTAACATGGGCATTTGCTTACTAAATCATACCTTGATGCTTTACTAAAAACATCTAATACGGGAAATGACAACTTCTTTTCCATCATCTCTCGTGAAACACCGAATGTCTAAACACACCCTTCGTTATATCTGTGCGTTTACCTGCTGCCAGCCTTTTCCATTCTTGAGTCTTTTCTGTTTTTCATGGGGAGGGGGTGAGAGGGGGCGTCACACATTTGGCCCTCCAATCCACGTGGCCGCAACAGGGTATTAAAACGGGAGCCCCCAGCCACTGGACGAGCGTGCAGCCGCGGTACAGTGCGACAAGCCAACACAAAGCGCAAAGTAACGGATTCCACAAGGAAGGATCAAGCCGCTGTGGATTGATAATATAGATGAGTGGGTGTATTCGCAAGCGAAGTATTTTTGTGGAACCCTTGAATGACTGGATGCCTTCCATTAATCTCCTTTTAGGTATTTCACTGGAACGAACGACACAGATTGTACAATTTATCTTTATCGGGATGAACCGCCGAGGCAGGTCCGGCATCTTAGACGTGAGCTTTCCTGGAATTTCATGTGAGTACGAGATATACGGTATACGGGCGTGCTATACTCGGAAGTGCTGCAAATTGTATGCCTTTCATTTCTCTGTTTTGTTCAGGCTGAGTTGCAATTCATACAGCTGGAAACGCGTAGCACTTAAATTTAGACAGTTACGTCAAGTTTCCACGCTCCGCGGTGCTTGGTTTGCCCAACAACTTCCACATGTCGTCCAAGTCATTGTAACATTGCCAAATCAGGAACAAAAATATAGCCTGACTAAATTCACACTTAATTCGCTAACGCAATGTTGTTTTGTTTTCGGTGTTATGTTTATTTTGGATTAAGCAGTAAAATAACTGGAGACGCCATGCGTGGGAAGGTCAGGGTTTGTTATGTTCCCAACCATGCTGAGTCGGGAGGGGATTCATAGCATCAGAGGAAATGAGCATATCAGAGATAGGTATCACTCAGGATTGAGGAAACTGCGATACCGCTTACAACTGCACCGCAGCTCTGATCAGACTGTAAAATTTAATGTCGGAGAGCTTGTGACCTATCGTCGCTAAATAGTAATAAGTGATAATATTAATGATTCTGCTAAACGTTTGGATACATACTCGTTGGGAAATACCTGACGCTCGCTGCTTCGTTGACTGTCGTAGAAAAGTGAGTTCGATAAACTGGAAAAACCTCAGATTACTGCATGAATAATAAAAGAACAGTGTTAGACACACAGCGATATTGATTTGCCTGTTGCCGTCTTTCAGAGGTCAGACTATTGTTCATTCACAGTGACGAGTATTTACGCTGAAAAACATGTTAACATTTCAGATACCAAATACTGTATTCTGACTGACACTCAAACGCACCCAAACATACCTACCGTCTGGATTTTTTTAGGAACACTTTTTCTATTGTCTAAGTCATTCACGGATTAAAAACTGCCCAATTTGTAAAGTCGTGTTTAAATCGGTGGCAGTCTGTTCATTTGGTCTTTACGGTTGAATAATGTGAACGACAGGAGTGTTTCCGTTCGGTAGTATTTACCATAGATTAAAACCGGCTTGCTCTACCACTGCAATTTAACATCGCAAAGCCAGTAAGAGCAATCTGAACATTTAAGTGAACAAGCATTGGTCCGAGTGTAACGCAAATCTCTACTGAGGCCTGCTCTGGCCTGGCCGCTGTCCAACACTTGTAGGTCTATCACAAAGCATGTAAGAGCACTACGCGAAGTCTGAGGGATGCCTCTGAGAAGGGTCTCGTGTCTCAAGTCCATCTAGCGGGAGTCTGAACTAAGCACTGGGTACTGAGCGAAGGACAGCCAAGCAAAACATAACAGGCACGAATAGACATGAACTGCGCTAGGGAAAAAAAAAAAGATTCGACTCAGCCAAAAACTCACCTACTTTTTTTGAATGCCAATATCTACTGGCAAAAATCAGTGCTTCAAAAGTTCTAAGACTTACTGCAAAACATGGCTAAAATAATACGTATGAAGGTCTAGTGCAAATGTTCTAATCTTTGTCCTTCTGTGTGTGTGTGTGTGTGTGTGTGTGTGTGTGTGTGTGTGGATGCTGTAAAAGCTAACTTGTTCTCTGTTAAAAGAATTCATTTGGAAACCTCTGAAGTGCTGAGGATTGAGGTGGGGAAACACAAGTGAAACCAGTGAATATGCAAAATCCTTAAATCCTTAAAGTGTAATCAAGCCCATGACATACATGAGAAATCAGGTTAAATATGAAAAGAGAAATTAGAAAGTCGACCACAAGCCAACGTATATGAGGGTTTGCCCCATTCGCGTGAAACCAGAGTTGCTGTTCAAAGAGTCATCGCGTCTGTGCAGAACAGTAGTTACAGTTTGAGCTTTGTCGGAACTGTTCTCGAAAATCCCAAGACTTTCCTCTGCAGTTTCACGGCAGGTTCTAAATCCTTTTCAGAAATGGGGCAGATCAGTGTGGTCTCTCATGCGTTCGTGAAGATGGAGACAAGATTCTGTCCCACACTGGCTGCCAAGCGTACTTAGTGGGTAATTATGATGTCATGTTTTTTGGGGGGGTTTATGTTTTGAGGGGTTTTTTTGAGCGATGCTGGTGAACTAGTCGTCTGGAGGCAGATGACAGATGGCTTTTTCCTGTGGTTAGACAGAGATGAGGACACTGCTGGTAACTGCTGGAGTCGCACAGCTCTGAGTGACTCTGAATGCGAAATGAACTAGGCTTGACAATATCGGGGGTTTTGGGGGGGGGTTTTGGCCTCTCAACAATTGCAAACAGCATGCAACATGTTATTTATTTGAGATTAATGGGATGGATTTTTTTTTTATTATTCCAAAGATACCTCCCATTTATTCTCTCTCTCTCTCTCTTTCTTTCTTTCTTTCTCTCTGTATTTCTCTCTCTCTCTCTCTCTCTCTCTCTCTATCTCTCTTTCTTTCTCTCTGTATTTCTCTCTCTCTCTTTCTTTCTTTCTCTCTCTCTCTCTCTCTCTCTCTCTCTCTCTCTCTCTATCTCTCTTTCTTTCTCTCTGTCTTTCTCTCTCTCTCTCTCTTTCTCTCTTTCTCTCTCTCTCTCTCTCTCTCTGTCTCCCAGTTTATTTTCTTCCCGTGGTCAGAGACCCTTTTCCTGTCTGTAACTATGCTTTAAAATTCCATCTGTGCTGTGGACCTGGTCTCTGTTTTCAGTTACAGTGTTGGCCTCTTTCCAAAACCCCTGTAGGACACAGTTGAAAGCAAACCCGTGTTATTTAATTTTTTCCATATTAAAAAAGCCCATTTTAGGATAAACCCTTTTGCTGTGAGACCGTCTGTGCATTTTTACCATCATGTAAATGTGTTTTTCTTTTTTTTTTCTTTTTTTTTTGGATAAGCTATCGACAGGTGTCAAGACTTATTGGTTTATTGTCTCACAGTGAGCTCTTACATAACTAATCTATTTCAAATCAGACTTTTTACTCTAGAAAAAGTGCCAAACCACTGTAAAATGTTGCCTTTTTAAAAAAAATGTTTTGGTCATGAGAGTAGCCAACTTTTAAGAGTAGTTTTTAAAATATTTATTAATATGCATACATGAGGGCATATCTATCTATCTATCTATCTATCTATCTATCTATCTATCTATCTATCTATCGGTCAGTCTGTCTCTCTGTCTGTCTGTCTGTCTCTGTCTGTCTAATGGTGCAGTTGGGCTGATGGGAATCAGCAGGGGAGTGTTGTGTAAAATTCGGCATTGTTGTGGATGCCCTTTGCCTTTGACGGCAGTTTTGTGTCTCCTGTGTGGGTGGTTCAGGCTGCAGAAAAACGAAGAGATAACTCTTCTGATGACTAAAGTACTGTCCTTGTTGAATGCTCTCAGTCACTCCCTCTTTCAAGTGCAGACAACGGAGGATGCTAAAGGTCAAATTCATTCTTTTGGCCATAGCATTTCCCATGATAAGTGCTGTTCGGTTAAGGTTGTGTCAACAAGCTGTCAGACATTTTCCTTTTGACTGACATGATAAAGCAACAGACGCTCAGGAACTCATAAAAGATGGGAATTTCGCCTCCTCACTCCCTCCTATTGAGGAATGTTGTTAACAGCACTTTGAACGTCTGCTTTAAATCTGTCACCCAGCAGATGATAAGATCGTTCTGCACTGTGATGACTGATTTGTTCTGTGCCATTTGTAAACACTCATACCTAGTGGTGCAGATCATTGGAAAACTACCAGAGTTTTTTCTATGAACATAGTGATTTGCAAGCCCACTAAGGACTCGTTACACTTTTCATTGTGGCAACCCTAACTAGCACATATCCTACAATGTGAAATAAAAAAAAATAGAAAGAAATGAAAAGAAAAGAGAAAGAAAAGAAATTAAAAGAATTTAAAAGAAAAGAAATGAAATTAAAAGAACCTACATGTTCACAAGCAATGCTAGCACCTATCTGAGTCTTTTATTGTAATGAAGAAAAGAAAAACACCAAGCCTGATGTTTGGTTGAAACTCTGGCATCTGGTTTCCATTCTGCATGGTCCCGGGACGTTGTGGAAAAACAGA